>NC_050574.1:378863550-379175595 GCF_011100635.1 Trichosurus vulpecula
TGGAGCTCAGAAAATAATAGTAAGAAAGGACCTGAGGCCTAATGCACTGCTCCCCACACAGTGAGACTAGAGCTGATTATAATAATAAGCTACTAAAAATAAAAATGAGTAAGCAAAAGAGAAATAACCTCTAGAACAGCTACTGTGGGGATAGAGAAGATCTGTATTCATATTCAGAGAATGATAGTGGAGTAAAAAAAATCCACTCCCACTCCAAAGAACAATGTCAAATGGGTCACCAGCCCAAAAAGAGTTCTTGGAAGAACTTCAGAAAGGACTTCAAAAATCAAATAAGAGAGACTGAGGAAAAATTAAGAGGAAAAATAAGAACAATGCATGAAAATAAACAAAATTATGAAAAGAAAATTAACCATCTAGAAAAAGAGATCCAAAATCTTAAGGAAAAAAACCCAACTCCTTGAAAACTAGAATTGGGCAAGGGGAAGCAAACGACATTATAAGACACCAAGAAATAATAAAACAAAATCAAAAGAATGGAAAAATAGAAAAGAATGTGAAACATCTCATTAGAAAAATAACTGATAAACAGAGACGATATAAGAATTATTGCAATATGTGAAAGTCATGATCAAAAAAAGAATCTTGATACAGTATTACAAAAAACAATTAAAGAAAACTGCCCTGAAGAGGCAAGAGGGAAAAGTAGAAATAGAAAAAAATTCACCCATCACCCACCACCTGAAAGAGATCCCAGGATGAAAACCTAAAAGAATATCATAGCCAAGTTTCAAAGCTCCCAGGTTAAGGCAAAAATATGAGCAACAAGAAAAAAACAATCCAAATACTGCAGAGCCACAATCAGGATTACACAAGACCTAGCATCTGGTATACTATGTAGCACATATGTTTGGAGCAAACATATGTTTGGAACATTGTATTTCAAAGAGCAAAAGAGCTGGGATTGTGGCCTAAAATAATCTACTCAGTAAAGTTTAGTATAATCCTGAATAAAAAAAAATGGATATTTAATGAACTGAAAGACTTTCAGATATTTGTAACAAAAAGACCAGAACTTAATGGAAAATTTGACATGTAAGATCCAGGAGAAAGATGAGATAAACATCAAAAACCAATTACAAGGGACTCAACGAGGCCAAACTGTTTACTTCTTATATGTGAAAATGTTATCAGTATTCTTAAAACTGTCATCAGTACTTGGGTTTTTGGAAAGAAAGGTTGGTACTGAGCTGAGTATGATGGGGGTGATTCTAAAAAATGAAATTGGCTAGGAAAAGGTAAAAAGGAATAATTATCTTATACAAATGAGGTATGAGAGGAAAAATTGGTACAGAGGAAGGAGGGCTAGCAGTGCTAGAACCTTACTCTTATCAGATCTGGATTAAAGAGGGAACAACATATACATCTAGAAGAGGATAAAAGTTCTCTAAATTTATGAAGAAATAAGAGGAGACAGGATAAGGTAGAAGGGGGGACTTTTAGAAGAATGTCAAAGGGACTAATGAAAAAAATGTAAATGATGGAGGTGTAGCAGTACCAAATCTTAAACTATATTATAAAGCAGTAATTATCAAAACTATCTGGTACTGGCTAAGACATAGAAAGGTAGATCAGTGGAACAGGGTAGAAATACACTTTGTAGTAGCAAATGAATATAGTAACCTAGTACTTAACACGTGTAATGACTTAAGTTTTCGGGACAAGAATTCATTATTTGGTAAAAACCATTAGGAAATCTAGAAAGCAGTCTGGCAGAAATTGGGCATAGACCAATATCTTACACCATTTACCAAGTTAAGGTCAAAAGGGGTACATGACCTAAATATAAAGGGAGATATTACCAGAATAGCCAAATTTTTCTCAGTTGATCATCACTACAACATTTTTATTCAGCTCTGGTCTTTTCATCAGGAATATGTAAAAGTTCTCTTTTTCATTAAATATAAATTTTCCCTTTTGAAGAATTATACTCAGTTTTGCTAGGTAAATTATTCTTTGTTATAATTTTAGCTTCTTTGCCCTCTGGAGTATGGTATTTCAAGCCCTCTGCTTCTCTAACATGTAGCTGCTAAATCCTGTGTGAGCCTGACTGTGGTCCCATGATATCTAAATAGTTTCTTTCTGGCTGTTCGCAACATTGTCTTCCTGACCTGGAAGCTCTGGAATGTGACTATAATACTCCTGGGAATTTTCTTTTGGGATCTCTTTCAGGAGGTGATTGTTGGGTTCTTTAATTTCTGTTTTATTCTCTGGACTGAAGGGCAGTTTTCCTTTATAATTTCTTGAAATATGATATCTAGGCTCTTCTTTTATCATAGCTTTCATATACTCCAATGATTCTTAAATTATCTCTCTTGGATCTATTTTCCAGGTCAGTTGTTTTTCCGTTGAGATACTTCACATTTTCTTGTATTTTTTTCATTCATTTGACTTTGTTTTATTGTTTCTTGATGTCTTGTGGAGTGATTAGCTCTACTTGCCTAATTCTAATGTTTAAAGAATTATTTTTTTTCCATTTGGTCTTTTCTGCTTTTGAAGCAGTTCTTTTCTTCAGTGAATTTTTGTGTGTCTTTTACCATTAGGCCAATTCTGGTTTTTAAGGTTTTATTTTTTTCCAGTATTTTTCGGGGCCTCTTTTACCAAGTTAATTCTCCTTTCATAATCTTCTTGCATCACTCTCATTTCTTTTCTCAATTTTTCCTCTACTATCCTTAGCTCTTTCTTTAACTTTTCCAGGAATTCTTGTTGTCCAATTAGCATTTTTCTTTGAGGCTCTGGTTATAGCTATTTTTACATTGTTGTCTTCTGAGTGTGCATCTTGGTCTTCCCTGCCACTGTGGTAGCTTTTCATGGTCAAGGTTTGGGGGCTTGTTGTTTTTTTTTTCCTTGACTTTGAACTTTATGTTAATGTTGGGCTTTGCTTACTTAGGGTTGGGGAGGCACTACCCCAAGCTTCAGGCTTTTTTTTTGTGCTTGTGTTTTCAGAACTAGTTCCGAGGGTATGCAAGTTTTCAGTGCTTCTATGGTGGTGTGATGAGGGGAGAGGTGTGGTCACTGTTCTCCTGGTTCAGGTTCTGATCCTTTATCCTAGGAAGGGTCCCTGCTCCACTGCAGCCATAAGTACTAATGCTCCTCTTGGCCCTGGAACTGTGCCCAGATCCTCTACTCTTTTGTAGCCACAAGTGTGAGTGCTCCTCTTGGCCCTGGAGTTGTGACCAGGACCCCTGTTCCCTTGTGAAAAACCACAAGCCCTCCTTTCTGCCCAGGAACTACAACCCAGAACTGTGTATGGGCAATAGAATTGCCAGTCAGTGCCAGCTGCACCCAATATCCACAAAAGGTTTCCTATAATTTCTTTTTCACAAGTTGTCCAATCTCTTTATCACCCTCTGGGCATTCCTTCAAGACAGGCCTCCAATCCAGAGTCACAAACCTCTCCTGATGACTTCATAAATTGTTTTAGGCAAGAAAAGAAAGTCTCATAATGACCTTTTTTGGCTCTGCTGCTCCAAAATTTGATTGGATACATTATTTTAAAGTGGTTTGGAAGGTAATGTTGCGAGAGTTCAGCTGGGTTGCTGCCTGTACTCCACTATCTTGCCTGTCATTGGAACTATATTTCTCTTATTATTAGTGATTTCGAACATTCTTTTATAGGATTGTTAATAGTCTGCAATTCTTTCAAAAACTGTATATATATGTATACACACACATATACACACATATATATGCATATATGTATTTATCTATAAGATATGTATTCAGGTATTTCAGTCATATCCAATTCTTTGTGACCCAATTTGGGATTTTCTCGGCAAAGATACTGGAGTGGTTTGCCATTTCTTTCTTCAGCTCATTTTACAGAGGAGGAAACTGAGGCAAACAGGGTTAAGCAACTTGCTCTGGGTCCCATAGCAATTAAGTATCTGAGACCAGATTTGATATCAGGAAGATGAGTCTTCCTGACTCCAGGCCCAGTACTCTAACCACCAAACCACCTAGCTGCTCTGTATAAGATATATGTACTGATAATCATTTAATATCAATTTAGTAACTTCAATAAGAGCCAGAGCCTGAATTAATCAATCAGAAGAAGAGCCTGGACCTAATAGCTTGTTTGTTCTCTGAGTTTACTCAGAGAATACTTCTTCCTATGTCAACAAGGCCAGATGGGGCTGACTTAAGAGCATTCTTTCCTCTGTCTATGGTCATTAAGGATGAGACCCTTAACCTGATATACTATTTTGAATTATGGGACTTTTTCTTATCTTAATATTTTATGGACATATACTATGTTATGGTATGTTAATGGTAAATTAAACACAGAGATGTTGGGTTGTAACTTCAATTGACACTTTGTCAACTCTCTTATCTTATTGTATTTACAACCTATTCAATTTAGAAAAGTGCTTTTCTCATATCATGGTTAAATATACATGGAGATCATAAATTTGAATAACACAGAAAAGCTGAGTTGTGACTGTTCTAAAATGTATTTAAACTTTCCCATTCTTTTGTTCAGTCAGATTTCATCTGACCAGTTGTCCAATCTCTTTATCACCCTCTGGATATTCCCTCAAGATAGGCCTCCAACCCAGAGTCACTAACCTCTCCTTGTACAGGTCCATACATGTATGTATGCTGCTAGCTTTAAGGGAATGAACAATAAGAATTTACATATCACCTAGCCTGTTTGCCTCTTTTAACCAAACTGTAGTTATGGTGCCGTAGACTGTGGATGGAATTGATGGAATGGCAGAACAGCACCCCAACCTTGCCAATGACTCAGGCACCTCAGGATTCATTTTTTTCCTGGAGTCTTAACCTTGACTGGGTCAGGTAAGTTCTCCCTATTCCCAGCTTCCAAAGGACTCCCACTAGTTTGGTTGAAGTACGCAATTCCCTTTAAGCTAGCTCAGGGGGCAGGGATCAAATCTGCATTCAAACACTGTATAGATCCCCTGGAAGTACTGATCAATCCTCGAAAATTATAAATATTGCCAGTGCTAGTATCAGTTAACTAAAGATAGCCCCAAATTATGTTGGCCACAATAGGGCTCTTTTGGACCAGTCAAGTTACTTATCTTAAAAGCCAATTAAGTTTAAAGGCCAACAAAACATCTAACCAGGAGTGGGAATGTTTTCATCATTGGTTTGCTGAGATGGCTGAGTGAGAACAAAAGGCAGAAGCCTCTTCCCTTAAGGCTTGCAAAGGTGCTTCAGTATCAGCCCCAGTATTGGCTAATTCCCTCCCTCTCACTCTGCCCTCTTGTCCAACAACTCTAGCCGTATCTGTTCCTCCACTCCTTCTGCCCTATGCCTTACCTCCTCCCTCCCTCTCTTTCCTTAAAGGCTCTGATTCTGGGGAGGATAACTGCACTTTGCGTTACCCCCTCCCTCCTTGCCTTCCCTTACCTGCTACAGTCCTGAGGAAGATAACTCTGTTCAGCTGCTGTTGCCTCCTCCCCTTCTCCCTTCCCCTAAGGGCTCTGTTCTTGAGAAGGATAGCTATACTCTGGATGTAGGTTATGAAAAGTCGGACACATCAGGGACGCCAAGGCTTCCTCCAAAGACCACAGAGGTGCTCCGAGCAAACGTTGCAGGATCCATCCCTGTCAGATCTTGAATCCTTGCAAATTCCCCAACCCCCTTTCCTTGGAATAATAATAGCCAATTCATGATGGGGATTTCTAGGAAACCTCTAATTCCCCCCTCTGTTGTTAAATTTTTGAGCTCTGTTTGTATTTGTCCTGTTAAATGTTGTCTGTCAGAGTGTGTGTCTGTCTGTATCTTGCGTGCTGTGAGTGAGTAAGATTTAAAATATAGGCAGCCAGAGATTTCTAAGGGCTGCAGCTAAGGAAACAAACAAAACTGTAAACTTGTTTTTTCTTGTTCCTGGTCTGGCCAAACCTGGAACCATAGTGAGCAGATTCTGGGATTGATCATTAAAAAGTTTGGAAACTGATTAGTTGCAATTACGGGAGAAAACTCCTGAGACTGTAGGTAACTCCAGGAACTCACTAAACACCTCCTCCCAATCCTGATCACTTATCTTTCCCCACTCCCTCCCCAGAGTGAGTTAAGAGGATGTCTCAGTGTGGGAATTTTTAACAGCCATATGGGTTCTTGTTAAGGCCTCCCATCCCAGATCAGATTGAGAGAAGAGAATGCTGGAGAATTGTTGGGAAAACTTAAATCACCCTTCCCCACCTGGCAAAAGGAGGGGAGGGGCAGCAATTCACAGCCTAGTAGTAGCTCTGACAGTCCCGTGCCCCTGGGCACCTTGGAGCCCATCCTTCTAGGCAAAGCTGGAAAATGTCACCCAGGTCCTATACATTCTACCCACTCTTTCCCAGCAGCTGCAAACCACCCTAGGCGCAGTAAATTCTGCAGTTGTGGGGGAAGGGAGAGGTGGATGGATTGGGCCTGTGGCTAGCATTCTGTTCTAGTTGCAAAAATGTATTTTATCTCTGACCTGTTTCCTGATTTGTAAAGGGAAAATAATAATGGTTGCTGTTATGGGATCAAAATGTTATAATGATTGTAAAACGTTTAACATAATGACTGGTATATGTTGGATACAACATTATTATTATCTCTCTAATTTAATGTAATTGTTAACTTTGAAGCAGTTTTTTAAATACCAAAAGTAACACGTTGAATAATTTCTGTATGTGATAATCTAGAAATGCAATTGATGTCATCTGAAGTTTATTGTTTCTGTATTTCTAAAATTGTATTGTATTTCTAAAATTCTCTTAGATTGTGAAATTTGAGAAGACCAGACCATTGTGTGGTAGAAATGGTATTATAGCAACTTTATACCTGATTTAACTAAGTTCTTAAATTGAATCTCTCAGAGACCCTCATGATCAGAGATCATAGGATCATAACTTTTGAAATACTAACACATTTATATCTCTTTTTCAAGCCACACTTATCTATTGGAGAATAACTTTGGTATGTATGTGTGTGTATGTGTGTGTGTGTATATATATGTATACATATACATGTATATATATTGTGGAAAATATTATACTATTTTATATCATTTCTAATTTCAACCAGACCCAGAGCCTCCATTAATGAGTAACTGGATGAAGATCCAGGACCTGGGCTTCTTTGTTCTCTCTAAAAGTTTGCTCAAGAAATACCCTTACCTCTGTCAACAAGACATTCTTACCTGTTAGCCATTAAGGACATTACCCTAACCCCAAGAGAGATTACCTTGCTTAATATTCTACAGGTATATACTATGTTATGGAATGTAATGAGACACAGAGACCTGTAGTTTCAACTGACTTTTGTCAAGATCCTTTACAACTCTATTCCATTAAGGAAAATCCTCTTGTTGTATCATGGTTAAACATACATGGGGGTCATAAAAATGAGGTCATACAGGCTGTGCTAGCTCTGCTAAAATAACGTATATAAGTTTTCTCATTGCTTTGTTCAGGCAGCCAGAGTTTATACTCTGACTCCTTGTACGTACAAGTAAGCTAGCTCCGCTATGCTTTAAGGGAAAATAATAAACAACATGGATTTTTCTATCACCTAGCTCTGTTGTTTCCTTCAACCAAATTTTCAGGTTTAACAATATATACACACATGTACATATATAGTATGTACTGTTGACCTGAAGGTTTGGTTAAAGGAAGCAAACAGGCTAGGTGATATGTAAATTCATATTGTTTATCCCCTTAAAGGTAGCAGCATACATGCATGTATGTAGCCTGATGAAATCTTACTGTCTGAACAAAAGAATGAGAAGGTTTAAATAGATTTTAGAACAGTCACAGTTAAGGAAGTTCTTTCCTTCTGTTAAGATACATAACATTGTCTCTCCTTTTCTTTTATAGCAAATTTAAGAACTCCTTTGAAATTCCTGGTGTTGAGGTCAGAGTTGGGAGAGCAGGTTCAGATGTCAAAGAATTCCCTTAGACCTTCTCCTTTAGCCAATGGGAACTTTTTATTTTACGTGAAAAAGCATCACTGGCCTCCTTCGCAAGAGAGCTGAATGAGATCCCGGTATTTGGGGGAATTATGCTTATATAGACACGCTCAAGATGATGATGTAATTTTTAGGGTGCCTTATGGGGGTTGGAGATTTAGGGTCTGGATAAGTACAAACAAGGTGAGGAAGGTGGTTACTTGCAACATAAGGAATAGTTGTCATGACACAAGATGAGGAAGATGAATGACGGAATAAGGGAACACAGGATAAGCCGGGCAGAAGCAATTCTTTTGGTATAAGTTGTTTGGTATTTCCAGATAAGGGGGAAAGGGCAGGAAGCCACCCTCGGGACGCAGGATGGGCTATGCAATGAGCCTCAAACCCTCTCAGGGGGCCTGGGAAAGTGACCCCTACTATTAACCCTTAGGGCAGCACACCAGTAGCGGCTGATGATGGTGGAGTTTACTGAGCTGGCAACGCGCTAGAACCTTCCGAAAGGGAGCCTTTAGTGTGAATTAAGATCACGTGGCTTTGGGGGAGGGCCTGGGGAGGCTTCCCAAGCTGTGCTCCATTTCTGCGAACCCAACACTGTGTCAGCCTCGGAATTTACGAAGCTGCCGCGGTAGGAAAAGTGACAATGATCAGAAAGACAGATTATAATGCTTTCTAACGGCCCAAACGCAACAAATTAGCACAAGGGGATACTTGTAAACTGAGTATGGAATCGGCCTTTGGAGGTCGCCCTTCTCCCTAGCGAGCAGTTAAACGTTTCCGAGGCCGCCCTGGAGGTGGCGCTCTCCTTTTCTCACTTGACATCGCGCCGGGGCCGCTGTGACGTCATCACCGCGCCGACAGATCTTCGTCTGGCCTCATCTCGTCGGCGCCTCCTGAGCCATTCGCCATCATGACTCCCGCACCGGCGCTTCCTTCGGAAATCCAGCTAGCGCAGCGGCTGGCCGGTAACGAGAAGACGACCCGAGACCGTGCGGTGAGGAAGCTCCGGAGATACATCCGCGCCAAGACCGCAGGCGCCTCAGGTGGGGCCTCCAGAGGGCTGAGCGGCGGCGGCACGTGGCCCGGGGCCGCCGCGGGGAAGGCGGAGGGCGTGTGGGGGTAGCGGTGGTCGCGGAGGAGCGGTAGGAGCTCTGTGGTCGGAGCGGGAGGAGGAAAGGGGGAAGGAAAGCGGTCGGGGTCGGGGCGGATTGGGGAAGAGTGCCGAAGTCGTCCGCGTGGAGCTAGTAGCAATGAAGAGAGGGCGAGTCCGCCCCGGGGGCGGGGGGGGAGGGGTGCCGGGCGTCTTGTAGGCGGCCCTGGAGGTCACCATCCCACACCAGGTTTTGGGTTTTACTGGCAGGTGTGACTGTTCGTGAGGGATGCTTCCCCGTAGGCTCTTTGTAAAGATTTAGTTCCACCCTCTCTGGTTCTTTACGGAGACGGCAAAGGGTAAAGTGACTTTTCCGAAGTCTTAAGTTATGGAGCGGCTGAGTCGGGATTAGACCCTCTTGACTTCTGGCTTGCACTTCCAGCCATTGCTCTTTCTCCCCTAAGTCTATAGGATGAGGATGCCATCGATAGATTCTGGGCGCATTTTACCTGATGGTGCTGGTGCCCATTTTCCAAAATAGACGTGGAGTCACGGGCTAGCAAGATAAAAATGGGTTATTATGTTTTGATTAGTCTTCTAAAGGGGAAAAAATGTGATTTACTAAACAAGGATCATAAAATGGCAGTTTCGAATCAGACGGTCAACGAGCATTTATTAAGCCCCTACTATGTGCCAGGCTCAAAATACAATGAATGGCAAAAAGCTGTTCCTGATCTCAAGAAGCTTTTCTGGGGGGTGGCGGGGAGAAGTGCACACAACATGCAAACAGCTGTGTACAAAGAAGATATATACAGGATAAATTGGAAATAACCAACAATTCAGCTATTAAGTGCCTACTCTGTGCCAATCTCAGAATACAATGAGTGGCAAAAAACTTCGTGATGTCAAGAGGCTTGGTGGGGGGGGGGGGGAGGAGTACACATAACATGTAAACAGCTATGTACAAAAAAGATACATACAGGATAAAGTGGAAATAATATAGTGAGCTATTACCATGCCTGCTGTGTGCAAGGCCTGGTACTAAGTGCTGCAGATTCAAAGAAAGGCCCACAAAACAAAACCCGGAGGAGCAAAAAGCATTTAGAGTAAATAAGGTAGGTTTCTTGTGATGATGATGATGATGAAGATAATGATAAATGCTAGTATTTATATAGCACTGTAAGGTTTGCAGAGTTCTTTATAAATATCTCATTTTCATCCTCATAAGGAGTAAGAAAATTTTAAGCCAGAGAGACAGCCATTGAAAATGCCAGTGGGGAGTGAGGAACAGCAGAGAAGCTGTTGTTACTGGATTGTGGAGTACTTGAGGTGGGGGAGTAACTGGCATAAGAAAGCTTGAAAGATAGTAAGGGGCCAGGTTATGGAGGGCTTTAAAAAACAAAGAGAGCCTTTTATATTTGATCTTAGAGCTAATAGGGTGCCACTGGATTTTATTCCCTAGGGGTGTGTGATGTGCAGGTGAGGCCTGTACCTCCTGAAAGATATCTTTGATAGGTGAGAGGAGGAGAGAGAACACTATCTCTTTTCAATTTATGTGTTTTGTATGTTACATAGTTGTTTGCGTGTTGTCTCTTCCATTAGGAATGTGAATTTCTTGAGGGTCATCTTTCTTTGCATCTGTGTTTTACACATAATAAGCTCTTAATAAAGGTTTGTTGACTGGCCTGCTGACTGACTATTGCAGTAATTCAGATTTGAGGTGATGAAGACCTGCACCAGGGTGGTGGCAGTGTCAGAAGAGGGAAGGGGTTGCTTGTATTATTAAAGTACCAAATATCTTAAACCTAATGACCTTTGTTTTGGACATAAACCTAAACTGGCATTCAAGAACTGTATCTAATGGACACTTGTTTGAACCTCCCCAAGATCCCCAGGAAACTACAGAATTGGGAATATGGAACAATGTGTTCTACACCTCACTTTTTATACAACACCCTAGAAAATAATTAGAGGTGATTAGGGAAATCCCCTAATTCAGTGAGACATTTCTCTCCCTCCTGGCCAATCAGTTTGGGGAGATTACAGTTAGTTGCTTTGCTATGGATGGAGGTAAGGCATTAGTGCTAGCCTTTGCTGAAAGGACAAGAGGGGAATTTCTCTGGTCCCCTGCAAATGGGGCTTTTCCCAGCATTTTTGGCAGTGTGATCATAGTTTCCTAGCTTGAGGAACAAGAAGATTGTGGCTTTGTCAAGGTCACACAAAAAAATAGCATGTACCAGAGGTGGGGGATTGAAACCACATTCTTTGATTTCAGAGCCACTTGATGTTGGTCTTGTCCCGTGCTGCCTCTTCAGTCCATCAGGAAGTATGAACTGAGCCTCCCTTGGTCTTTTTCCTTTTTCTCCCTTGGATCTCAGACTGAAGGGAGGGGGTTGGAAGGAGGTGGGGTGGAGATTTCCGTGGAGCAGAAAATGGTACAGGGCCCACAAGTTATGTTTGCCCAGACAAACCTAGGGGTGGCATAGGGTATGGGGGGAGTGGTTACTGCTTCTTTATCTCCTAGCTGCTGCCGCCTCCCTTTTTGTTTCCTTTTCTGAAAACAGATCAGAGACTAGAGTTTCTTAGTCGTCTTTTCTTTCCACAGGCTTATAAGTCTCAATACCTAGCATACTTTACCTTCTCACCTCTACCTATTGAAATGCTTAGCTTCCTCAGCCCAGTTCAGCTGTCACCTCCTTCAAGAGGTCATTGCTTCCATTGCAGCAATTCTTTCCATTCATAAACTATAGTTTTGTTTAGCTATTCCCCAGTTCATGTGAACCCACCTTGGTTTCCAGTTCTTTGCAACAACAAAGTGTAACTATATTCCCTCTGTCCTTGATCTCCTTATAGTGTGGTGGTGGTGGTATCCCTGGGTCAGAGGGCGTGCCCACTTTTTTGACTTTGAGGGTATAGGTCTAAATTGCTTTTCACAGTGGTGGAATTAATCAGTTGGCAAGTTAACCACTAGTACATTAGTGGGCCTGTCTTCCCATGGTCCTTCCAACAATTGTCATTTTCCTTATTTGTTATTTTTGCCAGCCAGTGAGTGTGAAGTGAAACTCAAGAGTTATTTTAATTTACATTTCTTTAATCATTAATTTTTTGGAGCATTTTTTTTCATATGGCACCATGGGCCCTGATAGTTTGGTTTTCGATTTATTTTGCCCAGAACCAGGCCTTTTTACCTCACTTCCTATCCACCAGGTCCAAACTGTGTTGCTGGTCTTTTACTTCCCACTTTTGCTCTCTTTTGTGTGTTATATGCCTGCATTAAAATGTAAGCTCCTTGAGCTCAGAGATTGTCTTGGTTGTGTTTTTATCGACAAAGCTTAACACAGTATGCTGCACAGAGTAAGCACTTAATAAATACTTTTTCCTCTTCATCTGTAGCTCTCTGCCTCTATCTTATTTCCATATGAATGAAATGCACTTTCACCTCAATTCTGTCTTTCTGAATTGGGATGAAGAGGGAGGATAGTGATAGTCACACAGAAGAGAGTATCACTGATGTATTTTTTTAAATCTACCAAGTTTTAGCTTAGAAGCCACCTCTTCTGTGAAGCCACTTCTCTCCCAACTGTTAGAGTTCAATCCCTCATCAAATGTTCTTAGAGTACTAGTCAGTCTTTATCCTGCTTTATATTATATTTATCTGTGTACATATTGTGTCCTCAAAAGACTCTCCAGGGAACATTTTGTCTTTGTATGCTAGTACAGTACTTTGCAAGTAATAAATACTTAATGTTTGAAGAACTGGGATTCACTTGAATTACCCCCAAATGCAGAGGGGCTATTCTGCCTTGCTAGTGTTAAGGCCATTCTGCTATATTTAATGTAGCTATTGCTGATCATTTATTCTAAAGGAAAAAACCTTGAATTTGTACTCAGAATGAATTTAGGGTCAGCTTGGAGTGGGCAGTGTGAAAATCATTCTCTAGTGAGTTCTATTCATTTGTAAACACAGGAGATAATTGTAAAAATTCATATTGCTTAAGGTTTTTAAATAGATTTATTATCTCATTTGATTGTGTGAGGTAGGTTGTTATGTCATTTTACAAAGGAAGAAACTGAGGGCTAAGGGATTGGGTAACAGGGAGCTAATAAAGCAGCTAAAGTCAGGTTCAGATTTAGATCTTCCTGACTCCAAGTCTAACATGGAATTCACTTTGCCATCGAGATGTTTAGGAAACTGACATTTTAAAATGCTGAGGTTTTCTTTTGTGAACACAGTGTTTACTTGCTAAGCTTGCTTTTGTGGTACCTGTGATTCCTCGTTATGTTATAGCAGTTTCTTAATTTTGATTCATATATATGCATATGTATGTGTATATGTATCTGTGTGTGTGTGTGTGTGCGTGTGTGTGTGTATGAAAGGTTAGACCAATAAAATTTAAATGTCATTTTTGTTTTTGTTTAGGTGGTTTCAGTCATGAAGAATTGCTAAAAATATGGAAAGGGCTTTTCTACTGTATGTGGATGCAGGACAAACCTCTCCTACAGGTGAGATCCGATTTCTTAGTTTGGGTTGAATAGAGAAATTTGGAATGAGTGTGTCTGCCTGTACTCATAGAAGGACCTATGTAGGATAGACTCACCAGGGTGATCACTTACTTATGTTAATGTAGGGAGAGAAATTGGGCCAGAATTGTCAGTATCATTGTTTTTCAATACATCTGGAGTGACTGGTACTTTAGAACAGTCTTATAGAATTCGTTCCAACTTTCTTGTTTTATGGAAGGAACTGAGGCCCAGGAAGGTTAAGTCACTTGCCCAAGGTCACATAAACATCAGAACTTAGATTTAAACCTGGGTCTTTTAATTCTTTTCCATTATACCACCAATCAATTTGGAACATGTAACCCTTTAGGGGAAAGGTGGTAGGAAGAATGACAATGACAGGGCTTAGTTAGCATGGAGCCCAAAGTAGGGGACAAGAATACGGAAGGGGAGATGGAACAGTACAAAGAAATACTTTCTGCTTTTCAGTATTGCCTTGAACCCTGCTACAAGCAGCCTCCTCCTAGGTGCCACTGAAACGATCCTATTCCAGGTCCACAGATGTTTCTCTTCAACTTACACTAATTAATATGCTTTGTTTGGTTTTGCTTTCTATAAAGCACACTGGCTCTCACTCTCTCTCGCACACGTACACGGTTATTCTGAACCTGGCAAGCACCAACAAATGAATATGAAGACCAAAAAAGATTGTATAAAACTGCAAATATCTTATGCACAGCTTGAATTTGTTTAAAGTATGTAATAAATTCATTCTATTTTATGCTTCTTTGCTTCCTTGTATTTCTTTTGAACTTCCTTTCATTCTCTTCTAGGCATTTAAAAAATTATAAACATTTTTTCAATCAGCAAAAATCTACATCCTCTGCCTCTCCCCAACTCTTCCTTTGAGAATGAAGGGAAAATAAGATCTTGTTACAAATGCGTAGTCAAGAAAAACAAATGTTCACATTGGCCATTCTGTTGCAATCTCATTCTGTGCTCTAAGTCTTTCACCTCTCTATCAAGAGATGGTTAGCATGTTTTATCATTAGACCTTTGGAATCTTGTTTGGGGGTTACATTGATCAGAGTTCCCAATTCTTTCACTATTATATTTTCAGCATTATATACATTCCTGGTTCTGTTACTTCACTCAGCATCAGTTCATAAAACTCTTTCTAGGTCTCTTTGAAACCATCCCCTTCTGGGGCAGCTAGGTGGTGCAGTGAGTAGAGCACCAGCCCTGGAGTCAGGAGAACCTGAGTTCATATCCAGCCTCAGACACTTGACATATGTACTAGCTGTGTGACCTTGGGCAAGTCACTTAACCCCCATTGCCCGGCCACCCCCCCCCCCCCCCAAAAAAAAGAAACCATCCGCTTCGTCATTTCTTACAGCACAAGAGTGTTCCATCACATTTATACACCATAGCTTGTTTAACATTCCTCAATTCATGAGTACCTCCTTGGATTCCCATTCTTTGCTACTTTAAAAAGAGCTATAAATATTTTTGTATATCCTTAGGAATTATTTTGTTTAGGATTAATCCTTTCCTTAATATACTCTCCCTATAATTTCCTCTTTTCCACTTTCTTATTTCCCTCTTGAGCGAAGTGTATTGTTATACCCAACTCTGTGTGAGTGGGTTTATTTTTTCCTCCTTTATCCAGCTTAGATGAGAGTGAGGTGCCATTGTCAGTTATTCCCACCCCTCTCTTCCATTCTGTCTTCCTTTTTTGCATAGGTGTTTATTTGTGTACTCTGATTATATGGCATGATTTTCCATAACCTTCCTTTCCCTCCTCTCCTTCCCCGCCACCCCAGTATATTCCTGTTCTCTCTTTCTGTTCTTAAGATCATCACATAATTGAACCACTCCCAGGGCTTTTCTGATTAAACTCCCTCTATGATCCCTGATGATGATGAGTTCAGAGGTGATATGTGACATATCCTCACGTTTCAGTGTAAGCCGTTTATCCTTGTTTAGTCTGTGTCATTGTTCATGCATATTTGCCTTTTTATGTTTCTCTTCACTCCTGTGTTTAAACTTCAAAGTTCCGGTGTTTTCATCAGGAATACTTGGAAATCTTATTTCATGTAAAGATCCATTTGTCCCCCTGTAGGATTGTATTCAGTTTTATTGGGTAGTTATTTTTTTACTCTCAACATGTATCTTTTGGCTTCTGGAATATAGTATTCCAAGCCCTCTGTTCCTTTATAGTTGTGACTTCTTAATTGTGTGTGATCCTGGTTGTGACTTTGTATTTGAATTCTTTCTAGCTACTTGCAGTTTCTTTTGCCTGGAAGCTCTGGATTTTGACTATAGTGTTCCTGAGTTTTCATCTTAGATTTCTTTTAGGAGGTGACTGGTGTATCTATTTCTACTTTGCTCTGTGGTTCTACGAAGTATGTACAGTTTTGTTTTAAGATTTCTTGTAATAAGATGTCTAGGCTCTTTTTTGGTTATGGTTTTTAGGTAGTCTGATGATTATTTAATTTTTTTCTCCTTGAGCTACTTTCCAGGTTAATTGTTTTTGCTATGAGAGATACCTTGTGCTTTCTTCCGCTTTTTCAACCTTTTGACTTAGTTTTATAATTTCTTGTGGGGCTTTTTGGGGGGGGGGGGGCAGTCAGGGTTAAGTGACTTGCCTAGGGTCACATAGCTAGTAAGTGTGTAAGGCCGGATTTGAACTCAGGTTCTCCAGATTCCAGGGCTGGTTCTTCATTCACTATGCCATCTAGCTCCTTTCTTCCTCTTCTCCCATTGTATTTTCTTTTCCTCTCCCTTTTCATTCTTCATTTAAGATCACCAAAACATGACCAAACTAATCCTAGGCCCTGGTGATATCGTCCCTGATGATGATAGGGTTTTTATTGTTGTATTGGTTTTTTTGTTTAAATTACCACAGTTTCCCCCAGTTATCCCTTCCTTTCTTCCCTATCTCAGAAAATCATCTCATATAAAGAAAAAAAATGAGTATAATTGGTCCATACATCAAAAAAAAGTGAAATAATGTGAAATGCTTGATCTCCCACCTCTGCAAAGGGGTGGTGTGGAAATATCTTCTCATATCTCTTCTTTGGGGACTTGCTTGTTTTTTATAATTTTGTAACATTCACTTTTGATTGACTTTTAATGGTTCTTTTCATTTACATTGTTGTAATCATTGCAGATCATGGGGATTTTTTTGTTTGTTTGCTTACTTCAGTCTGAATCAGTTCGTGTAGATGTTTGTGTGCTTCTTTGTAGTCATCACATTCACTATTTCTTAGAGCATAATTAGGCTCCATTTATTAAGCTCTTACTATGTCTCTGGCACTATGGATACAAAGAAAGTCAAAGGATAGTTCTGTTTTCAAGGAGCTCAGTGTCTTAATAGGAGAAATTAGTAATATTTTCTTGTGGCCAAACTAACATCTATTCTCTTTCTAATTTTTAGCCATCACAGAAAGTGCTGCTAGAAATATTTTGGCATGTATGAATTTTCTCCTTATCATTGGCTTCCTTGGGACATAAACTTAGTGCTGGAATGTTTGGATCTAAATGTATGGACATTTTAGTCAGTTTATCTGCATATTTCCAAATTGTTTCCAAAATGGTTGTACTAATTCACAGCTCCAACACAAATATACCCTAGATAATAGGGCTTTAGGGGACACATGTTTATCCTTGTTTGGTCCCTTATATTTGTTGGCTGCATTTACCTTGTGTTTGTATTTCATAATTTCTACACAGCTTAGGTCTTTTCACCAGGGATGTTTAGAAGTCCTCATGTTTCGTTAAAGGTTCTTTTTTCCTACTGTAGGATTTCATTCAGTTTTTCTGGGTTGCTTATTCTTGGTTGTAAGACTGTGTCTTTTGCCTTCTGGGATATTTTATTTCAAACTTTTTGCTCCTTTTAAGTGCTGTCTGCTAAGTCTCATGTGATTTTGTGTCTTATTACTTGAATTCTTTCTTGTGCCACAGCTTCAGCACAAGGTCATCTAGAATTCCTGGATGAAGCAAGCTTTTTTAGAAAAGGAATTTAAATTTTTTAAAATTAAAATAAATGAAATGAGAGTGGTAGAGGAAGAAAATTTGAAAAACAGTGAGAGCTATGAAAGAAGTAAGTGGAAAAAGAATCAATAGTTTGGCACAAGAGGTGTAAGGCTTTACCCAAGAAAAAACCCCTGAAAATTAGAATGGACCAAATAGAAGTTAATGACTCCACATGACAACAAGAAATATTAAGACATTCAAAAGATTGAAAAAATAAAAGAATAAGTAAGGCATCTCATGTCAAAAATGGGTGACCTGGAAAACAGGATCATGTGGGAATGTTGTCATAAATATGTGTACACCTGCTAGTAACCGGGGATAAAGGAAAGAAACACATTTACCTTCCACCCTTGCCTCCTCCCCTGGCATAGGCTTCCTCTAGGAACCCATCTAGGCTGTTTGACTGTTCACATGAATTGGATGAGGTACAAGTCATCAGTTCTATTCCTTCTGGTGAGCTGGAAAACCAACAGACTTTGCCATCTGCATATCCAGTGCCTATTAGGGTATTCCAGACCTTACCATCTGCCTTGTTTCTATACTGCTCAGCAGTAAGCGGTGTAGTAGATAACAGCACTGGCCCTGTAGTTAGGAAGACCTGGGTTCAAATCAGGCCTTAGACACTTAGCTAGCTGTGTGACCTCAAGCAAATCAATTAAAAACAAAAAAAACCCCAAAAAACCCTCTATCTGCCTCAGTTTTCTCAACTGTAAAATGAGACGACTCATTTGCCTTCTAGGGTTGTTGTGGGTATTAAATGAGATACATGTGAAGTGCCTAGCACAGTGAGTACTGCAGTACACTTGTACCTCATAAGTCCTTCCCTCCCTCCCTTCCACACCCATTTCGAAGGCAAGAAATATGGTGCTCTTTATGCATATGAAAACATACGCAAAACCTATTTCCACATTATCCATATTGCAAATAATAAAGGGAAGAGAAATAAAGTTAAAAAAAGGTTTCAATCTGCACTCAGAGTTTGTTAGTTCTCTCTCTTTAGAGGTAGGTAGCATTTTTTTATCATGAATCTTTTGGCATTGTCGAGAATCATTGTTGATCAGTGTAGGGTCTTTCATAGTTGATCATCATTACAATATTGCTGTTACTGTGTACAATATTCGCCTGGTTCTATTCACTTTACTTTGCATTAGTTCATTTAATTTCTCAAGTTTTTCTGAAGCCATCCCCTTCATCATATTTTACAGTACTACAGTACATTCATATACCATAACTTGCTCAGCTATTCCCTAGTTGATGGGCATGCCTTCAGTTCTGAATTTTTTGCCACCACAAAGAGCTGCTATAAATATTTTTGTATGTGTAGGTCACATAGTAGGCTCTTTTAAAATACTTGTCCCTCCCTACTTCCTTTCTCATTGCTTCCTTCCTTCCGTCTTTCCCTCTGTCCCTCCCTCCCTCCTTCCTTTCTCCATTCTTTCTTTCTTATCTTCCTGTCTCCATCTCTTCTCCCTTTCTTCCTGCAGACCCCCAGGCATTGTCATCTGACTTACTAAAGTAAGGACTTCTTAGGATTGCTTGGCCTTTCCATCTTCCCTGTAGCTGAACTCTTTTTCGATATGTTGTCCCCCCCACTTAAAGTGTGAACTCCTTGGGAACAGGAACTGGCTCTGTGCATGATGCTTGTCACATAGTAAACAATTACTTTTTTTTTAATCATTAGAGCCATATTCATGTAGTGACCAGGGAATTTTTTTTTTGTTTCCTGAACAGGAGGAACTTGGAAATACAATTTCCCAGCTTATTCATGTTTTTCAGAACACAGAAACCCGTAAGTATATTGTGGCCTTATTTTAGATGTATTTTAAATTCTGGGTTTAGTCCTTTGTAGATCAGAACTAATCAATCAGTTAATAACTGGCTTCTGAAATTTATGCCAATCAATACAGCTATGTCATAGATTCTCTCCTACCTGAAAGACTCAGCCAGAACCTATAAAATATCCCAGAGGCCAGTGGAATTTTAGTCTATCTGAAAATTCTGTTTGTTTCTTCTGCTGCTTTTTTCGTGGATAATTGATATATGGCTAGTTGCCATTGAAATACTGATACCTTTGTCGCCAGGGTCTGTTATTTAAGCACTAATGCTATAAAAGAATAATACTTCTTTTTATTAAGGTATTAGCTGGTGATATCATATTGCCACAGGAAATACTGGTTTTACTTCAGTTCTCTTTAGGTAGGTATTGTAGTCAAAGACCATAGCTACTGGTAACTAGAGCCAGGACTTAGGTATAATCAAGGTAATTGACTACCTAGGGCATTCAGCCAGCAACACTCCAGATTAAAATGTAATTGGGAAATATTTAACAAAATAAAAATACAATAGAATATAGATGGTGTTAATATATGTTTTTCTAAGTTCATATGCCACCTACAGGGATCCTAATATAAGGTTTAGTGACTTTGTTTCCATTTGAGTTTGAAACCACTGACTTGGGCAATGAGAGACAGTTTTTAATATTGCCTCTTATATATGTCCATTTTTTAAAAATAGTATTTTATTTTTTCCAGTTAATTGTAAAGGCAATTTTTAACATTCTTTTTTTGTTTTTGTTTTGTAAAGGCAATTTTTAACATTCTTTTTTTGTTTTTGTTTTGTCAAGGCAATCAAGGTTAAGTGACTTGCCCAGGGGCACACAGCTAGTAAATGTCCATTGTCTGAGTCTGAATTTGAACTCAGGTCCTGCTGACTCCAGGGCCAGTGCTCTATCCATTGTGCCACCTAGCTGCCCCTTAACATTCGTTTTAAAAAAAATTTTGAGTTGTAAATTTTCTCCCTCCTTCCACTCCCTTCCCCCTCCCTAAAGCGGTAAGCAGTTTTATATAGATTATATATATGCGATCGTGCAAAGCATTTTCATAGTAGTCATGTTGTGAAAGGAGGCACAGACCAACAAAAGAAAGTGAAATAGTATGCTCTGATCTGCGCTCAGACTCCGTCAGTTTTTCCTCTGGATCTGGAGAGCCTTTTCCCTCTTGAGTCCTTTGGAATTGTCTTGGACCTTTGCATTGCAGAGTGAAGTCATTCATAGTTGATCCTCGCACAATGTTGCTGTTACCGTTGTATGTTTTTTTTAATGCCAAAATATTCGGTTCTCTGTGGGATGTAAGTGTATTGTAGTATGTCAAGTTGCATGCATTTATAATGAAGACTTAAAATTTCCAATAGACAGTAACACAAGGGAGATAATTTTTAAACCTTGCCCAGGCCTCCCAAATGCTTTGTCTCTGCTTCTTTGGTGGCCTCCTACTCCCCTGTGAGAATCAATGGAATTGTGCTGGGAGTAGTATGTAAACTGCTGTTTGTCTTTCTTTTTTTTTCTTTATTACAGGGGAAGGGGGAAAATAGTTTTAAGAAAAAAAGTTTTTTGTAAAAACAAAAGATATCAGAAATTCAAGAGTAAGAAGAGCTGAACAGTGGTGGTTGGTACTTGACGTAGGTGGTTTTTTGGTCAGCTTGTAATACTATTAGTTGCCTGGGATAACCATTCCAAACATGATGGAATACCTCTCAAGACTTAACAAGTATAACTACAACTTGTTTTTTATCAAGTTATGTGGGGCTGAATAATAACGGCAGGTCATTTAACTTCCTGGGCTTCGGCTTTTTCAACTGTAAAATAAGAGTTGGATAAGAAACTGTCTGAGGTCCCTGCTGGCTCTATGTCAGGGGTTCTTAACCTGGGATCCATGGCCTGTGGATGGATTTTAGGGTCTGGAAACTTAAATGATTAAAAAATTACATCTTCATTTTAATATAATTTTTAAATTTGTAAACCTGTGCATTTAAAAACATTATTTTGAGACAGGCTCTGTAAGTTTCACAGACTGGCCATGACAAAGAAGGGCTGGGAACCCCTGCTCTAGATTTACAGTCCTATGACCTTGCAGAAGGAATGCAGAAAGTATTGCTAAAGATTTTGTAGGTCTGGGCAAGAAACCGAAGGACATCTTAAGGAACCATGTGGTGTTTTTACTATTGCTACCAGTTAAATACAGACTTGGGAAGAGAGAGAAATTTGAGAAATGAACACCTGGTTAATAAGGTGGCATCTCCAGATGAAGTTTGGCTTTCTGGATCATGGCTTACAGTATAGGAATGATGTACTCTTATAAGGGCTAGTAAAACATGTATTTGCTTGATATTCTAAAAATGTTATCAAGAATGCTTTAAACTAAAAAGATAAGAGATGGGAAAAAGGGAAACTGCTCTATCTTATCTACCAAACTAGATGTCATTAAGACTAACTACAACGTAAGGAAAAGATTTAGCAGTAGAGATATCGAGTGATTTCACAGGAGACAAAAATCTAAGAAAGAAGCTGCCAATAAAACCCATGTCCTTAGGTATCTGTACATAAAAGCATGAAATATAAGTAACAAACAAGGTGAACTAGAGATACTAATGTAAGCCCTAGTCAGTTTTATTATTGGAATGACAGAATATTCCATTACAGAGTTTTTTAAACTTTTGTCCTAGTCTGTCATAAGCTGAAATAGGCATTTAAAAAAATTTAATGGAAGAGTTATCAATCTTTGGAATTTTAATTGACTTATATATACATGAGCCTTAACTCCCCCCCCACCCCTGGTACTGTCTGTATACATACTGATACAACTCTTGTGATCTTCAAGAGGGCCCATTCTTAGTATCTAGGTCCAGCAGAAATAATAATGACTGCTCTTGGCCTATTGGATAGATTGATAACTGGTTTGTATATACCAGATGCAGGAGGATAGATTATAGCATCATACACTCATGGAAGGGAATTTAGAAATCATTTTAGTCCAGCCCCCTCATTTTATAGTTGAGGAAGCTAAGACCTAGGGAGAAGTGATTTCTTCCTCTGGGGTCACACAGGTAGTAAGCTAAGGCACTCAGCCCTAAACTTCATGATCAGGCAACTTGATTTTTACCCTAGACATTTTCTGCCCTCTTGCCACCTGTGTTTCTAAATTTACAGCTTTCCATTGGCTCTCTTAGACTTTAGCCTTGCCTCTGAAAAGGGCTTGCGAATTAACTTCCCCATTATTCCATTTATCAAACCTGTTCTCCTCTTAATCCCAGCCTTCTCTTGTAACAAATCAGTCTAGTCAAGCAAAACAAATCAGCACATTGCCCATGTTTGAAAATGTGTTCCTTGTTCTAGGCCTCAATCACGCATCAGTGATCTGTCAGTCTTCTCAAGTCATGATTGGGCAATACATTATCAATGTGTTTTCTATCAGTTATTTTACAGATTATTGGTAATCGTTGATGTTAAAACTTAGAAATCTTTGTTCTCTTATAGAGCACCTCTTTGTTCAGACTTTCTGGCAAACCATGAACCGTGAGTGGATTGGAATAGACAGATTGCGCCTGGATAAGTTCTACACGGTAAGAGATTTGCTCATGTGCTTTTCCCATTTTCAGTGGGCGGGGCCCTATTTGTGTTAAGGAGAAGTTTAGCTCCCTATTTTGCTGCCTCATTGTTGTTACTTAGTTTTAATAGTGATTGCTGAGAAGAGAAAGGAGATGTGACCTATAGCTGTTCTGCCTCTTAGGGAAGTATAACCTGTGCTCTGAAACTGAATGTTTCTTACCTAACCTATTTATTCAATGCCATCCAAATTAAATTACTAAAAAAAATTTTACTGAGTTAGAAAAAATAGTAACAATGTTCGTTTGGAAGAAGAAAAGGTCCAGAATTTCAAAGATGCCAGAGAAATAAGATGTAAAGGGAGAGTCAGCAGTATTGGACCATAAATTATTGTAAGGCCAGATCATGGTCAAAGTGTAAAATGGATAATTTTGTTAAAAATTACTTGTATAAATAAAACCAATGTAACCAAGGATAGAAGGAATGCAGAAAGGAGAAGTACTTTCATAGACAATCTCTCAGGGTGTGATTGTGTTGAAATACTGCTGTGGTTTAGGAAATGATGAGCTGGTTTATTTAGAAAAACATGGGAAGACTTGGACATATGAAAGAATATGTTCCACATCCAGAGAAAGAGATGACAAGTGGAAATGCGTATAATATGGGTTTGCATATATGTGTGTATATGTTTATAGATGTGTGTACTTGTATCCACTTTTAACTGTAGCCCCCTTTGGAGGGGGGAGAGAAGAGGAAAAAAAAAATAAAGCAAAAAGTGCACAGCAGAGAGCAAAAGAAAGCCTAGAAGGAAGCAAAGAAGAACTGGGTAGTTTTGTAAACAGTGTTTAGTATTTTATAGATTTTCTTGAAATGGAAATGTATTGTTTTATATTGAATCTCTTTTCTTGTGTTCTGCTGTGTACATGGAAATGTTCTTTTTTTTTTCTTTTTTCATTTTGTATTTAAGTTTAAAATGAATAAAAAATTTTTAAAAAGAGAAGAAATTGAATTCTTGCTGGGATAAGGTGGCCAAAATTGATGTGTTTTGCCCTAATCTAGAAGCCTCTGGTGGTTGACCATATAGAATGAAATGCAAAAAGTGAATGCATAAAGGCAATTGTAAAAGGCAATTGTGGAAGCAGCTTAAATATCCTGCTATCAAGTATGAGCCCTGGTCAGGAAAAACGTTGCCTAAGCATCTTGGTTGAATTTAGGTGCTAGGTAAAAGGGCTTATGAGAAGTTTCTTCCCCAGGCTTTAAGAGGAGCCAGCCTCCCTCCAAAAAGAAAACTGTTACTTATTGCCTTAGTTACAGTGTTGGTTACAAGGAGAATTTCCATATCTGACCATGACCTTAAAACTTTTAACAATGGGAAGATTGGAACTATCAGATAGATATCCTAACCATGTAGTGGTGACTACCCTGCTTTTCTTATTTTTGTGGTAAAGCTTATGTTTATATTTCTCTTTTACTAATTCTTCTTTTGTATCAAAGCTAATGCGCCTGCTTCTGAACCAGTCCTTCGAGATATTAAAAAGAAATGGATGGGAGGAAAGGTCAGTAAATTCTATTACAGAATGATTCATACCATCAGACAATGAAACCCCCCCCCCCAGAGCAAAGCACTCATTTTATAACTTTGACTAATTCAGAGATTAAAAGGTTTTTAGGGTTTTTTTTTAAATTGTTAAAAGAACAATTTCTTTAAATATTTTAAAAGTAGATAGGATCACAAATAGAGGTGAGTTTTGGTTTGGATAATCTGAAAAAGTTTTAGGAAAACATGGACCAGTCAGATCTAAATTATGATAACTTTTCTTTCATGCCTTAAGTTTTAAAAGCACTTTCCTCACAATTCCCTGTGAGATAGGTATTAAAAATATGATTACACCATACTTCAGATAAGGAAGATGAAGCACAAGTGTGTGTTATAACTGACCTATTCATGATCACATAGGAGAGGATGGGGTTTGGATTTAGGATCAAATATTGGGACTCTAAATTTAATTTTCTTTATAGTATGCAACAGGGTTGTATAGACTAGGGAATGGCTAAATAAATGTGATACATGAACATAACTCAGTATTTCTGTGCTGCAAGAAACAATTCTATGGTGAATACAGAGAAGCATAGATTTAGACAATCTTCTGTTACAGTCAGGAAGACAATGTACACAGTGACACAACAATGTAAGTGGAAAGAATTATCACAAAAAATATCAAAAGTGAATGTTGCAAAATTACAAAGAATAAGCATAGCTCTAGAGAAGCAATGTGAGATATTCCAGCCCTATTTTACAGAGGTAGGAGAGCCACAGATATAGAACGTTGCGTGTATTTTCTGATTTTTTTAAAAAGATGTAATGATCAGTTTTAGTGATTTTTTTTTTAGTTCTTTTTTTTCCTTTAAAAAATATTACTTGTAATATAAGATGTCTCTGTGGGAGGGGAAAAGGATAGGGATATTGACAGAAATTTTGGTCATGTTAAAAACAATATATCAGTAAAAATTAATTTTTAAAAGAAAATACTTAAGAAATTAGCAGCAAATATGCATTCAGTGTGCAGCTAACAATTCAGATTTTCATAAAGTGAATTAGATGATTGGCCCATCAAAAAAAAACCCTTTAATACATAATAGCATTGTGAAATATGAGCATAGGAGGCAGTGAGAAGAATTGGAAAGCACATGAGTAGTCATTAGGGTTCTGGGTTTGAATCCTTCTCAGCACCATGAGCAAGTCATTTGACCTTTCTGAGTCTCGTTTTCCTCATCTATAAAATAGAGATAATACTATCTACCTTATAGGGTTTTTTTTCCTGAGGCTCAAATGAGATATAATATATGTAAACATTTCTTAGGCCTTAAGTACTGTATAAATGTTAGCTAATCTTATTATGAGCCTACTTCGAATTTTATTTGTAAAAATTCAAATTTTCATATACTCGACTTTAGTGATTGACCCTGTTTGTCTTTTTATGGTCTCTCTCTCATCTTAAGCAGCTATTAATAATAACCTTACTCCCCATATTTGCTGGATGATGATGGAATTGGAGATTGGAAGGCTTCTTGGTACCTATAGCTACTGTTCTGAGGTGCAGCAGCAACAATATAAGTTGACCCCAGCAGAAGGAAGTTAGCTAAATTCTATCTTCCATCTCTGCTATTCTCCCCAAGGGGGCGCTCAAGAGCAGTGAGGGAGCAGCAGACAGGCTGTCAAAGGGAAGGAATGAAAAGGTCTGGGTTAACCCTACACTATAAATAATTAAGTGTAAGGCATTACAGTGTTATTTGCATGTAAATCTGTTTCTCCTTTGAAGTTATAGAACTGAAAAGAGCCTTAGACATATAGCCAAGCCTTATTGTTAATTATTTGAGGGTAAGGAACGTATTGAGTTCATTTTTGTGTCTCCCACACTAACAGTAGACTCAGTAAAGAATTTTTATGTTTTTTTACTTACTTGCCAGCCAGTAATAGTATGGTGCAAGTAAGGAGAGTTGCTAAGTGATTTGGCATTCTTTAATATTGTGCAGTAAGGAGCTAAAAATATTTTTATTTCATATAACCAATTAAGTCAAGTAGTAAAAAAAAGTATTACTCCTGTTTTCAAGATGGAGAAACTGGGATTCCAAAAGATGAAATGACTCGCCCTAGCTAATCAAGTGTTAGAGGATTCAAAACCACATCTCTCTTGATATGAGAGTTCATATTGAGATAGGAGAGTTGATATTGAGTTCATATGCTTGGCTTTTATTATACTGGGAAAAATCTCATTGGGTTAGGAGGGGATTTTAAATTTATATTCACTTAATTAGTGGGCATTTGCGTCAGACACACTGTTCTAGGTACTAGGCATACAAAGATAAAAAGAGGCTGCAGTTTTTGTCCTCAAAGAACTTACCTTCTGTTGGGAATAGAAGAAGGGCTATGACACAAATAAAGATAAGTATGCCACAATGGTATGCAAATTAATTGGGACAAAGTAAAATAGTTAAATTTTTTGACATGTAATAAACCATACAAGCTTAGACATTAAGAAAAAAACTCTTAAAAGATTTCTTTTTGCTGTAGTCATTTTTTAATAGAAGATTTTGATACATCTTTCGTTACATCTTTAATTTTTCATCATGAAACAACACTTGGCTATTAAATGGAATAAATGGACTGTTTGTTGAAGAGTCCATTTTTCCAAGTGTAGCCTTGATTATAGTGCAGAGGTTTTCAATGAGGTTTAAAAAGAGTTCCCAGCCTATTGAAACATGTTTATCTTTATCTCCATCTTTCAGAAGATATGCTATGTGGCGTGGTGTAACATGTCCGAGTATTCAGTCTCCTTGTGGGAATTGTTAATAATTCCAAAATAATTGTGCCTATCACATTACTTATGTGACTTCATCATTCCTTCAGTTGGGACAAGAATTCCCACTCCATTGGAAATTAAATTCCCCAGACTTTCTTGGGGGGTGGATGTTTTATAGTCTGATGAAGATGCCTAGATCATAGAAACTCCCTTGGACTTCTGACAGTGGTTTCGGAATGAAAAAAAAAATCTTGATGTTGTCTTGCCCGTTGCTTTGTAGCAGCAATTAGCAGATTTTCATTTATTTATTTATTTATTTTTACTGCTCTTGATATTCTTGCTTCAGACTTAAAGATGTCTTCCACCCTCTAAAGGAATCCACAGCCCACTTGTTTTTTAAGGATTTAATCAGGCTGTTGTGAAATAGTTTTTCACTTCTCTTTTTCAACCATATTTTCCTTTGTGCTTTGGTCAACCTGTTCCTGTTTCATCTTGGGCTTCAAGGATCTTTGAAAAATTTGACCTATATATACTAACAGCTGCTGCAATATTTCTAACTGTTTTTGAAATGTCCTCTTTAAGAGCTACAAGTTTTACACATTCCCTTTCTTAAAAACCGCAGAATTAAAAGTAGAACAAAGGGGTATAATGAAGTACTTGTTTATGACACAAAACCCAGCATTAAACTGACTTAATTAACTAATGGTGGGGATACTAGCTCTATTAGATTCATTTGGTCAACATTAAGACTTCTGATTCAGCTTGTTGGTAAAATCACACTTGCATAAGCATTCACTGCTATCACAAAATGAAGTCATGCCAAATATTATTGATCAGGGTGATAATTATAATAAAAGGATTAATTATTATTAATAAAAGGATTGGTTCTGTAAAATTTTGACTCAATCAAAAGGCCACACTGAAGGACCTAGAAGGCCACATGTGGCCTTGAGTCCACAGGTTCCTCACTCCTGTTCCTCCCCTCCAAGTAATTAGTACCCCATTTTGTACAAGGTTGGTTAGGATAGAGTCAAAGGAGATAACCAGACAAAGTGTGTTCAGTAGTTTTTCAGTCGTTTCCGACCCTTGTGACCCCATTTTGGGGTTTTCTTGGCAAAGATAATACTGGAGTGGTTTGCCATTTCTTTCTCTAGCTCATTTGATAGATTAGGAAACTGAGGCAAGCAGGGTTAAGTGACTTGCTCTAGGTCACACAGCTAATAAGTGTCTGAGGCTTGACTTCAGGAAGATAAGTCTTCCTGTCTTCAGGACTGGCACTCTATCCACTGGCCCAGCTGCTCAGCCACACAAAGTACTCTGGGAAAATTTGAGGAGAAATTAAACACTTTCAGTATGGGGAATGAGGGAATGCTTCACAGAAGAGGTGGCATGTTTTTATGCATTTAGTAAATTGCTTGTTGCCTTGGTTAATTTTTATACATCTGCTGTTTGTATTTCAAGGCTAGAATGAAGAAAGTACCAGGAATGGTTTATATATGTATTGATGGATAAGTGTTATTTTTGTATTTTCTAAATTTATAAATAAATAAAATCTTGGAACATAGGCAGATCTATAGAATTTTATTTTCTTAAATGTATATGATTTGTCTCCCTCAGGGTTATTGTGAGGAAAGAGGTTTGTAAACCTTAAAGTGCTGTGAGTTGATGGAAACTCAAATGGATAATACCATCACTTTGTACTTCATAGGAGAAATATGGTACCCCGCTACCTATAATCATTAAATTAAATGTTATATTAATATGATCCTTTACAATAGAGAGGAAATAAGAAATTCGATTCAGGAGTCTTTTAATTAGTCTTGCTTTTTTGGTCTTTGGAATTTTTTATGTTTAAATGTTGGTATTTTTGTAGTGTTTTTAAAAACCTGTCTTTGACTTTATTTGAATAATTTTTTTCTTGGTCAACTGACTTATGACTTGAATACAAGGAAAGAATAATTAACTTTTTTAATTTTAATAACTGGGTGCCTGTTTGTACCACCCTCCCTCTGGTTCCCCCAGTCAGGTTGAACTACTTCTGGATATCCTAATGAAAGAAATTTTCCACCCAGACAGTCAGGCACCTTGTGGAGTAAAGTCCCACTTTATTGAAATCTACTTGGAAGAACTGACTAAAGTAGGAGCAAAAGAGGTAAGGAGGATCTAAATATGAGCTTTGAGGCTAGGGAATACTTTCTTCTCTCTTTGAAACTTCACTTAAACACTCTTATTATCTTTCTTAAATAGCTTACAGCAGATCAAAACCTGAAGTTTATTGTTCCATTCTGCAAAGTTGCAGCAAGGACAAAGGAGTAAGTTTATATATTGTCTTTGTTGGGCTTGACTAATTTTTAGTTGGTTTTGAGCCATTTAAGATGACTTTTTCTGAAATAATTGTTCATTTTAGGGAGGAAAAAAAGATCATTTGTGAGAGAATACACTAATGGAGAAAATAACTAGGACTCCATTGAGTTGTGTGGTTAGTTGGGATTTAAAGCAAAAGTTTACACGGATGTAACCATATTTAAGCTTCACGTTTAAAGTTCATGTTTCTCCCTTTTAGTTCTACTTTGCTGTATAGTATAGTCGGAGGTATCTTTGAAGCAATTTTAGAACAAGCTCCGTTTGCCATTGAAGATTTAATAAGAGAATTAAACGCAAATGAAGAAGACAGTGAACTTGAAGCTGAATCAGATGATATGACATCGATAAGATCACCTAGGAAGCAAAAGAAAGGTGAGACACTGGAATGAATTTTTACACTCTGTGTGGCTCTCAGTCTTTCCCTATATAAATGCCTGCAGATATATTTTAAAATAAATTTTTACCGCTATCTTTTGTTTTTACATTCCTTAAGGCTCCCCGCCCCCAACAGGGCCATGCCATGTGACAATATTTTTTTGAAAGAAAAAGAGAGAGAAGAGAAAAACAATCAGCAAGACTGATCAATACATCCAAAAACTATGAAAGTGTATGCAAATTCTACACTTTTGGATCTTGCACCCCTGCATAGGAGGAGGTGGTGATAGTGCTGTTGTTTTCTTACATTTCTTCTTTGGGGATGCACTTGTTCTTTGTAATTTTGTAGCATTTACCTTCAATAGTTGTGTGTTGGTTATTTCTCCCATTTTATATTGGTATCGGCATTGTGCATCAGCTTATATTCTTTTCATGCTTCTATTTCTTACATTTGTGTTTCTTAATTTATGTAGTTGCAGATTGCTTTTTAAAATGCCTGTACTGATTCACAGCCCCACCAACATTACACTAATGTGCCTAAGGACCCACAACCTGTCCAACACTGATTATTCCCACATTTTGTCATCTTTGTCAATTTGCTGTGTGTATCAAACTTTAAGGGTTTTTCTTCAGGCCCATGTTATGGGCCCTACTACTGGAGGTCTCTGGAGCATTATTTGAACTGTCAAGAACTCCCGGTTTAGTTTGTCTTGCCTTGATAAGGCCTGTCCAGCAACCGTACATTTGGATCCATGGGATAGCAATTTAGATTTGGAGATCTTTCCCACCTGTCAATAGGCCATGTGGCCTGCTTACGTCATAGGAAGCCCAAGTCACATGTGGTGGGAGGGGCTTGCTGAGAGGATAAGGAAGTTGTGTCCTAGGAAATACTGAGAGAGCAGTTACTACAGTTAGAGCTGAGGGAGAGAGCGGACGTGCTGTGGTGGCTGTGAGTGATTGTGGGGCGGCCCCAGCAGGGGGTCAGAGAGGCTTTGGGATGGCCGGGCTGCAGGTTGTGATATTGTGTATTGCTCTGATAGATTGGGTGAATGGCTTGTGGGATGTGGGTCTCTGGTTCTCCCTTCCATGCGGAGAGTGTCGTGTACTTGGTGATGCAGAACCACGTGGGCATCTTGACAGTTATCTATAGTGTGATCATTGCCTCGCTGATACAGTGCACTGTTGGGATACCACATAGCCTGGCTTTCAGTTGAATTCTCTTACTGTAGTGGAAAGACCTGCCTGCCTTAACTACTTATGCTATGCCTTGACCGGATTGAACAAATCCATACCTAGTTACCCTTGTATTTCCAGTGCTAAGACAGTGCCAGGCACAGGGCAAACAATAAATGTTTGTTGTGTTGTATTGTTGTACTGCAATATAATTTGTTTCCCTTGTAATCCTACTTTACATTACGCATTTCAAAACATTCTGAGAAGGGATGTGTAGGCTGGAGTGTGCTGCCAAAGTGGTCCGTGACAGAAGAATTAAGGACTCCTTGCCTAGACAATAGGAAGCTATGTTGGTGATTGTTGTATATTACTTAATGATTGTTATATGAGACTTCTGAGTTACCAAGATGATGTGCTCCCTTATATGTAACAAAAAGGCAAGAGAATATTTTTTATTAATTAATTTATTTTTAGTTTTCAACATTCACTTCCACAAGATTTTGAGTTCCAAATTTTCTTCCCATCTCCACCCCCCACCCCCACCCCACTCCAAGACAGCGTGCATTCTGATTACCCCTTCCCCCAAACTGCCCTCCATTCTATCACTCCTCCCCACTTTCTTTTATCCCCTTCTATTCTGTTTTCCTGTAGGGCAAGATAGATTTCTATATCCTATTGCCTCTACATCTTATTTCCCAGTTGCGTGTAAAAACATTTTTTAATATTTGTTTTTAAACTTTGAGTTCCACATTCTCTCCTCCTCCCTCCCCACCCACCTTCATTGAGAAGGCAAGCAATTTGATGTTGGTTATACATATGTAGTCATGCAAAACGCATCCATAATAGTCATGTTGTAGAAGACTATATTTCTCTCCATCCATTCCCCCTGCCCCCATTTATTCTATTCTCTCCTTTGACCCTATTCCTCCTCAAAAGTGTTTGCTTCTGACTCCTCCCATTTGTCCCCCTTTCTACCATAACCCCCCCTCTGTTATCCCCTTCCCCTTTACTTTCCTGTAGGGTAAGATAGATTTTCATATCCAATTGAGTTTGTATGTTAATCCCTCCTTAAGTCAAATAGAATGAGAGTAAGGTTCACTGGTTCCTTCTCACCTCCCCCTTCCTCCCCTCCGCTGTGAAAGCTTTTTCTTGCCACTTTTATGCCAGGTAATTTACCCCATTCTGTCTATCCCTTTCTCCTTCTCCCAGTGCATTCCTCTCTCACCTCTTAATTTTATTTTTTAGATATTATTCCTTCATATTCAACTCACCCCGCGCCCTCTGTGTGTGTGTGTGTGCGTGTGTGTGTGTGTGTGCGCGTGTGTGTGTAAATATTCCCTCCAACTACCCTAATACTGAGAAGGATCTCATGAGTTGCAAATATCATCTTTCTGTGTATGAATGTAAACAGTTCAACTTTAATAAGTTCCTTATGATTTCTCTTTCCTATTTACCTTTTCATGCTTCTCTTGAGTCTTGTATTTGAGAATCAGATTTTTTATTCAGCTTTGGTCTTTTCATCAAGAATGCTTGAAAGTCCTCCATTTCATTGAATATATCTGTTTTTCCCCCTGAAGGATTACTCTCAGTTTTGCTGGATAGGTGATTCTAAGTTTTAATCCTAGCTCCTTTGACCTCTGGAATATCATATTCCAAGCCCTCTGATCCCTTAATATAGAAGCTGCTAAATCTTTTGTTATCCTGATTGTGTTTCCACAATACTCAAAATTATTTCTTTCTGGCTGCTTGCAGTATTTTCTCCTTGACCTGGGAACTCTGGAATTTGGCTAATATTCCTAGGAGTTGTCCTTTTGGGATCTCTTTCAGGAGTTGATTGGTGGATTCTTTCAATTTCTGTTTTACCCTCTGGTTCTAGAATATCAGGGCAGTTTTCCTTGATAATTTCTTGAAAGATGATGTCTAGGCCCTTTTTTTTTGATCATGCCTTTCAGGTAGTCCAATAATTTTTAAACTAATCTCTCCTGGATCTGTTTTCCAGGTCAGTTGCTTTTCCAATGAGATATTTCACATCGTCTTCTATTTTTTCATTCTTTTGGTTTTGTTTTGTAATTTCTTCATTTCTCATAAAGTCATTACCTTCCACTTGCTCCAATCTAATTTTTAAGGTAGTATTTTCTTCAGTGGTCTTTTGGACCTCCTCCTCCATTTGGCCAGTTCTGCTTTTTAAAGCATTCTTCTCCTCATTGGCTTTTTGGAGCTCTTTTGCCATTTGCATTATTCTATTTTTTAAGGTGTTATTTTCTTCAGCATTTTTTGGGTCTCCTTTATCCAGCTGTTAACTCATTTTTTCATGATTTTCTTGCATCATGCTCATTTCTCTTCCCAGTTTTTCCTCTACTTCTTCTCTTACTTGATTTTCTAAATCCTTTTTGAGCTCTTCTATGGCCTGTGGCCAATTCATATTTTTCTTGGAGGCTTTGGATGTGGGAGCTTTGACCTCATCTTCTTGTGGTTGTATGTTTTGATCTTCTTTGTCACCAAAGTAAGATTCTGTAGTCTGATTTTTTTCCCTCTGTTTGCTCATTTTCTCAGCAAATTACTTGACTTTTGAGGTCTTTGTTAGGGTAGGTCTCTGCTTCCAGTTTGGAGGGTGCACCGTCCCAAGTTTCAGAGGTTTTGTGTGTTTTTCAGAGATACATCTAGGGACTTGTAAATTTTCAGTTCTTCTCAGGTGGTATGATTAAAGGAGAGGTGTTTACTCCTCTCTTGGCCTATGCATGACCACAAACACTCTTTTTTTGCCTTGGAACTGTGAGGAGGGGTCCCTTTCTACCTCCATCACAAGCTCTGCCATGCCAGTGCTCCTCCTTGCCCCAGATCCAAGCAGGGCAAAGCAAGAGAATCCTGCCTCAGCACCAGCAAAGAGATCCCTGCACTCCTTCTTTGGTCAACCACTTGATCCTCCCCCCCCCCCCCCCCCCATCTGTGAGCCTAGAGCACTGGAAGCAGCTGCTGCTACTGCTGCCACCCTGGGCCTGAGGTTGGATCACGCTGCTCTCTCACTCAGGTTTAACAGACTTTTCCTACTGCCCTTCTAAGCTGCTTTTGGCATTTGTGGTTTGAGAAGTCTGGAAACTGCCATAGCTGCCAGTGATTCAGTGCCCTGAGTCCTGATCCTGGTTTGCTGGGCCCCCATGTGTGCCAGTGCAGCCCATGCTGGAATGTGCTCTTCTCAGACCTTTCCTGTTGACCTTCCAAGTTGTTTTGGGCTGGAAATTTGTTTCACTCTGTCATTTTGTGGGTTCTGCTGCTCTAGAATTTGTTTAGAGTCGTTTTTTACAGGTGTTTGGAGGGGTTTTGGGGGAGAACTCAAGTCCCTGCTTTTACTCTGCCATCTTGGCTCTTCTCGGCAAGAGAATTATTGGACAAAGGGAGTTAAACTACAAAGTGAGAGACTTAAGGAAGACCAGAGAGTTCTCATAATATGCCAGTTAAGAAATGTTAAGGGCTTGAATTAGAGTGGGAATGATGTAAATGGAAAGGAGGACATAGCTGTGAGATGTTGAAACAAAGTCAGTAGGCCTTGGCAGCTGACTAGACGCTGGTACCCTGGGAAGGGTGGAGAGTCAGAACTGATAAGACTTTGAAACTGGGTGACTCAGCTGATTACAGGTTTAAATTTGGATATGTTGAGTCTGAATGGCTTTGGGTCATCCATGTAGAAATGTCCAGTAAGGTCTGGAGTACGCAGAAGGTGAAGTCAGGCTAGAGATGAGAGACAGATGGGCATTGAGGTGGTACAGGGGATAGAGCAAGCCTGTACATCCTGTGGCCTGTGGTCTGCTTATGGCCTGTGGGCACGCCATAGGATTTTAGGCAGCCCATGAAAAATATAAAGGGTGTTTTCCTCTGCATTTTTCGCAGGCTGCCCAAAATCCTTTGGCAGGCCATGGGTTGTGTAGGCCTGGGGTAGACTATTGGACGGGTCGTTAGGAGGACCTGAATTTGAATCCTGCCTCAAACACTTTCCAATTGTGTGATGCTAGCTAAGTCACTTCACCTTACCCTTAGTAAAACAAGGATGACAGCACTGACCTCACAGAGTTGTTGTGGGGATCAAATGAGATAACCTGTAAAGCACTTTGCAAACCAAGCTCTATGTGATTGCTGGCTGTTAGTCCAACCTCAGAATTGTTTTCTCACAACACTTTTTTAGCCATGTCAGTTATTCATTCAGGAACTGAGCCTGTGGCTCAAAGGATGAAGACTAATAATCCTTAACTTGGTATTAGTGGCCCTTGTCAATCTCATTCACAAAGCCTGTCTTCAGCTTTATTGTCCATCAATCCCCTATGCGCAGCTTTTGATCCAGAAGTATTGGCCTACTTGGTGTCCTCTGAACATGTTGTTTCTGATCTCTCTTCAGTCTGGTTCCCAACCTTTCCCCTTACCTGCTTTGTCCTAATTCCTTATTTTCCCCTTACCCTCCTATATGAATTTCACTTGAAAAAAGTCCTAGGTCAACGTGCATGTCCATAAAGCCTTCCTTTACCATCCTAGGTGCTCGTGATCTCTCTCCTTTGAAAGTTTTATAGCCTTTACCGTTTGTCTGTGGCTTTATCTACTGCCTTTGTATAGTTTTTACTGCATGTTCTTATAAGGTAGTGTACTGTAGTTAATAATCTCTCAATAAACCATTTTTTAAAATAATATTTTATTTTTTTCCAATTACATGTAAAGAAAGTTTTCAACATTTATAAGATTTCGAGTTCCACACTCTTTTCTCTCTCCTCCTCCCTCCCCAAGACAGCAAGCAGTCTGATATAGGTTATACATGCACAATCATATTAAACATATTTCCATATTAGTCATGTTGTGAAAGAAGAATCAGAACAAAAGGGGAAAACCAGGAGAGACTGTAACAACAACAAAAAAGGTGAAAATAGTCTGCTTCAATCTGCATTCAGATTCCATAGTTCTTTCTCTGGATGTAGATAGTATTTTCCATCATGAGTCTTTTGGAGTTGTCTTAGATGATTGTATTGCTGAGAATAGCTAAGTCTGTCAATCAAAAAGCCATTGTTGAGGACACGTGTATCTGTATTTGCAGGAAAGACAGGTAAAGATTCCTCCTTAAGTGAAGACAAACCAAAAGTGGAAAGGCGGAGGGATGGCAAGGGACACATCGGGCTTGTCCTTCAGGTATGTGTGGAGAGGGTCACCATTTGTACAGTAAGGTCTCATTGCCCAGGAAGGCGCGAAGAACAGAACCCTTTGCAAGCAATAGTGTTAAGATGAGAACTTACTTTCCACATTTCATTACCCGTTTGGTCTTCAAGATTTTCCTGATGTTTGTTTCTCTGAACACTACAGAAGGAAGGGGTGGGGCGTATTTGGATTTCATTTTTGTTTATTCATACTTAAGACAAAGCAGATTAATTAGAACAGGTTGGAAATAATAACGCGGAACTAGTGATTTTCAGTGGCACCTGAGAGGTAGATTCTGCTATCAGGGCTTAACTTAAGGCAAAATTAAAAGTCAGAAAAAGTTTGGTTTTTTACTCTTTTCTATCACCCTTCTCTACTCCATTCTCTTGCTTTGGGCTCTTGAGGCAGTAGTAGTTCCTCTTCCTACCCCTACCCTCACTTTTCTCCTAGGGGCACTTTAGGATCATGCTCCAAAACGATCCGATATGTAAAGAGATCCTATGGAATCAGAGGACCTGGATTCAAATTCAGCTTATCATGATTATTACCTATGTGATTTTGGACAAGAGACAAGCTTCCAGGGTCTTAGTTTCCCATTGGAAAATGAGACTTCGAGCTAAGTGGACTCTCAGGTCCTTTACATCTTTTTATCTGTCATCTATATCAAAAGCTGATCTTGTGTCAGTATTTGGAAGATGACTATGATCAAAGTAGTTGACATCCTGGAGGAAATTCTAGGCTTATCACCTCCTTGTGTTATTTTTTATTTCATTTTTTTTCTTTTTTCTTTATTTCCCTGTTATTTGTTCCTTGAAACAGGGTCCCTTTTAACAAAATGAATCCGTATTTGAGAAGCCTGTTGTATTTGTCGATGGCTGCCTCCTTTCCTTTCCAGTTCTTCCCATACCAAAGAACGTTATTTTTGCACAGGCAGAGATTCCTTATCTTTAAAAGACTTCATCATAGGAGGTCCTTAGTATGGAATCACATAAAATAGGACTCCCTTGACAGAAATTAAGTTTTTGTAAAACTTTCTAGGCCATAGATATTAGCACACTTCTACCTACTTCTTTTTCCAAAGAGTGGAGATAGCTAGGACTATAGATAGCTCTTTTTAGTGTTTGTCTAGTTAAAAAAAGAATTACTCTTGTTAGAAATAAACTCACCGAGATGTTTTGGTTAGGAAAAGGATGGCCCAGTTGCAAGAATTTTTGAGTGAAAGAAAAGGAAGAATACTCTAAGCAGGTCCAGTAGAACATTTGTTTCTTGTGGAAGAAGACAGTGATTGCCCTTCCACCAAGTAAGATAATGGGAGAAAGTCAGTTTGCACCTCAACAGGAAATAGGTGCACATGCCCTCTGAAATGGCTTAGTGTGGTAATCTATGCACATGGGTCAGAGGTTTTCCAGAGAGGTTAGCAGTCTTGACCAGACCAGATTCAGAAAATTGAGTCTGCATTGTTTAAAAAAAAAAGGTGTTTTATTTTAGTTTAGCTTTGATTTTCTCACTTCCCCCTTCCTCCCTCCCACCGAAAAAAAAAAAGAAAACCCTGTTAACACATGTATATAGTCTAGCAGGCAAATTCCCACATTGGCCCTATCTAGAAATGTATGTCTCTTTCTCTATCTTGAGTTTGTCACCTTTTTGTCAGCAGGTGGTTGTTTTTCTGTAATATTCTCCTGATTCTACTTACTTCACTCTACATTAATTGAAATACAGTCTTGCCCATTTTCTCTGAAAATGTCCATTTCTCATTTCTTATGGTGCCTAATAATCCATTATATTTGTATATCTTATTTGTTTAGCCATTCCCTAGTAGGTGGGAATTTTTGTTTTCAGTTTTTTGCTACTACAAAAAGAACTCCTGTATATATTTTTGTACATAAGGGTCTTTTTTGTTTTTTTTTTTATCTTTAGGGTACAGGCCTACTAGTGGTATTTCTGGATCAGATTGGTACGCACAGTAGCGCATCTACTATTGTGTTGTGAATAGTTCCTTTCGATTTAGGCATTTTCACACTAGAGGGGCCCAGAAAAAAGTAATTGACTTGTTTTAAGTGAAATCTTTTTTTTTTTTTGGATAGTTTAACTATGAGGAAATTGCTGATAGACTGTTTGAAATGGCCAGCAGGCAAAGCACTCCTTCCTTGAATAGAAAGCGTCTCTACAAACTGGTCAGAAAGTAAGTACTATTTGGAAACTTGGTTCGTGTTACTCTTCCGGGAAACTCTCCTGATACTTTGGTGCTTTGGGGCCATTCTCTTTATCTCTGTAGAAACCCCCCTTGGCTCTGAGATGACTCTAACCTGCTAGATGGCAGAGAAAGGATTTCATTCAGCATTCACAGTTTTTAGAGGTTATGCTTACAGTAGTGTTCTTTTGCAAATTAACTTGCACTAGAGCTACTATTTTCACTGAGGAACTCTTTTTAGTTCTTAATCTTTCTCATTCTCAACAGCTTTTGGCACTCTTGACACTGTTTTCTCCTTGTCCTGCTGCTCCTTCTTAGTCTTCTTTCCTGGATCATCCCCTCTGTCCGTCCCCTATGTGGGGTTTATCCCAGGTCTATGGCCTTAGCACTTCTCTCTTTATATCCTCTTTCATCCGCTCCCATGAATTCATTCAGCCATCATCACTTTATCGATGACTCCTAGATTGATCAATTTGTCTGTCTTTCTCGGTCAGAAAGCATTTATGTAAATATACAGTAGACATTCTATCTAGCCTTTAAAATGTAGTTACAGGTTAAAAAAAAATACAGGTTATATACCAAATAAAATGAGTTGGGGGAAGTAGTTACTAACAACTGTCAGGAAAAGCTTCTTGAAGCAGGTGGCACTTGAACTGAATCTTGCATGGAGCTGGAATTTGAACAGATAAGGAGAGAAAATTTCAGCTATGCCAGCTGATTTGTTCAAAGGCATGGAGATAGGAGATGGAATAGGAAACAGTTTGTAGGCCAGTTTGACTGGTTAGACCTTAGTGCTTGATAATGACTACTTCTATTTGCACATGCCTGTAATCTCTGCTCCTGGGGGAGGCAGAGGAGGCTGGTGGGTCAATTGGGGGTTCTGAGCTAGGGCTAAAGCAAATTTGAGTATCTGCACTAAGTGTTGAATCAATATGATGAAGCCTCTGAGAGTGGGGGGCAGGGGCATGAGCAGGGAGGGGTGAACTGAGTGAGGTTGAAAAGCAGGTCAAAACTGGAAATTGCATGCTGATCAGCAGTGGGATTGGGTCAGGCCATTGCATTTCCAGCCTGGGTAAGTTAGATCTAGTGTCTTACAATATTTTTTAAAATTGCATATTAAAATAGAACTTCTATATTTTTGGCTATTTTTCCATATGCAACATAGTTAAATAATGAAAATTTTAGGAAAGTCTACCTGGCTAGAGGTTTGAGATGCTGTCTTATGTGAGAATGTAGTACCTTTTCAGTATTCTGAAGTAATGACTTCTTTTTTTTCCCCCTTTTCAGGTTCCAGAGCCTTGCTGAAGGTAAGGATTAAATTGTACAGAGGTAGTAGCTCCCTTCTTTGAAAAGGGTTTCTGCTACTCTTCAGATTTGTCCTTTGTGGAAAAAACAATATGTACTTTGTCTTTGCAAAAGTGTCTAGTGATACTTTATGTGGAAAAGGAGGCATATTCCTTGTATCTGAGTGATGGTATGTTGTCCTTCATGGATGACACTACTAACCCTTTGTAAATAAAGATGACAGTGAATTGATTTATTTTTAAGTATATGGGATTACACATCCTTTCACTCTGCTTCTTGTATAAAACAACGTATGTGCAAGGCAGTTGGTCAGAATTAGGAAAGACAAGGTGTCTTCAAGTAAAGTTAAACTGGAAGTGGGAGGATGATGACAGAACATTTGGAACTTGTCCTTTAGCTAGGTATTTCCATGTCTTAGCACTTGGGCACTTGGTTCTCATTCCTCACATCAAAATACAAATATGATCTAGAATCCAGTGGTACTAAGAAAACTACTGGGTTTAGGTTTTTCAAGGCATAAGACTAAGTGTATGAGTTTGTTATATCTCACTGTTTAATTTTTAGAATTTCCTTGTCACTTATTTCTTTGGGGCCTATAGAGGTGGATATGGGTGTGTGTATTTGTATTGTTTTAGGCTTGGATATCTGTCCAGAATTTGTTTTAAAAACAAATTATTATTTAGAACAATCTGGAGATAATTATTTGGTCCTAAAAAAGAACCTGGTCTAAGTCCTTTTTTTTCCTTCTCATTTTTAAATTTCTTTTTTATTTTTAGTTTACAACATTCAGTTCCACAAGTTTTGGGGTTCCAAATTTTCTCTCCCTCCCATTCCTCTAAACCCCCCAAGATGGCATGTAATCCAATGTAGGTTCTACATATACCTTCACATAATAGTCCAGTTGTAAAGAAGAATTATAACCAATTGAATAAATCATGAGAAAGGAGAAACGACCCCCCCCAAAAAAGATTAAAAAATAAGAGAGCAAAAAGATTGCCTCAGTCTGCTTTCAGACGCCATAATTCTTTCTCTGGATGTGCATAGCTTTTTCCATCATGAATCTTTTGGAGCTGTCTTTGAACCTTGCATTGATGAGAGGAGTCAAGTCTATCAAAGTTAGTCCTTACAGATACTGTGTGTCTATAATCGTGTATAATGATCCCTGGTTCTGCTCCCCTCACTCAGTATCAGTTCATATAAGTCTTTCCAGGTTATAATGAAGTCCATTTGCTCCTCATTTCTTCTAGCACAATAGTATTCCATTACATTCATATACCACAATTTGTTCAGCCATTCTCCAATTGATGGGCATCCCCTCGATTTCCAATTCTTTGCTACTACAAAAAGAGCTGCTATAAGTATTTTTGTACATACGGGTCCTTTTCCCACTTGTATGATCTCTTTGGGATATAGCTCTAGAAGTGGTATTGCTGGGTCAAAGGGTATGCACATTTTTATATCCTTTTGGGCATAGTTCCAAATTGCTGTCCAGAATGGCTGTATCTGTTCACAACTCCACCAACAATGTAGCAATGTTCCAATTTTCCCACATCCTCTCCAGCATTTATCATTTTCCTGTTTTGTCATGTTAGCCAATCTGACAGGAGAGATGTGGTACCTAAGAGTTGTTTTGATTTGCAGTTCTCTAACCAATAGTGATTTAGAGCATTTTTTATATGCCTATAGGTATTTTAATTTCTTCCTCTGAAAACTGCCTGTTCATATCCTTTGACTGTTTCTCTTTTGGAGAGTCTGAGTTCTTTTCACTGGTACTGTAATGAGCATCCCCTTCTTTCTACTCATAATAGTGCTTTAAGATTTGCAAAGTGCTTTACATTTTATGTCTTTTGATACAATGGCCCTGTGAGATGGATGCTATTTTACAGATGAGGAAACTGAGATTGAGAGAGATTAAGTGACTTGCCCACTCATAGTCACAACCATGATTCAGGTTTTTATCACTTCTTACTTGGACTACTTCATTAGCTTTCTGACTGGTCTCCTTGCCTCAGATTCTCCCACTCTAAGCCATCCTCCACTTAACTGAGTGTTGCATCTGTATCTGTGCATTATTTTGTTTTTTTTAATGTTGAAAGTTCTACACTGCCTGGCTCCTTCCTACCTTTCCCAGTCCTCTTAAATCTTACTCCCCACACAGACTCTCTAGCTACTTTGGTTTGATAGGATCACTTCTATCAGGATTCCTTCCCCCTTCTTCCCCTTCCTTAACATAGGTTAGGCTAGTTTTTTCCTGAAAGGAGACAAGGCCATCCCTGGGACATGATTGGTCCAAGCACTGAGGCTCAAGTGGTACCTCTGTTGACACAGCTTCCCGATAACCTCTGGTTCTGTTGATACAGCTTTATGGTTACCTAAGGACATAAAAAGGCCTACCATCATGGAATAAAGACATTATATATTTGTTGAATGTTCCAAGACCATGCAAGTCACCACACCCTATCATGCTGATTCAGTGATTTCTATGTGGAATTGAGGGACTCCTTGTTCTAATTTAATATTATACTATAGCTAAATAAACCTTTCATTGACTATTGAATGACCAAAGAGTACTTCATTTTGGGCTTGAATCTAAACTAATAGGGTACTGGCCTGAGTCAGGCCTACCTACTGACAACACCTGGCCTTCTTGCTATTCCTTCAAAATGATTCCACATCTCACATCTTCATGTCTTGACACCGGCTGTGCCCTAGGCCGGGAATACTCTGCCCCTGTACCTCCCAGCTTTTAGTTACCTTGACTCTTCTCATCTTACCTGCTGCAAGAGGCCTTTTCAAGTTCTCCCAGCTGCCAATTCCTTCACCTTTCAGGTTACCTTCATCTCTCTCTCTCTGCATGTCTTTGTATATACCTTGTTAATTAGATGTTATTTCTCCCATTACTCCATATAATCCATGAAGGCAGGGACTGTTTTTTTTTTTTTGTCTTTCTCTGTGTTTTCTGCACTTAGACTAGTGCCAGGAATAAAGTTAGCATTTATTTAGTAAGTGCTTGGTGACTGGACTGACTTAACTGTATAATGAGTAAAATATGCAAACTACAGACTGTTGTCAACATTTTTATTGGTCAATATAGAATTAATGCAGTAAGTCACAAAACCTGTCATAATTTTTTTAAACCCAATGATTTCGTTGGTAGGAATTTTAAGCCCACCCCAAACAAACATGAAAACAACCTATCTATAAAAATATTCATAGTTGCTTCAGTTATATTGGAAGCAGCCTGTACATGCAGTAAGTGCTAACAGTGGCTAAAAGAGCTAAGATTGATTACTGAATTGGAGTACCGTAAAGCCATTACACACACACACACACACACACACACACATATGGGGCATCAAAATGCAATAAGGAAAAATCTATATGTGGTGATAGTGAAACCCACACAAATCAAACCATAGGCATATTTCATGCAAGTATATGAAAAAGGTGCCAGAAGTGTTGAAATTTTGAACAGTACTTGAATGAGATGCTGAACAAAGTTTTTTCTTATTTGTTTTGTTCTGTCTTTTTCAAGGCTTAGGGTTTTATGTAAGATTTGCCCTTTCTTTATTATTTAGTTAATTTTTATAATTATTAAGCTTCTAATAAAATTTTTAAAAATACTTATGTGAAGATGAAGTTTTTCTGTATTAGAAAAAAAGACCGATTGTTTTCTCAATAGTTTCATTTGGGATTGCTAAGTATAAGTACCTCTGAATTATTTTTCAAAACACTGAGCTTTTAAAAATCTATAATGTATTAGATGTAAATTTTTTTCACTGCCTCAGAAATGCCAATTTATGAATATATTGTATTTGCCAATTCTGATTGATACATCTTGCCCTAGATTTTGGAGACTTGAGTATAAATATTTGCTTGTATAGTAAATATCCCAAGTAGGGATATAAAATTGTTGTACTTGAAAAGCTACACGAACTGGTTTCTTTCAGCTGTGATGTCATATAGATGGTAAATGGTCTTCTGTTACTGAACCTTAGAATAGTACTTTTTAATAGAGAGGTTCCTTCCTTTCATTAAAGGAAATAATTATGTAGAAGGTAAGTTTTAGGTTAAGGTAAGGTGGATCAGGTGAATAGTCAAATAAAATAAAAAGCAATCTATTGAACTTGACTTTTGGTCCAACAGGCATATTCCCTCAAGATGGCCTTCCTCAGCGTAAAAAATCGAACAAGAACAAGCTTCAGCAAAAGAAGACTTGTTTGCCAAAATCAAAATTGCAAAAAGAGAAAGGTAGGAGACCAACTCAAAGTCTGGGGATAAGCTGTGCAATTTGTGCTTAGGGGAGGCCTTAAGCTTCCGGGTTAGTAAAACTACAAGTTGTCTTAAGTTCCTGGGCCAGGAAACAAAGGGAAAACTCTTGATTAGGTAATGAAATACTACATTTATAGGGGGAAGCTACAGGAAGATTGTGATAATTATCAAGGAGCAGAAAAGTAGCAGATGAGGGCTGAGGTGGTTGATGCTGTAAATTTTCTCATTGACTTAGGTATGGTAATGTGGGTTAGAAAGTTGCTGTATTGATTGTAGGTATGGGAATGTGGATTAGAAAATTGTGAATAAGTCTGGCCTTCGGGATACTTGATTACCACAGTGCTTCCAGATCCTTCGTTTTGAAGGTCCATGATCTTGATTTTTAAATTATTAGTATACTTACCTCTGTGGAGAAGAACTTCTTACTAACCAGATTCACACTAGCCTAGCATAGTAGGTGAACATTGAGTATACATACAGTGTCCTAAAAGTCCCACTGCAGTTTTAAGCTCTTAGAGCTTAACACTGTATTTGTCACACAGACAATAAAGCCGGTAGAAAACTCTTTCCCAATCATGATACCTGGGAAGCCTAATTGAAAGAAGGTTATTTGGTTAGTAGAATAATAGCAAGATAGTTTTTAGGATATTAAAGTAGCCCGATGAATGATACTAACAAATTAATACATGTAAGATTTCTAGATCCTTGATATCATTTATGAAGGTTTTAAACAAAACTGGTCCTAGCACTAGTCCCTGATAAGCTCTTGTCTCTTTATGCCTCTCCTTGCTTTTTACTTAATAAGTAAGCTCTTAATAAAATACTTGTTAAATTATGATTTAACTGATTCTAAGTCAGGTCCTTTTCCTTAACAAAATGGCATCTTCAAGCCATGGTGACTTAAATTTTTAGTCTTGATTATGTAAGCTCTTCAAAATGTAATCCATATGGTGGTTCGTTATGTTGCTGCAGAAATCCTTTTTACGCTGTACTCTTTCCATGTTTCCTTTTACCATGCTTTCATACTATTCCTCCCAGCTCCACTTTTCAGTCTTCCTTTGCCCTCATCTTTTCATTTCACCCCTGGGACCTCTGCAGGATCACTAACAAACTTCCTACTCAAGTTGAACTTGGTGAAGTGCAGTGATGTCGAAGTCAAGTAGAAATGAGGGCTCCTAAACTGCACATAAGGGTCCCCGTGGGCCACATATTGATTAAGGTTTGAAATGTAATGTCTGTGTTTTATTTATTTGTTAAATATTTCCCAATTACATTTTAACCTGATTTGGGCCCACTCAGGAGTTTTGTGGGCTGCATAGATCCCAAAGGTCTCATGTTTGACACCTCTGTACTTTATAGAATATTCTTCTTGGAGTTTAGATCTGGCCTTGAATCTTGTTTCTCATGCTATTCTCATGTATGATGATGACCTATCAATTATCTTCTGTGCTCAAGGTCCTTCACCTCTAAAATAAAGATAGTAATACTTTAATCATTGACTTTTGCTCCAGGCTATCTCGGCACCCTCCTGGAGAACTGGGTGGTAAAAAGACATACCACCACAGGAGGCATCCCTCTTCCTTTGTTATTCCTTCTTGTCTAAGCTGCTGGCTGCTCCCTGGGCTTGGATGAAAATAGGAGCCAACTGCTAGCTATTCCATCTTATCAGATGGAAGAGCACTAGTCCTAGCCTTGTCATTCAGTCACTTTTGTAACCTAAGGAATCTTAAAAACTTGATGCCTGCCCCACCCCTGCCCCCTTAGGAATCAGGGGACTTTCCATCTGCCCTGAAGCTCTTGTCTCCTCTAATCAAAGTGTGAGGTCTTTGAGAGCAGGACCTGTTTTCTTCTTAGGTTCTCAGTGCTTAGCATGGTACGTAGCACATACTACATGCTTAATAAATGCTTTTTCATCCAGTCACACTCCCACATAATGATAGGTAGCCAACATATAAATAGTTGTTGATTTGCAATGGGATATTATATTTTTATATATATATATACACATATATGTATATGTATATATATATATACACACACACACATTATATACATAAAATATATAATATATAGATATATTTTTTGTCATTTTTACAGGGAAAAAAGATGAAAAGCAGAATATGGAGACAGCTGTGACTTTTGAGAAAGATAAGTCAAGAGTTGTGAAGAGGAAGGGGACGAATAAAAGGAAGAATATGAGTACTGATTCTTCTTTTCCGAATGACACAGGCATGTCTGATATAGCTGTTCCCTTAAATCCTCAAAACAACAGCTCAGGAAGAGCATGTAAAAGGAAAAAGGGTCAAGGACCAAAAGCCACAGAAGTAACAGATGGCCTCCAGGAGCCAAATAAGAAAGATGAAACAGAGACCCAAAAGAATGGAAAAAAACAAAAATCAACAGACCTTGAAGTGATGCCAGCCATTGGCAAAAGCAAGAAAAAAGATGCTTGTAAGAAGGGAGAGACCAAGGAACAGCAAACGAAAAACTTGCACACCACACTTCAGAAGGCTTATACAGAAACTCCTGCTGTGAAAGGATTGCCAGCACATCCTATTATTTCCCCAAAGCCAGAAAGTAATGACATAGGAACCCCTAAGTTGGTCACAAAGCAAAGGAAGCGAGTTGTTAATGGAAGCAACCACATTGTTGCCCCGGTAGCCTCAAAGGTTTCTTCAGAAATGGTTGATCTGAAAGAGTTACAGTTAAGTAGAACCAGTGACCTAGAGTCAGAGTGTCAGGATATAGATAACACTAGAATGATAAAAAAGAAACATAAGTGGGATAGTAGAAACAGCGTTGTTCCTCCCCAGAAAGATAAGGCCAAGTTACCCAAGAGGGAATTGGTAGAGAGTACAGAAAACCCAACAGATTGTGATTTTCTTCCCTCACCAAAAAGGCCAAATAGGAGTCGCAGTAGATCAATAGGTTCCTTAAAGAGGAAAAGTAAAGGAATTTTTTGGTCTCTGGGACCAAGGATGATTTTCAGATCTCCGGGTAGAAGAGTAAAAAGAAGCACAAGGAAAAATCTTTAATGTTTTCTGAGTGTTAGGACTAGTTTTCTGGGTGATCTTTGAGGATTCTAATTTCCAAAAAAGAATAAATAGGTAGAAGAAATGTTTTCCATCACAAGGCAAATAAGCATTCCAGGATGTCATTAGCAAGGAATCACATTAAAAATATTACTTTTTCAGCAGTAAAAACTGAGTTGTGGCATACTTCAGAAGCATGATTTCTTTTTATTTGATAAAGGACTGTAGGAAGAAGATTCATAGTGTTTGAAAGAAATGGAAAGACCTGTAATAAAAATGACTGTAGAAGGAACCAGACCTTGAAAACATGAATTTTCAACCAAGGCTTTTCTGTATTTCATAAAGTATTTGTCCTTACAAATTGGGATTAGCTCTTGAAATATGTTAGCTGTCCTGGGTTTCTTGCCACTGTGAATCACTTTTTTTCTTTTTTAATGTAAATAGTATTTTATTTTTTCCAATTACATGTAAAGATAGTTTTCAACATTCATTTTTTTTAACAAATTTTGAATTCCAAATCTTTGTCCCTTCTTTCTCCTCAACACAGCAAGCAGTCTGATATGTTATACATGTGCAATTATGTTAAACATATTTCCACATTAGTCATGTTGTTGTGAAAGAAGAAACAAAAGAAAAAACCACCTCCAAAAAGTGAAAATAGTATCCTTCAATCTTCATTCAGACTCCATCAGTTCTTTCTGTGAGTCACTTTCAAAGATGAAAACTGTATGGCTGGCCTTGGAAAGCTCTGAGCCTAAAAGTGAGTTTTTCATTTCAGAAAAATGTGAGTGGGTCATGTGAGAAGTAGAGGGGAGCAAATTGGAGAAAACAGTGCTAAAGACTCTCATTAGAGTTGGAAAAAATACAGGACATGGGCAATTAGATGGTGCAGTGGATAGAGCACTGGTCTTGGAATCAGGAAGATTCATCCTCCTGATTTCAAAACTGGCTTCCCACACTTAGTAGCTGTGTGACCCTAGGCAAGTCACTTAATCCTGTTTGTATCAGTTTTTCCATCTGTAAAATGAAGAAGGAAATGGCAAACCATTCCAGTATCGTTGCCAAGAAAACCCCAAGACACAGTCATGAAGAATTGGACGTGACCGAAGTGACTCAACAAAAAAGACATTGGCACACTTAAGACTCCACTTTCAGCCTTAATAACAATATGTGATAGGACATCCAGTAGTGGTGATAAGTGCCCATGAACATTTTAACAGTTTGGGGACCATACACTGTAAGTGTGAAGATAGCATATGTAATTATCATCACAATCCATGTGTTTTTTTTTTTTTACTGTACCATCACTTTCTGTCCTGCTAATCCAATAAAAGACAAAAGAGTGAAATGGTTTTTGCCCTCAGGAGACAACATTTGTGCGCACGCGTGCACTCGTGCATGCTTAGTTTCACTGTAACACAACATCTGCTTTCCTAAATAGGCCTTACAGGAAAAATGGAGTCCAGTAAAATGATAGGAACTTAATCAAAACAGTAGCATAATTTAGTTTATGTTAAATGGCCTCTTAAGGACTAAGCTGGCAAAGTTGGGTTGGCTGCAACTCCAGGCAGGCCTCAGGGCTGGAGGCCATGGTGGAAGATGGGTGTGGTACAGAGGAACCCTCCTCTCCCCAGAGCTTTTGCTACACCAGAAGACATACAGTAAATATTTCACTTTACCTTGAAAAAGACCAGATGTTTGCTTGTGGAAGGAAGTGTCAGAAGAGTTGTAGCTTTGTGAATTATTGTGAAGTGCTGTAGTTTTCTGTCTGATTGGTTCTCAGCAAAATTCTTAAATAAGCAATCAGAATTTGCTTTATGTTTAAATTGTAATCTATTATGTCAGTCACAGAACATACTTGAACACACATTTGTGTCTATATATGTATGTATACAGATGCCTACATGCATATGCAAAATATGAGGTAATTTTGGGGAAGAATATGGTAGTTGACTTGAGGGGGGTGGATCAGTCAAGCATTTAAGCACCTACTATGTGCTAGATGCTACCTGGGATCAGGAAAGGCATGATGTAAAAGAGGGCACTTGAGCTGAATCTATGGAAATGGAGTTATGCAAGGTCAAGAAGATTGTAGTATCAGGGAATGGCTTGTACAGGTCACCCATAGATGGGAGATGACTGGAATATGGTTTGGCAGGACTGCAGAGTATAGGAATGCGTAAGGTTGGAGAGCTTCAAAGGCCAAATTTGAGTCTAGAAGTAATAGGGAGCCACTAGAGTTTATTGAGCGAGCAACTGACATTGTTAGAGGAGCCTGTGTTCACATTTGCACATCTAGGTTGGTAGATGTGTGAGTAAAGAGAAGAAGGTGGATGTGAGGGATGTGGTAGAATACACAAGATTTGATAACTGATAATATATGGGAGGTGAGTGAGCATGAGCAATTATGGATGACTCAGATTGTAAGCCTGGGTGTTGGGAAGGATGGTGGTGCCTTAAAAAAATAGGGAAGCTTAGAAGATGAGTGGCTTTGGAGTGAAAGAAACTTATTTTTTACTTGAGGCGTGTTGACTTCGAGGTGTACATTGTGAAATGTCCAGTAGTTGGTGGATTTGAACTTAGAGGAGAGACTAGGCCCAGATATATAGAACTAGTAGTCATCTGTTTAGGGGTAAGAAACCCATAGAAACTTAGGAAGTCACCAAGTGAAGGTATAGAGTGAGAAGGGTGGCCCAAGACAGCTTTGGGAGACATGAGGCATGATGTAGGTGATGAACCAGCAAAGGAGACTGAGACAGGTAAGAGAAATGAGATGTGGTATGAAAACTCTGAAAGGAAAGTATCCAGGGGGAAAATGTAGTCAACAGCGAACAAAGATGAGAATTCAGAAAAGCTATTGGGTTTGGCAGGTAGGAGACTTCGGTAAGTTTGGAGAGGGCTGTTTGAGTTGGTTAATGAAATCTAATGTCAGATTGTGTAAGTTAGAAAAGTGCGTGGTGAGACGAGGTTTTGTGGCATCTAGGACTGTAGGTAGCTTTTTAAGGGAAGAGAGATGACAGGTGGACAACTTGAAGATCACAGGGTTCAAGGAAGGTTTTCTTAAGGAGAGGGGAGATTTGGGCCTATTTGTAAACAGCAAGGAACTAATTATTTGAGAGAGAAATTGACAATGAGGGGATGATTTGGGAGCAGTCTGCTAGTGAAGAACAGAAAGGATTGGATCAAGGGCATGTGTGGAAGGATTAACTTTGGCAAAGGAATGGGCTTGGCTTCCATTGGAAACCAGAATAAAGGAGAAAACGGGCTAATATCAAGGGGTTTTGCAATGTTGAGAGGGTGGGAAGTGATTTTAAAGTCTGTAGTCTTGTTTTCAGTAAAGGATGAGGGCAGTTTCTTAGCTGAGTTGGAAGGAGGTGTTAATATGGGAGGCTTGAGGTCCTAGACAGTTTGAAGTAGCCTTGATAACAAGGTTGTTTGTCCTTTGTTTTCAAAGAGGACCATGATGCCATGACATGCAAGTGAAACAGATTTAAGTGAGGGAGGGCTGTGAAAAGTCACCAGCCTCACTTTCTCCTCCAGAGCTATCTGGGCTAGTGGCCAGATAATAGATCAGGATGACTGGAGGTGGCTCAGGATGCAGTGGGAGACCTTGGCCTTCTTAAGCTAAGGTCTTTCACAGGTCTCAGTTTGACTGAGGCAACACCCATTCAGTGATTAAGGCTAGGTAAGACAGGAGGCAGAGAATGGCCTCTCTTCAATGGTGTATCTGAGGTAGAGTGGAGGAATAGATCATGGGAGTTAAGTACATTTGAGAGACTAGGAAATTAGAATGTTTCAAGCAGCATCAATGTGTGGAAGTCCCCTATAGTATGATGGCCAGTTCAAGCATCTGAATTGTGTGATAAATTTGGCTAGTCAGCCTCAAAAGGAGAGGTTGCAGTGGTGGTAACAGGTGTATTCTGGAAGTGGTAATGGGGGAACAAAGAATGTTCATCCTTTTCTTCAGGGATTGGTGTGTTAAGTGTTATGAGAAGGTGCAACCAGTGTCTAGATTGATGAATGCCATTCATAAGAGATCCCTCTCTTTCTGTTTCTCATTTCACAACATTGAGATGCTCTCTGCTACCACCTATTTTACAAGCCTCATTTCTCCCTCTACATGTTAAAGTGATCTCATTCCATCCCGTTGCTTCCAGAATATCACCACACTTAACACTGTTGCTCTCTCAGTGATCTTCAATTGCTCTCTGTCTACTGGATGCTTTTGCTTGATAATTTCTTGAAAGATGATGTGTAGGCTCTTTTTTTGATCATGGCTTCCGGGTAGTCCAATAATCTTTAAATTATCTCTCCTGGATCTATTTTCCAGGTCAGTGGTTTCTCCAATGAAATATTTCACTTTGTTTTCTATTTTTTCATTCTTTTTGTTATGTTTTATAATTTTCTTGATTTCTCATGAAGTCGTTAGCTTCCATTTGCTCCATTCTAATTTTTAAGGAATTATTTTCTTCAGTGATCTTTTGCATCTCGTTCTCCATTTGGGCAATTCTGTTTTTTAAGGCATTCTTCTCCTTGGGTTTTTGGAACTCTTTTGCCATTTGGGTTAGTCTATTTTTTAAGGTGTCATTTTCTTCAGTATTTTTTTGAATCTCCTTTAGCCAGCTGTTGACTCGTTTTTCATAATTTTCTTGTATCACTCATATCTCTTCCCAATTTTTCCTCTACTTCTCTAACTTGCTTTTCCAAATCCTTTTTGAGCTCTTCCATGGCCTGTGATCAATTCATATTTTTCTTGGAGGCTTTGGTTGTAGGAACTTTGACTTTGTTGTCTTCTGGTTGTATGTTTTGATCTTTGTCACCAAAGTAAGGTTCTATAGTCTGATTTTTTTCCCTCTGCTTATTTTCCCAGCCAATTACTTGACTTTTGAGGTCTTTGTTAGGGTAGGTCTCTGCTTCTAGTGTGGAGGGTGTATTGCCCCAAGTTTCAGGGGTTTTGCGCAGCTGTTGTCAGAGATACTTCTAGGCATCTGTAAATTTTCAGTTCTTCTGAGGTGGTATGATCAAAGGAGAGGTGTTTTCTCCTCTCCTGGCCTGTGCTCTGGTCTGTGAGGGACCACAAGTACTCTTTATTGCCTTGGAACTGTGAGGAGGATTCCCTCTCCATAGCCACCACAAACTCTGCCACGCCAGCATTTCTCCTCACCCCAGGACTGTGACCCAGATCCAAGCAGAGCAAAGCAAGAGAATCCTGCTTCAGTGCCAGCAAAGAGATCCCTGCAATCCCCCTCTGGTCAGCAGCTTGATCCCCCCCACTATTTGTGGGCCTGGAGCTCCAGAAGCAGCTGCCGCTGTTGCTACCACAGCCGCTACCACAGCCACCTCCACCACCCTGGGGCTGGACCACACTCTTCTCTCACCCAGGTCCAATGAAATTTCCCCACTGATCTTCTGCTTTGTCTTTGGCATTTGTGAGTTGAGAGGTCTGGAAACCACCACAGTTGCCAGTGGTTCAATCCCCTGAGGCCTGCTCTAGCCAGGTCTGTGAGACCTGCACTGGACTGTGCTCTACTCCCAGCCCAGTACGATAGACCCTGTCAGCCTTCCAGGTTGTCTTGGGTTGGAGATTTGCTTCACTCTGTCATTTTGTGGGTTCTGTAGCTCTAGAATTTGAGTCATTTTTTACAGGTTTGGAGGGCTTTGGGGGAAGAGCTCAAGCACTTGCCTGCTTTTACTCTGCTATCTCCTACTGGATGCTTTTCTACTGTCTATAGGTATGTCCATGTCTCCCTTATCCACTCCTCACTTGATCCTGTGATCCTCCAACTAATTGTTCCATCTCTCCTTCCTTTTGTGGCTAAACTTGAAAAAACTGTCTAAAATGAGTGGGAATTTCACTTACTTTACTCTATCTTAATTCTTTGCAGTCTTTTCTGACTTCATCATTCAATGGAAATTCCTTTATCTGAAGTTACTAATGATCTCTTAATTGCCAAATCTAAGGGCCTTTAATCAATCCTCATCCTAATTTACCTATTTGCATGCTTGGGCACAGTCTATTATCTCTTCCACTTGAGACTGTCTTCTCTCTGGGTTTTCATGACACTTTCTCCTGGTTCTCATCCTACTTGTCTGCTACTTTTCTGTCTCCTTTGCTAAAACTATCCATATTACTCTCAGACCTGGGCTCTCTTCTTCTACACTGTTTCACTTGGTGATAATAGTTCCCATGGTTTTAGTGATCTCTTAGTGATCTTTAGTGATTTAGTGGTTACTCTCAGATTTACTTGTGCAGACCTAACTTCTCTCCAGACCTACACTCTGGAATCTACAACTGCCTGTTATAGAAACTCAACATATCCAAAACTGAATTTATTATGCTTCCTCCAAACCCTGCCCTTTCCCTAACTTTCCTAGTACTATTTTTTAAAATTCATTTTTATTTTATTTTTTTAGGTCCAAATTCTCTTCCACCTTCCCCCACCCCCTACCCCCACCCCAATCCTTGCCATGAGAAAGCAAGAAAAACAAAACCCATTACAAACATGTATAGTCAAGCAAAACAAATTTGTGCCTTGGCCATGTCCCAAAATAAAACAAAAAATAAGCCTCAGTCTACATTGAGTCCATCAACCTCTATCTGGAGGTGGGTAGCATGTTTCATTATAAATTCTTTGGAGTTATGGTTGATCATCATGTTAATCAAGGTTCCTAAGTATTTCAAAATTGATTATCTTTTCATACAGTTTTTATTGTATCAATTTTTCTGGTTCTCTGCATTTCACTTTGTTTCATTTCATGCAAGTCTTCCTTTTTTTCTAAAACCATACCTGTCCTCATTTCTTGTAACAGTAGTATTCTATCACATATGCTGTAATTGTTTAGCCATTCCCCAATTGATGGCTACCTCCTCAGTTGCCAATTCTTTGCTCTCACACAGACACACACACAGACACACACACACACACAGACACACACACACACACACACACACACACTATAACATGAGTCCTTTTCCTCTTAGTTATTTTTGGGGCGCAGACCTAGTAGTAGTGGCACTGGGTTGCAGGGTATATACCTACTTTCTTAGCGTTTTGGTGTATTTCCAAATTACAGAGTGGTTGGACCACTTCAATACCACCACCTATGGTAGTACGTTAAAACATCTGGTTTTGCATAGCCAGTCTAGCATTTGTCGTTTTTCTTTTTTTTTTTTTTTTTGGTCAGATTTACTCATCTGTTTACCTCAGAGTTATTCTGATTGACATTTGTCTTTTAGAGCATTTTTTATATGGCTATTGATAGCTTGGATTAATTCCCCTGAAAACTGTCTATTCATATCACTTGACATTTGTCAATTGGGGAGTGACTTTTATGAATTTGAATCCGTTTCTCTATGTATCATAGAAATGAGATCTTTATCATGAGAATGATAAAGTGAGAAAAACTTGCTGTAAAGATTTTTTTCCTCATTTGCCTACTTCTCATTTTAGAACCGAATTGATTTTGCTTATACACTCACTCAATTAATGCGATAAAATTTGCCTATTTTACTACCTGTGAATTTTCTGTCTTGTCTGCTCATGAGTTCTTCCTCTATCCATAACTCTGATAGTTTCTTCTATGCCTCTCTAATTTGTTTATGATGTCATCCTTTATAAATAAATCATGTACTTATTTGGAGCTTATCATGGTACACAGTATGAGATCTTGGTGTGTACCTAGTTTCTCCCAGACTGCTTCCCAGTGTTCTCAATGGTTTTTGTCAGATAGTGGGTTCTTTATGCTCCAAAGGCTCAAAACTATGCATACCCTTTAACCTAGCAATACTACTACTAAATCTGTTTCCTAGATTTTTTTTTAAAGGAAAAAGAACTATATATTCAAAAATATTTACAGCAGCTCTTTTTGTGACAACAAAGAAATAGAAATAAATGAATGCAAAAGAACACTTAGATTGTTTTCTTTGCAACATAGCTAATATAGAAATATGTTTTGTGTAAGTTCATATGTATTATCTATATGAAATTGCTTTTCTTCTCAAGGAGAGGGGTGTGCAGGAAGGGAGAGAATTTTTAACACCAAATTTTTAAAAAATGAATGTTTAAATTGCTTTTACCTGTAATTGGAAAAAATACTATACACACACACACACACACATACATACGTGTGTGTGTGTGTGTGTGTGTGTATGTATTTATATATAAAAATAGTTCTTGCCCCAGCAGCTGGGATCTTTTCTAGGTAGTTGTGCTTATTGGTACCTGTGTATTGTCTACCCAGTCTATCCCACTTATCAACCTCTCTCTTACCTAGTACCAAATCGTTTTGATTATTATGTACTTGTAGTACAGTTTGAGATCTGATACTGCTAGGCTTCCTTCCTACTTTTCCCCCATTAAAATTACCTTGATATTCTTGACCTTTTATAACTTAAGATGAATTTTGTTACTTTTTCTAGTTCTGCAAAGTAATCATTTGATAGTTTCATGGGTATGACATTGGAAAAGTAAATTAATTTAAGAGGTATTGTCAGTTTTATTATAATGGCTTGACCTTTATATGAGCGATTTAATATTTCTGTAATTATTTAGATCTGTATTTATTTAAAAGTGTTTTGTAATTGTGTGCATATGGTTTCTATGTGTGTGTTGGCAGGTAAATTCCCAAGTATTTATACCATCTGTGGTTATTTTAAATGGGATTTCTCTGTGTGTTCTTGCTAGATTTTGTTGTTAATACTGTACACAGAAATATTGATGATTTGTGTGGATTTATTTATGTTCTGTAACATTGCTAAAATTGTTTCTTTTTTTTTTTTAGTTTGACACTGTGGTTAAGTAAACCATCATATTCTCTGCAAAAATTGATAATTTTGTTTCCTCTTTGTCAGTGCTTATTCTCTTAATTTCTTTTTCTTGTCTCATTAATATATTTAACATTTCTAGCACTTTGCCAAATAATAATGGTGACAATGGCCATCTTTGCTTTACCCCTAACTTTATTGGAAAGTGCTCTGGCTTACCCCCATTAAAGATAATGCTGAATCTTGGTTTTAAATAGATAATGCTTAACATATTAAGGAAAGCTCTTTTTATTCCTATGTTTTTAATAGGATGTGTGTTGCATCTTGTCAAAAGCTTTTTCTGCATAAAATCACGATTTTTGTAGGTTTTGTTATTAAAATGTTTGATTATGTTTACATTTTTTTCAATCTTGAACTGACTTTGTATTCCTGATAGAAATCCAGCATGGTTAGAGTACATAATCTTTGTGATTATTTTCTTCTGTCTCCTTGCTAATATTTTGTTTCAAATTTTAGCATTAGTGTTCATTAGGGATATTGGCCTATGCAGGTAATTTTCTTTCTCTATTTTGAGTCTGCCTCGTTTAGGTATCAAGATGTAATTTTTTTTTTCAAACTCTTTATGTAGAATTAATTGCTTTTTAAGTGTTTGATAGAAGTTGCTTGTAAATTCATCTAGCTGGATTTTTTTTCCTTTGGGAGTTCATTTATGACTTCTTTAATTTCTTTTTCTAAAAGAAAGATTTTAAAATAGTCTATTTCCTGTTTTTGTGAATATTTATCTATTTCATATTGATTGTTAGTTTTATTGGCATGTAACTGGATGAAATAGCTTCCAATAATTTCTTGTATTTCTTCTTCATTGGTTTCAAGTTAACTTTTCTTTTTCAAAATTTTGTGATGCTATTAGTTTGGGTTTATTCTTTCTTTTAAAAAAATTAAATTAGCTGATGCCTTATCTATTTTATTTTTTTAAGCACTATATTTGCAGGCACCCTACACACCCAGGATGGCCTGCTAACATAGGTTCTTTGATCTGCTTTTATCAAGGAAAGACAGCTTCAAAGTTAACAGTTAAAGAATGCAGACTTTATGCTCTCTAACCTTCTCACAAGAGTTGCTGAGGACCTCCTACAGCATTCCCTAATCACCCTCCTTGAAGGGGCACTCGGGGGTGGGGGAGGCAACTCCCCCTACAATAGGGCCAATCGAGACAGGTACAACTTGTGGGTCCCCCCTAAATCCCCTCAAGCCTCAATTGGGGCCAGTTGAGGCAAACACAGATTCCCCCTAAGCCTTGATGGGGGGGTGGATCAAGGCATGCACAGCATCTTGCTTGTGCATTTCAACCCTAAAGGTTCCCCACTCAACTGACCAGGGCCCACCTGCTTTATACTTACACACCACTCCTCCAGGGTCCTGACCTTTACAACCTGAACAGGTGATATCTGGGCTTTACACTCTACACAGCTCATGGTGGAGATGTTTTGAATCATAGAACTCATCCAACAACTGGGAACAAGAGATTGTTAAGGCCATGGAATAAGCATTGCCTAGTTTTATGTTTATTTTGTTGTTTTTTTGTTTTGTTTTTGCTTCCAGTTTTGATGATCTCCATGATTTTCAGGATTTCTACTTTGGTGTTTCTAAATTTGTTAATTTTCTGGTTTTTGTAATTATATGGCCAATTCATTGATCTATTCTTTCTCACTTTTATTGGTGAAAGTGTTTAGATATAAATTTTCCCTTGCATAACACTTTGACTGAATCCCAAAACTTTTTTCACATTGTCTCATTGCTATCATCTTTAATGTTTAATTGTTAGTTTAATTATTGTTTCTATGATTTATTCTTTGACCATCTATTTAGGATTTAGTAATTTAATTCTTAATCTTTTATTTAGAAAGTCCTTTGTTGAATATAATTTCTATTGCATTGTGATCAATAAAAGATGCACTTAACATTTCTCCTTTTCTGCATTTGTTTTTGCGGCTTTTATTCCCTTATACGAGGTCAGTTTTTGTGAAAGTGCCATGCACAGCTGACAAATTCTTATACTCTTTTCTATTCTGATGCAATGTTCTCTAGTCTGTCATATCTAACTTTTCTAAAATTCTATTTAGGTCACTTTTTACTTTGGGGTTTTTTTTTTTGTTAAATTTATCTAAGTCTGAAAGGAGTAAATTGAGGCTCCCTCTATTATAGTTTTAGTGTCTGTTTTCCCCTGTAACTCACATTTTCATTTAAGAATTTGGATGCTATTGCATATATGTTTAGTATTGATATTCATTATCTGTGGTACTTTTTTTTTAAAGTAAAGTGTAGTTTTCTTCTCTTTTAATTTGGACCATTATTGCTATTTATTTGTCTGAGATCATGATTGCTACTTTGCCTTTTTTTGCCTCAGCTGAAGCATGGTAGATTAAAGTGATTTTCCTAAAGTGCAGGTCCAACCATATCTCAATAAACTCCAATGACTTCCTGTCACCTCCAGGAGCAAATACAAAATCCTCTGTTTGTTGTTCAAACCTTTTCATAACTTAGCCCCCTCCTATACCCTTTGATCCAACTCTTTGCTCTTTGATGAACAAGGCATTTTATCTCTTGGCCCTGGACATTTTCTCTAGGTATTTCCCCATACCTGAAATGTTCTCCCTCCTCACTTTTGACTATTGGCTTTCCTGGATTCTCTAAGTTCAAACTAAAATCCCATTTTCTACAACAGAGGTATCAAACTCACTCTCAAGTGTGGCTAGAATCAGATTAAAATGTAGTTGGAAAATGTTTGACAAAATAACCCACAATACTACATAGATAATGTTAATTTGTGGTTTTCTAAGTCAACATACAGCCCATAGTTCCTTTCTGTTTGAGACTGACATCACTGTTCTACAGAAAACCTTTCCCAAACTCTCTTAATTTGGTGCCTTCCCTATTTATCTTGTATATAACTTGTTTGTCATTATTTGTTTGGTTATTGCCTTCCTTAGTAGATTGTGAGGTCTTGGAGGAAAAGGACTGTCTTTGCACTTTTTTGTATCAGTTCTTTCTTAGCACAGTGTCTGTTACATAGGACGTACTTAATAAATGATTATTAACCTACTGACTCTCTGCCTGTCTTTCTGTTTCAAGTGTATTTCTCATAAACAACATATTGGATTCTGACTTCCTCTATTTCTTTTGTTTTCTCAGTTTTGTTACTATATGACTGCATAATATATTCTGATTATTCTTATTTCTTCTGAGATTTTTGTGTGATTTCACTTTGTTTTGTTATTTTGTTGATTTGATCTTCTACCCTTTAAAAATCGGATTAGCCAAATCTTATCAGTTTTTCTTTTCAAAGAACCATCTTTTAGTTTTATTTATCATTTTTATATTTTTTTTCAAATTATTTTTAATATTTCCTCTTTTGTGTTTATTTTAGGTGTATTTACTTATTAACTTTCTAATTGTTAAATTACTGCTTAGTTCATTAATCTCTTCTTTTTCTATTTTGTTAATATATGTTTTTAGGGCTATGATTTTCCCTTTAGAACTACATTAGCTTCACTCCAGAAATTTGGGTGTGTTTCATCAGTGTCATTTGCTTTCATTAATTATTAGTCACTTTATTCTTGTTTCATTTTAAAATTTTTTAAAAATTTATTTTAAACAAATACAAAACAAGAAAAGGGGGAAAAGAACATTTCCATATAAAACAATAAATTTCCATTTCAAAAAAACCTATGTAAGAAATCCTACACATTGTTTTAGAGCAATACAACTTTTCTGTGCTTCCTTCTTGGTTTTCTTTTGTTCTCTCCTGTGCACTCTTTATTTTGTTATTTATTTTCCCTTTGCTCCCCCCAAGAAAGGTACAATTAAATGCAAATATATACATATACATACATATCTATAAACTTCTACCCTCTAACTTGCCCTCCTATTTCTTAATTGACCCACCCTTCTAAGAGTCTGTCCTTTATTTTCTTTTTCTCCAATTTATTTTTTGTTTTCAATATTCATTTCCACAAGATTTTGAGTTACAGATTTTCTCCCCATCTCTACCCTCTGCCCCACCCCAAGATGGCATGTATTCTGATTGCCCCTTTCCCCAGTCTGCCTTCCCTTCTATTGCACTCTCCCCCCCCCCCCCCCCCCCCCCCGTTGCCTTCTCCCTTACTTTCTTGGATGGCCAGGTAGATTTCTATACCCCATTGCCTGTATATCTTATTTCCTAGCTGCACGTAAAAACAATTTTCAACATTTGCTTTTAGGACTTTGAGTTCCAAATTCTCTCCCTTCTTCCTTTCCTATAAACCCTCCTTGATAAGGCAAGCAATTCAATATAAGTTATACATGTATTATGCAAACCACTTCCATAATAGTCATGTTGTGAAAGGCTAAGTATATTTCCCTCCGCCCTAACCCATTTCTCATTTATTCAGTTTTTTCCTTTGACCCTGTCCCTTTTCAAAAGTGTTTGCTTTTTAACTACCTTTTCCCCCAATTTGCCCTCCCTTCTATCACCTCCCCCCCCATCCCCTTCCACCCTACTTTCCTATAGGGTGAGATACCCAATTGAATGTGTGTGGTATTCCCTCCTTAAGCCAAATCGGATGAGAGTAAGGTTCACTCATTCCCTTTCACCTACCCCCTCTTCCCTTCCATTATAACAGCTTTTTCTTGACTCTTTTATGCAAGAAAATTTACTCCATTCTATTTCTCTGTGAGATATTTCACATTGTCTTCCATTTTTTCATTCCTTTGGTTCTGTTTTATAATTTCTTGATTTCTCATCAAGTCACTAGCTTCCACTTGCTCCAATCTAGTTTTTAAGATAGGATTTTCTTCAGTGTTCTTTTGGACTTTTCCATTGGGCTAATTCTGTCTTTCAAGGCATTCTTCTCCTCATTGGCTTTTTGGAGCTCCTTTGCCATTTGAGTTAGTCTATTTTTTAAGGTGTTATTTTCTTCAGTATTTTTTTGGGTCTCCTTTAGCAAGTCATTGACTTGTTTTTCATGATTTTCATGCATCACTCTCATTTCCTTCCTAATTTTCCCTCTACTTCTCTTACTTGCTTTTCCAAATCCTTTTTGAGCTCTTCCATGGCCTGAGACCAATTCATATTTTTTTCTTGGAGTCTTTTGATGTAGGCTCTTTGACTTTGTTGACTTCTGGCTGTATGTTTTGATCTTTGTCACCAGAAAAAGATTCTATAGTCCAAGTCCATTTTCACTGACTGTTCATATTCCTAGCCAACAACTTGACCCTTGAGCTTTTTGTCAGGGTATGACTACTTGTAGAGTAGAGAGTACTTTGTCCCAAGCTTTAGGGGCTGTGCTGCTGTTTTCAGAGCTACTTCTGTTCCACTGTCACTGCAGGCACTGCCACTGCATACCAGCACTCCTCTGCCCCCAAAAACTGCCAACCAGGACCTTGGTGCAGATCCAAGCAGGGCAAAGCAAGAGCACCCTGCCTCTGCTCCAGCAAAGCACTCCCTGCAATTCCACTCTGATCCACCGCTTGATTCCTCTCCCTGGGTGGGCCTGGGGCCGGAAGCAATGGCAGCTGGAGCTCTGGAAGCAGCCACAGGAGCTTCCTGCTGCTGCTTCTGCTGCCACTGCACCACCTCCACTCCTCTCAGGCCTGGGGCTAAATGGCTCTCACCCAGATCCAGCAGTTTTCCCACTAACCTGCTCTGTTGTCTTTGGCGTTTGTGGGTAACTGCCACAGCTTAGTGATTCATGGTCCTACGACCTGCTCTGCCCATTCTCTCCGTGCCTAGTTGGTCCTAGGTTAACCCAGGCTGGGCTGCGCTCTGCTCCCAGCATGGTGTGATAGACCCTTCCCAGCAGCCATCCAGGCCATCCTGGACTGGAGACCTGCTTTCCTCTGCTATTTTGTGGGTTCCGCAGCTCTAGAATTTGTTCAGAGCCATTTTTTACAGGTGTTTGGAGGGATTTGGGGGAGAACTTAAGCAAGTTGCTACTTTCCAGCAGCCATCTTGGCTCCACCCCTCCTCTGGTTTTCTTTCTAAGAATATTTCAGATGCCTCTTTATTATTGAGTGACCATTTTTTTTTCATTTATGGTTAAGCTCAGATTTGCAGGGTAATTTACCTTGGACTGCATTCTGTGCTCCGTTGCTTTTTTTCAGAACAAAGTATTCCATACCCTCCTAAGTTTTGTGGTGGATACAGAATAGTCTTGTGTTATTCAAATAGCCTTTCCTTTGTATTTAAAGATCTTTCTCCTGATAACTTGAAGAATTTGTCTTTCTGAACTGGAGTATTACATTTTGCTACTATGTGTCTTGTAGTTTGCAGCCTTGATTTTTATATTTGTTTGTTTTCCTTTTCTATGTTCAGGGTTTCTGGGGAGTTCTATTATTTTTCATTATGGTGTTTAGGGTTTTTTTTCCTCGTTGTGTTCTTCTGGGAGATCTGTGATATTTAGGTTGTCTTTAATGTATCCTGTCTTCAAGATTGGTATATTTTACTTGGATAGGAAGCATAATTTTTTTGGATAGGAAGCATAACTTTTTTTAAGTGTTGTTGTTTTTTGCTTCTCTTCTAGGTTGTACTTCATTTCTGTGTTTGCATTCCCAATCTATTCTCTCCTTTGTTTCTTTGGTGAGACTAGACACCATTGATCCAAGGTTTTCTATTCTGCCTATTATAAATTCTGCTCTAATAATTCTTATGAAATCTTTTAAGCCACTCAGGGACAGCATGTTGTTATTACATGTTTTCTTTACATTCCTCAAGGTCCTCTGCCTCATCAAGTGTTGTATAACTTTCCTTTGTTTTCTAGTATTTATTCATAGATGTCTGAACTCATTTACCAGATCTGGAGGCCATCTTTCCTTCTGCTGTTAATGTTTTTCCTGTTGATTTTTTTTTTTTATGTTCAAAGTCTTTGAGTTTTCTTCTTCCTGACATCTCTGGTGATTTTGGTCCTCCTCCCCACCTTATTTTCTCCTATTGCTCACTTTTTGACTTCCTCCCCTCTGATGGTGGTTTCTTTGGGGGCTAAATCTTAAAACGTTCTGAGCATTCTTTCACACTGGGCAATTTAGGGCTCATCAGTCCAGGTCTCTGTCCCAAGTGACTTTTGGGGGGACAGAACTGGCCTCAACTGGATGCTAAGCTCTTTCCCTCTGGCTTTGTAGAATGTTACACAGTGCTTCACACACACCATGTGCCATACTAGTGTCCCACTTCCCTTGTTTCTCAGTTTTCTGGTCCGGCACCAGACGTTCAGCAAGCCATCATGCTAATGTTTCAGTGTTGATTTCTGTAGTTTGGCTCTGGAAGAAAGGAGGGGCCAGGGTTTAGAGTTGTGCTCTGTTTCAAGCTAAGATGCATGTACTGCCTCTTTCTTTTTCTTCCTCTACTTTTGTGCAGTAATCTTTTGCAGCACAGAATGCTGCTGCCATGGTGCTAACATGGCCCAAGCAAATTTCCACAGGCTGCAACTCAGATCTCCATGACACTGGAAAGAGGAAGGGAGGGACTGGGACGTGGAGTTGGGTTTTGTTGAAAGCCCAATTGTCAGGTCCTTGGTTTGGCTAACAAAGCCTTCCTGCTGGCAGCAAGGTTGGTGGTAGGGGACTAATTCTTTTGGTTTCTGGGTATCCTAGACCATGGAGATAGATGAAGTTGCCTTTGGCACAAAATTATAGTTTTGGAGAGATTTGAGAGGTCATGGGGATAAAAGAAATTGTCTAGTCTTCCATCCTGTTAGTTACATGTCATTACTATTCTTCTTTTAAGATCATCAGAATATAAAAGAATCATTCCCAGGCCCTTTTTCTAATTATCCTCTCTCTATGACCTTTGATGGTGATAATAGAGTTCTAAGGGGATCATCTATCATTTCCCCATAGTAGAATGAAAATAACTTTTTCTTGTTTAATCCATTATAATTGCTTGCTCATATTCACATTTTTATGTTTCTCTTGCCTCCTGTGTTTGTACATCAGATTTTCTATTCAGTCCTATTTATCAATTTTTTTCTCCTATGAGATTATATTGTTTTGCTGCTTATGTTATTCTTTATTCCAAGCCTAGATATTTTGCCTTCTGGAATATCATATTCCAAATTTTCCACTCCTTTGTAATGGTAGCAGCTATATCTTGTGTGACCCTGACTCTGGCTCCTTGTTACCTGAATTCTTTCTGGCTACTTGCAGTACTTTTTTTTTTTCTTTGAACTGGAAGCCATGGATTTTGACTATACTATTTCTAGGAGTTTTGTTTATTGATTGATAAGGTAACCAGTGGATTCTTTTAATTTCTACTTTGCCCTTTAGTTCTAAGACATTTGGTCAGTTTTCTTTTATGACTTCTTGGTGTATAATGTCTAGGCTCCTATTTTGATCAAGGCTTTCAAGTAGTCCAGTGATTCTTAAATTATTTCTTCTCTGTCTGTTTTCCAGGTTAGTTATTTTTGCTATATATATTTTACATTGCCTTCTTTTTTCGTTTTTTTCTTTTTACTTTGTTTTAATATTTCTTGATGTCTGGTAGAATTATTAGGTTTAATCTGGTCCATTCTAATTTTCATGGAATTATTTTCATGGGTAAGGTTTTGTATGTTTTCCAATTTGTTAGTTCTTTTCATATTTTTTCTTCTTTCTCTTATTTCTTTTCCCATATTTATCCTTTTCTGCTCTCACTTGTTTTTTTGATTCAGTTTTATTTTATTTTCAGTTCCAAATTCTCTCCCTCCACCCTCTCACAAGAAAAGCAAAGTCCATGTGTAGTTATGCAAAACAAATTTCTGCATTAGCTATACCTAAAAGCAAAAGAAAGAAGGAAAAGAATAAAGAAAATATGTTTCAAGGTGTACTCTGAGGCCATCACTTCTTTATCTGGAAGTGGTTAGCATGTTTCATCATGAGTCCTTGGAATTGTGGTCGATCATTGTATTGACCAGAGTTCCTAAGTCTTTCAGAGTTGATTGTGCTTATATTTTGTTATATAAATTATTCTCCTAGTTCTACTCACTTCATTCTGCATCATTTCATATGCTCCCAGTTTTTTTTTCTGAATACATCCCTTATCATTATTTCCTGCAGCATGTAATAGTATTTCGTTACATTCATATACTGTAACTTCTTCATCCATTCCCCAATTGATGAGTATCCCCTCAGTTTCCAATTGTTTATTCCCCTAAAATTGCTATTAAAACATATGGGTCCTTTTCCTCTTTCTTTGATCTCTTTGGAGAATGGACCTGTATTGCTGAGTCAAAGGGTATGCACAGTTTTGTTCCAAATTGTTCTCCAGAATGGAGGAATCATTATTTTCCCATATCCCTTTCAGCATTTGTCATTTTCCGTTTTTGTCAACTTAGTCAATCTGCTGGGTATGTGGTAGTACCTCAGAGTTGTTTTAATTTTCATTTTTTATGACTTATTAGTGATATTTTTAATATGGTTATTTACATTTGTTTTTTAAAATCACTTTTTAGCTTTTCAAAAATTCTTGCTTTGTCTCTTCTGGGAATTCCAGTTGGACTTATTCCCAAGCTATGTTTTTATTTAAGACTCTGTAGATGTCTTGGTGTCATTGTGTTTGTATCTTGAATTTAGGTATTGCACTTTATGGTGGGATTCTTTTTTGTTGTTGTTCTTTGCTTATTCTTTCAACCTACTTTGACTTTGGATTTTATATTGAGGCTGAGCTCTGTGTATTTTTGCAGGAAATATCTGACTTGAGTTCTTGTCCTCTTACATCTTTCTGACGCTTTTTGGGGGTATTGAGTATTGTGTTATTATAGGATCTCAGTGACATTTCATGCAGGGAAACTAAGCTTTCAGTATTCTCAAAGTAGGGTGATCCAGGGTGAAGTCTGCTCACTGCCCTCCTAGTCTGAGCTTCACAAGTCCTGGTTTGGGTTTTACCAAGACTTCTGTAGGCTTCTCCCTGCTTAGAAGTTTCAGTAAACTCCCTCTGGAATCAGACACTATTAGATCACTGGGAGCCTCTGCAAATTATGGGGGACTGGATTATAGGCTTACATTTGGTCTGGATTTCCTGCCCTGTTTATTCCATTGCAAATTTTAACCTGGATTGGAGGCTAGAATTGAGTCTTTGCTCTTCTCCTGTATTCAGAGCGATATAGTTACTCTTGTAGTAGAGACTTCAACCACTCCTCTCTGCCACCACTGAAGTTCCTCTTCTTAATCTGCCCTAGATCTGTGGCTCACAATTGTGTAATGAGAGACAGATCTTCCATATGGTTCCAATTTCCAACCATGTACTCATTCAAGGACCTCTTGGAATCTCTTCTGCCCAATTGCACGGTCTGTTCTCCTTTTAGTCCCTGGTCCCTGGAATCCTCTATGGAATGTGCTACTAGTCAGACCCTGTTCTCTGTGTCCATAGACCTTTCTGTCTCCCTATTCTCAAGCAACCAGGAATTCATATAATTTGTCTGTGGACAGGTTCCCACATGTAATATATGGGTTGTCTGAATATAAAGATACAAAGATTTGACTTGCCAGTGACAAGGACATATATGACCTGAGGTCTGTCTCACTTATGCAGAGAGGAAAAGAGCCAAGGTCTGTTCGCAATGCTAGAGCTAGCTGGGGTTGGGGTTTGGGGTGAGTAGGGGCAGGTAGGCCCCAGGAACCTAACCGAGACTGGGTATTCTTTTTGTTAGTCTCCAAGAGGGGTACTGGGCTAGAATGATACTTTCTCCCTCCCTCCCCCCCACCCCAGTTTGGTAATCTAGAGGATATAGGTTCAGAACAAAAATCACTTCCCTAGTCACCCTGAAGGGGGAGTAGCCCTTCACTTATACTCAACAGCTCAACTCCTTCCCAAAGACTCAAAAGACCTTCACAGATAGTTACTATTGAGTAAATTTTTTTATTCAAACAAAACAAATTACAGATTAGAACTGTTATGGGAATTTTGTTTTTACTAATTATTTTTTTTTTCAATTTGTGGCTCAGGACCATTCCTCCTACAACTTTTGGCTAACTAAAGGCCTGTCTTTGGTTAATATTACCCTAGCCTAACCAAAACCTGACCCTTAGAATAATAGTGTTAAGGGAAGGCTTTGGATATTCCTAAAATAAGAAACCAAATGAGAGAAGATGGGGATACAGCATCTTTAACACCTCCCCCAAATATTTTATTCATAGAAGAATTTCTCTGATGCCAAGTATTTACGACATGTAAATCTCCTCCTCTCAATCTGACATTGCGACTTCTTTAAAATGTAAGCTTGTAGCTTTGTAAGTGTAGGATTTTGCGAATTCAGTGTTAACCTGTAACCTTAGTTTACCTGTAGAGTGTGCTTAACTAGATTTGCTTCCTTAGGGGATGTATGAGACTTTGCATAGTTTTGTTGAACTTTTATAACATTGAAGGCAGTATGGGATTATGTCTTTGGGGGGGGGGGCAGGGCAATTGGGGTTAGATGACTTGCCCAAGGTCACACAGCTAGTAAATTTGTCAAGTGTCTGAGGTTGGATTTGAACTCGGGTCCTCCTGACTCCAGGGCTGGTGCTCTATTCACTGCGCCACCTAGTTGCCCCAATGAATGTTTTTTTTTTTTTTAACTTTTGTAGCCTAAAAGAATATGAGACTGCAATACGTGAAAGAATTATTCTTTGTCACTCTGTTATAATTGTATCTATAAGAAGAGCCTTACTAGAATCTTAATCATGGTTCAGGGATTATTTTCTACCCCTCTGAACCTGTACTTAAGCATAATAAAGCCTAGGTTTTTACCTCTATAATTTTTGCGTTGCCATAGATTTATTTTGGCAGCCACATGAACTCAAAGGTATATTTCTCCCATAACAGAATATACCAAAGAATACATTAGCGCGAATGAGCTCTTCAGAGGTGAGCAAGATAAATTCTAAGCTCAAACCAGGAGAGAGAAGTCCATTTTCAGCAAATTCAGAAGTCCGTATTCAGCAATCTCTAGTATGTTGAGCAAGTCCAGAGACATGATGAGAATAAGTTTCCATGCATGTCTACCATTAAAAAGTCTGTCTCCACTGCCTCCCTGGCATGTCCTCTGTCGTGTCTCTAGAAGAGTGTCTGACACTCACTCAATAAGTCCCTAATGTAGATACGCAGCATCACTCCCAGCACTCAATCAATCAGGAGTCATGCCTTCCTTAGTACGCAGCATGCAGCTCAGGGCGCTTCCTACCCTACCCTGCTTGAGTGGAAGTCCAGTTACATCAGTACATTTTTAAAATATTGAACAACACTGGGCAAGGCATAGATCCCTGGGAACATTTACTTGAAACTATCATCGATATCAACCATCGTATCTGTTCATTCAACCGGTCCCAAATTAACCTAATTTAGTTCACGTCTCCCTCTTTTTCACATGAATAGCATGAAAACCTTTGTTAAAATTTAAATAGGTTATATCCACATCATTCTCCTGATCTGCCAGTTTAATACTCTTGTGAAGAAAGGAAATGTAATTAGTCTGCCGTGCCTTGTTATGCGATTCAAGTCAACAAGCCTTTACTTAGCACCTAGTAAGTACCAGGCACAATTCTAGGTTCTAGAGATACAAAGACAAAAGCAAAACTGGACCTCCACTCAAGGACCTTATATTGTATTGGAGGAAAACAACATGTACACATGTAACTAAATATAAAATATGTATGTAATACCAAGTAATTTGAGGGTGAGCACCAATTACTTGGGGAATTAAGAATGGACATAGGAGTTCACTGGAGGTGAATGGATCTCTAAGGAAGAAGAGATTCTAAGAGAAAGAGATGAGGACGGGAGCATGCTAGGTCTGTCCAAAAGCAAAAAAATAGGAGGTAGAATATCTCCTATGGGAAATATTACGTAGGCCAGTCTGGCAAGAGCTTTGAGTTACTAAGGGGAAAATGAAAAATCAACCTGGAAAGACAAATTGAAACTAAAATATGAAGTTTTAAACTTTAAACTGATGAGGGTTTTTTTTTAATCCTAAAGACAATAGAAAGCCAGTGAAGCTTCTTTGGGAATTCAGTGTTCTTGATGAACCCATGCTAGTTATTCATGATCACAATCAATAATCAATAAACATCTATTAAGCACCAACTATGTACCAGGCACATAGTGGATACAAAAAGAGGCAAATGATAATTCCTGACCTCCAGAAGCCGACAATCAAATAGTAGAAACAACATGTAAATAAATATACACAAAGCAAGCTATATACAGAATAAATAAGAAATAATGAACAGAAGGAAACCACTAGAATTAAGAAGGGTTGGGAAAAGGTAGGGTTTTAGTTAGGACTCCCAGGAAGTAAGGGAGGTCAGCAGTCAAGAGTGGAGGAGGGAGAATATTCCAGGCATGGGGGATAGCCAGAGAAAATGACAGAAACATTTTTGTGGAATGGCCAGGGAGCCAGTGACCCCGGATGGATGAATACACGATGGAGAGTAAGAAGTAAAGGAATAAGGTGACTGGAAAGGTAGGAAGAAGCTATGTTATGAAGGATTTGAATACCAGAGGATTTTGTATTTCATCCTGAAAACAATAGGAGGCCACTGGAGTTTATTGAGTAGGAGGCATGACATAACTGGACCTGTGCTTTAGGAAAATCACTAGTGTAGGAGTGAAGGTAGCAAATGGTGAGAAGGATTCAAGGCTGAGGTTGGCTGGGCATTACCCACTATATGATAAGGACAGGGAGAGGAGTGGGAATTCAAGAGCAGAAGACAGTAATAGAGGTGAATTGGCTTACCAAAGGGTCAAAATGGGGAGAAGAAAGAATAGTGCAAGGGAGATAGCCTGGGAGAGAATAGAGTGGTCAGGGGATTGAAGGTCAATCACAGTGTGGATGAAGAGTAGAGTTTTGTAAGAGAAAGCAGAGGAAGAACTGAAAAACCAGTAGATGGTGGTCAGATAAGGGAATTTCAGAATCCTTGAACACAGAGGCACCCACAATAATGCATGATGGCAGGATCCAAGGTACGACCATCTCTGTGTGTGGCTGAGGTAAGTTGGAGGAGGAGCTCTTGGGGAGTAGATAAGTCAGGGGACTGAGTGCTTAGGGTATTTTTAGGTGTTCACTAATAGTCCCTTTAATAATATGTTCTAGAATGTTGCCGAGAATTCAAGTCAAGTTCACTGGTCTATAATTGGCAGACTTTTCCTTTAAAAAAAAGGCGAGGGGATATTTACCCTTCTCCAGTCCTGTAGCACCCATCCCATTTTTCATAGTTTTTCAGGTATCATTGACAATGTCTCAACAGTCACATTAATCAGCTCTTTCAAAATATACCTGGGCCTTGGGACTTGACCTTATCAAAGGCACTTGCCTTTGTGCTCAATTACTATCTTACTACTTATCTTGGACTTCAATTTCCTATCAAATCCACTTTAACTCCTGTTTTCTTAATTGCCAACTTACATCCCTCTCAAATGATTTTAGAGATTGCCTTCCAAAAAATACACAGAAGGCTATCTGTATTGAGCACTGTGGTTTTCCTCAAACTCCTAAAATTCTTTGAGTTTTGCCATGCAAATAAGTAGGCCAAAAGTACAAAAGCTAAACTAAGAGATCAAAGTATGTGTATAATGGACCACAAGTTTCCCAGACTTTGTGCCAAACTGCAATGACACTACAAATCTAACCATTACCTTGGTGCAGGTTTTCTTTTCTAAAAAAAACTTGGTAGTAGGAAAGAGAATTAGTCTGTGAAGTCTAGATGTCTCCTAGAAAACCTACTGTATATCCCACGGGATCAAATCAATATTTTGAGACATTTTTTTTCTTTCCAAAGATTTTGTACTATTTATAGATTTTCTTTGGCATTGGGCCATTTCCCAAGCACTATTTCTTTGCTATGAGCTGGTGATCAAATTGACTTCATTCAGATGTACTCTAATCTCCTCAACCATTATTTTCCTGCTTAATTGTAAATAAGAGTGGGCCTCTATGGGTAAGGAAGGCCCCCACTTGTAGAGGAAGCTCCTCCTGTGTCCAGGGCTGTCCTTGTGTGTCTTGAAAGGAAGCAGAATAGACATCCCTAGCTTTTGCCCACCCCCCTCCTTCTCCAAGGAGACTTTCATTACAGCCAAGAGGAAAAGCAGGATGTTGGGACTGGAGGCCACTCTGCTCTCCTCAGAAAGAAGGGGTTACTAGGCTAGAATTATGTCTATCCAATCCTTTATATATTGTTAGTCTAGGACAGACCTGCACAACTTGGCAGTAGGTAGGAGCCAAAATTAAAATAGGCTAAACTTCTTCAGGTCACAGATAGGTTTTTAGTGGTTCACTTTCCAAGCAAAGGGATAATTAATTATTAAACTATTTTGCAAATAAACCATGTTTTTAAAAAGGGGAAATTTCAATTGATATCAATTAATTATACTTAATATTTAAGATTTTTATCTATCATGAAATCACACTAATCTTAAAAAAATTACTTTGCTAAGCAGTACAAGTTTTAATACATTTTTCAGGTTTTCTTACTGTTTACATTTAGTTAGTGGAACATATTACACTTCTTGTTAGTGATCAGGTTATCAATAGCTACTCTTCACTGAACAGTCATAAAGGATAAACTTACATTCTCAAAAACACTTTTTTTTTCTTACTCTGACATAATCCAGAAACTGCAATCAGCAAACACTTCTTTATGAAGTCACCTTCAGTAAAAGACTTCTCAACACCAGCAATTTCTTTAGAAGTCTGAAAACTAACCTTTAGTAGCCGCCTCATTTTCTGAGTTTACTTTCTTGAAAAACCGTTATTCCCCACTGAGATTTTTCAACAGTTTGGAAGCTTTAGTTTGTTTTTCACTGGTGTCCACTTTGCTTAAGTCAGGTTGCTTTGATTTGAAATGGCGACAAAGATTGTATTCCTTTGGAATTGCTATTCTCGGCAAACAAGGCACAATATTTTGTCTCTTGTGTAAGTAAACAAGCGTTTATTTGTCCACTCCAGATTAAACATTCTAGTTTCGATCTTCATTTCTTTTTATCACCCAATTTACAAAATCACCGGAAGTGCTTTAATGTTAGAACCAAAAAATCTCCACAACAACAGCGCACATACAAAGAAATATTCAACTGGGTGTCTGACCTCGGAGACAGCACCAGATATTCATGTAACTTGGAGTTATGAAGCGAGGGAGGGGAAGAAGCCCTCAAGTTGTTGGCACTCATCGAATAGTGGGTGTCCATTGTGTTGGCGTGTGGTTTCACTTACTTTGTCCCTGTTCCACTCCAGTAATGACCAAAAACAGCAAAAAGATACAACTTTTGCTCCTCTCAGACTAGAGACAGACTGATGATGGTTGGTTGCCAAGGGTCATATAACAAACAGGAGAGAGTTCATGGTGGCAACTCAGCTGCCAAGTTACATGACGGGCACAATAGTGACTAGTAGAAGGTGGGTTAAATGGGGCACTGACAAAGCACTTATTCCATCTTTACTTTCTTTTACCTCTTCTACATTTTCCCCCCAGAGCCACCCAAAATCCTTTGGCGGGATGTATGTTGTGCAGGCCTGTTCTAGGAAATATGATCAGGTTCTATCTAACTTCTGATCATTATTGGGAGGAAAGAGGACCATAAGCTCTATATCTAAGGCTTGACCCCTTTCCCACCAAATGCCAGTTCCCTGATGAATAATCATAGCAAAATAAATCAGAGAAGGAATAAATTGGAGAATATATACCAGACAATATATAGTGAAGGAGCTCTCCCATTGGGAGAAAGATAATAGCCCAACCAATAGAGAGTTCTAGATCTCACCTGAGGAAAGTTCTTCACAATTTCTGGGGTAGCAACTGTGTCGGTAGGCAAAATGGCCTTTGTTTTCTTTAAGTGACTCAGTTTACCTCATTGAGCCTTGCTGGGTGCTGGGCCTGCTGCTTTTCTTCCGGGGCAGGAAGCCCAGAGACCCATGCCTGGGAGCAGAGAACTTCCTGTGTTCATGGGGCTGGCTGAGGGGAGGTGTTAACCTAGTCTACATGGATGTGAACCTCCCAGGGTCCTAGGGGGAGGGGCAAACTCAAGAACCAATCGGCCCTGGTCATTCAGGCGGCGCTTGATGATGTCAAAAACTCTATAAGAGGGGAGAAGACAGCTTGAAGATCCCTTTTTCGGTTGGAGCAGCAGTGGGAGCAGTGGCGAGCGTGACTCTGGGCCAGCCCGAGCTTTCGGGCTGAACCTAGATGTTGGTAACTATGAATTGTATTGGGTCTGTCTGTTGATATTTGTAATTTATTTGTATTTTGTTCTGAAGTTCAGGATGCGGTTTTTTTCCCCTGAACTAAATGAATATTCTAAAGTTCAGGGTGTTGGCTGTTTTTTCCCCTGAACTAACTGAATGCTGTCTGTATGCTGGATTAAAGTAAGCTTGTCAACCCCTTCACCGTGCTTTCCTTAGTTAAGCAGATAAAAAGAACCTGTGCTTTCCCAGCGTGCCGGCAGCTTTCTGGGTGCTGGCTGTGGGTGGATCTTACACCCCCACAGAAACAGCAACCTACAGGATAGGGACATGTTGGAAACTGTAAGCTTCTTTTGTGTAGACTTCCTCCCAAAGCCTTTCTCTCAGCAACCTGATGTGGTGTTGACCTCTTCTATTTCCTTCTTGAAGCTGGAAGCCAGAAGTTTTAAAGGAACTTGAAACTTGAAGAAGATCCCAAAGGGCACTGACAAAGACTAGAACCCACCAACACCTTACCCAGGGCAGGGTAGGGCATTTATCTCCATGAATGGGGAAAGAGTCCCGTAACAATGGGATCTGAGTCAAAGGTTACATAAATCTTATGTTTGTAATGTGGCTTTACTTTGGCTCTACTCCCAGAGGGCCAGGTATGTTTACATTTCACTCTTCCAGCAACCTTAGGGTGTGGGGTGGGGGGCATGAGAGGAGAGTATCATTCTTGCCATTGGCTATACCTCCCACTGATTATATTCTTTCAATTTTAGGGGCACAGTGGCTAACAACCTTGTTCCATTTAACTACCTAAATTCAGATTAGCTTTTACAAAGAAATATTTAAAAGTATAGTAAGAGCAAGCATACAAACAATTCCCCCAATTCCTCAGGGTTTAATGTCCCCTATACTACCTCAGTCTTTGGGAAGGGTGGGAGAGATTAGGTTCACTGCTTAATTCAGTTCTTATATAGGATTAACCCTACCAAGTTCAAGTCCAAAGCCCCACTGGTCTAGCGTCTGGGACGCTGGCTTCTCAGAGTTTCCCTGCTGGGCTGGTTGCAACAACTAGCCTAGAATCCGAGGCTCCAAGGTACCCATGGTTCAAGCTCCCAGTTGGGGACACCATTTTCTGTACCTAAAACTGAGGAGAGTTAAATAGAACAGAACCCCAAGCCTATTTCTTGGGGTCATCTGGTCTAAGTTTAGGCTCCGACTTCTCTTGATCGCATCACTTAATTGTATCATTTGTTTTCCACCCCTGAATTTGCCAAAAGAGCTTGGCTTTGTGGCGATTTAATCAGGTGATTTATAAGACGCAGATAATTTTAGCTACACATCCGGTGGAAAAAAAAAAGCTGTCTCCAAACTCGTGAGCCAATGCAAAATACACCAGTCTTCCTGTCTCCCTCAAAGAAGCAGGTCTCTGGCACCTCTCAAGTGAACGTCTCCACCTTAGATGACCAGGGCATACTCCAAACCCAGTTAATAAACATGTTTGTAAAGAGCATTGTATGTGTGTTCTTTAAAAACTACGGAAATAAAATGTTGGCAAATGTAATCATACTCTAGAGCAGGGCTGTCCAAAATGTGGCGCGATTTATACGGCCTGTCTACAAGCATAGAAATTTACACGAATGCTTTAGTAAACAAAGCTGAGCTACGCCAGAGCTCTCACTAAAATGGCAAATCAAAATATATTGTCTATTGTTTCAATAAAAACCTAAGGTTAGGCAATCCTGCTCTAGAGGATTTAAATAATAATCCTATAGCAAATACCCGTGTAAAGTAAATAATCACTTTGTAAAAATAACTATGGCTTAATTTCTGTGTTTAGTAAGTCTAGGCTTCCAAATATTGGGTTTTCTTAAAGGGCAGCAAAACCCTTTCACCTCTATTTTACCTAACCATCATTCTACCCAGACATCTACACCAAACATTTACCTTAACTGTCATAGGACAAAGCAATTTGATTAGGTTGGATTTCCGGCCTCAGAGTCTTATAAACTATCACTCAAATAAAGGCGGTTAGCATATTTAGTAAATCAAAATGATTTTTTAAAATGAAGTTTCAATATCCTGGCTATGAAGTGTGTAAACAGAGGCCTAGATGAAGGAATTTGATTAGAGATCTCTGTCATGTTTCTAAGATCTCGGGTCAGGAGGGACGGCTTGTAATTGAGTGGCATTCTATTTCTTCCTCATCCATTTGCCTCAGCCTTTCTAGTTATAGAATGAGTTTTATCCTTTGATCTCAAGTAGGGGTATCAGACTGCTATGAAGACCTTTCAAGGGCAGCAGGTCACTTATGTGTCCTCTCCCTCAGCCAGAAAATTATGTTAACACACTGGCTACTAGGCATTTGTCCAGCGGCTCTCTGGGTTATTCTTAGCCTCCTCCATAACTGTTTCTAGTATACTAGACGTACACACAGCCTCTCTTTAATCTCCTCTTCAGAGAAGCCCTTGGATAGCATTGCTTCATGGTCTTGCCCATGCATTCCCACCAGTACCACACTATCCCTTTACTTTGACAATATTAATTTTAGGTTAATGAGAACCTAGGATTGCCTTATAACCTCAAGATAAAAATCAATGAGCCGTAGGTTAAGAATATCACTGTTTTAAACCCTTGATATTTCTCAAACTGCTTTATGATAAGTATAATGTAAATAGGGGTTCTGTATGAAAGTTTTGATATTTTCCCCTCTAATGCTGAATATGAAACTATGTACTATTAAAAATATGTATGAGTTCTTGCAATTTTAAGCCTAAGGGCATCTATGACCAAATGAATTTGGGAATTACTACTTTAAATACTTTACCAAGAGATCTTAAATCAATCTTGTCTAACAGCTAATCTTCTACACCTGTCCCTGAGGCAGGCTTCTGTACTGCTTGCTTGTCCTGTGACCAGTGCTAGATAAGGTCAAGTTGGGAGGAGCCACTCACTTCTCTAACCAGCTCCCTCCCAGGCCTGGTCTCTTCCAGGCTACAAAGGACCCTGTCTGCAAGGATATTAAACAATAATAGCTTAAGTGGATAATTGAAGACTAAGCAATAACTGAACTAAGCAATATAGCTCAATCAATACTTAGTGAACAGTGGGAAATTCACTGCATCTGGAATCCAAAGGCCTGGATTTGAATTATGGCTTTGATACTTTTTGTGTGATCTTTGGAAAGTCACTTGGCTTCTCTGGGCCCCGGTTTCCCACAAAGTTGGTGGGTTAGACTAAATTCACTTCAATTCGATAAGGATTTATTAAAGTGCCTACTATGTGCAGGAAAGCACTATGATAGACGTCGGGGAAACAGAAACAAAAATGATGCAGTTACTACTTTCAATTCCCCTTCTAGCTGACTCCCCAGACTTTACCATCATATTCCCACACTGGTACCTTCCCCCTGTTGGCTTCTAGTTAGCAACTTCCTTTTATGTATTGTGTTAAAGTTAAAACCCCTGTGAACTGCTAAAATGGAAGAAATCCCAGGTCCAAAAGGGAGACCTGGAATGAACCAGAGCTGGATCACAGTTTATAAAGATTATAGCTGCATTTGTTGCCTGAGAAGAAAAAGCTTGCAAGCTGGAGCGGTAAAACAATGTTCTCCTTTCCTCACCGGGGAGTGGGAAAGGGTGAGGAATTTATACATATTTGAGGTATTTGTGGCTATGTCAGGTGTCAGAAAGAAACACAATAAATTGGGAAGTCAAGTATGAATTGGGGGTTGTAGAAGAAAATGTCCATAGATACAGTAAAGCACAAAGCAAGGGGATTGCTGTTCTTCAGATAAGTCAGAAAGCAAGATGTTTGCTTTTCTCTCTGAGTTGGTCAAGACTGGTTTCAGCAGTTGCAGGCATCTGAGTTCAGCTAAAGTTTACATCCCAAAGGATCTCTGGCTTGTCAAGCAGCCCTGGGCATCAGAAGCCCTCCTGATTGGCTAATTGTTGTGCTACTCAGCTGTCTGGTTCCCCCGTGAAAAAGGGAAGCTCTAGCATATTTAATCGGTTAGTACAAGTGTTACAGAGCTCACGTCCACAGTAATCTCCCCCTTAGAAGGTAAGGTCCTTCTTTCTTTTTGCTTCTGTTTGCTTGTATACACAATACTTAGCACAGTCTCTGGAACCTATTGCTTATTACTTGCAGGCAATAAACTCCTTGCACAGGAGTTTATATTCCACTGTAGGGATACAGCAGATAAGTAACACAAAGTATACACAAAGTAACTTTTGTGGGTAGCATTAACTGAGGTCAGGAAAGACCACTTGTAGGAAGAGGCAGCTGAAATGAACCGAATGGAGCTAGGGTTTCCAAGAGGGAGAGGTAAGGAGGTAGAGCATTCCAGACTGTGCAAGGGCAAATGCCGAACACAAAAGTTTGTATTTTATCCTTGGGGCACTAAGGAGTCATTGAAGCTTTTTGAGGAAAGGAGTAAAATAGATTTGTTCTATATCAATTCATCAGCTATGTTGGAGGATGGATTTGAGAGGGAAAAGAGTAGAGGCAGGGAGACCAAACTAGTAAGCTATTACTGCAGTAGTCAAGTGAGAGGTGATAAGGCCAAGTTCTCTTCATTCTTAACTCTCCTCTCAGGATCATTATTTTAGGAAGAACCAAACCTTCTCTTTATTCCTGTTTAGACTCATTCTCCACACTTCTCCTCCTCCTCACCAGCTGCCTTGGCTCCCTTGGAGAAGTCTCTTTCCTGAGGCCCTCATTGGTGACTGCCTTTTGAAGTAGTGTGAGATGTTTGGGTTGTAAAAATGCATAGATGTGGTTTGTGATCAGTTCATAATCCTTTACTACAAATGTCCCCTAAAGGAAAGAGGAAAAGGATGGGCCTGAGGGGATGTGATCTGCCACTTCCACCTCCCTGTTGTTGTGCCTGCCTGATATCCAACCTCTGCGTGAAGAGGAGAGGTAAGATGGCTCCTTCTATTTGACTACCATGCCTTCCGTCTCCCCTGCTTATGTAGGGAAGGGGAAGGGGAAGGCAGGGAGCAGGATGTCCATCTTTGGTTGTGCCTGAGCTCCAGCATTTGAAGAGAAACCTTCCACATGATCATGTGCCTTCTATTCCATGTTGCTTGTGTGTCCTGCTTGATCTCCAGCCTCTTCTTGGAAGGGGAGTGGTGCCTTCCACTTAATGATTAACATATTCACACCTGATCATACCCTACACCTCCCAGTGATTCTGAGCCCCTGCAGATCATCATCCAAACTTCATATTTGAAAAGTATAGCCTTAAAAGTGTAAACTACCTTTGGTAGTATTATCATTTTTGTTATATTGGCATGGCTCCTCCATGAGCACTGAACATTCTCCCAGCTATTTAAATTGTTCTTTTTTTTAAGCAACACTTTGTAATTGAATCTATACAAGTCTTCTGTGTGCTTTAGTAAATTGATCCCTGGATACTTTCTTCATTTTGTATTTTTTTTGGAATGGGATTTCCCTCTTCATAGTTTTCAAAGCGTTTCCGTATTCAATGTATCTTATCTGATCCTCAGCACAGTAAGAAGGGTACAGCACTGTTATCTTCTTACAAACAAGGGAACTTGAAAGCTTGGTGAAGTTAAATGACTTCTCTTAGGTGGCATATTTGCTAAGTGGCACAGACATGACTAGAACTTAGGTTTCCTGATCCTTAGATCAGTGTTCTTTAATTATACATTTTTTGCTTCCAAAACTGCGTCATTGACCCTGGCAGTTTACCACAGCTGGCCCCAACCTACACTTCTAACCTTGTAATACATGACTCTCCTCACCCACCCTTTTGTTCAGCCTTCCTGCTGTTTCTAACACAACATTCCATCTCCTATCTCAGTGCTTTTGCACCAGTTCTTCTCTGTGCCTGAGAGGCTCTTCTTTCTAAAATTCCAGCTCTTAGAATCCCTTCGCTTACATGTCAATTTAGCTTACATGCCAATTTCTACATTGTCTTTCCTGATCCCCCCAGCTTCTAGTGCCCTCCTCCCCAAAATTCCCTTATATTTATTTTGCCTCCTTCTGTGCTACTTCCTCAGTTTGCATTCTTACTTGTAGATTGGGTCCCTCAGAGGCTGCTGCCACCTTAGGGTACTCTGTGTGTGGCTACTCCCCAGACCATAAGCTCATAAGCCCCAACCAATGTTCTTTCCTGTATTTATCAGCCAACAGTCAAAATTTGCTTAAAGCAAAGGCATTAAATGGCATAGTAAGCACAGTAGCTATAAATAAACATTATCCCTCTCTAGAAACCTGGAGTACATTCTTCCACAAATACATAAAGTGTCTGTGGGAAGAATGGACACAGAGTACAATGGTAGTGAAGAATACATTAGGGAATATATGGCCGAGGGAACTCGAATCTCTGAAACTACAGATGTAGTGGAGTCATCTCGAGCTCTGACCCAGGTGCAGAATTGTTGCTGAGTGGGTTCCCCAGGGTCTGCTCCTCTCCACAGGTTGACTCTCAGTGGCAAGTTTCCTTCTCTCTCTTGCTTTCTTCTTTGCTGCCAGAGGTCATATTCTTTGAAACTGCTTCAAAGCTTGAATGGCTTCTTCTCTGTACAAGACTGTCTGGAGAGTGTTTCTGCTCCTTCGACTCCCTATTTAATTCTTTGCAATTGTCTTTTCACCTGGATGGTGTATTTCCTACTGGGCTACTAAATGCCATGGCCAGCTAGGGAAAGGAGAGAGAAATACTCTACGCTTCTCCCTGCAGGGTTCTCTTCCACAGGCTGCTTCCAGGCTGGGCTGACTCTTAAACTATCTTTTAAAGGTAGGTGTGTGCATGCCTCTCTCTCTCCCTCAATGTGTGTGTGTGTGTGTGTGTGTGTGTGTGTGTGTATGTGTGTGCTCAAGCGAGTGCTTTGGTCCCCTTCTAATTTACTCGAGGGACTTGTTTGCCCCTCATAAAAGGATCATTGGGCATGGAGAATGGTCAAATTTTTAAAGTTAGTTTAAAACCTTATTATCTGCCTTCTTTAAGTGTATAAGAGTAAAAACCCAGGACTATACCCTCTCTCAAGCTCACTGAGGAGCCTTTCTCAGCTCTAGACCCACAGATGCTTGTCTTGGGTTCAGTCCTAGGGGAACTCAGTCACCTAAGAGAAGGGTACCAGGTTCTTTTGTCTTGTTTCTTTGGTTCTTTACACTCTCCTCCTTGGAGCCCTGGGAGGAAAGCACTTAAAGTTTTGGTTTGATTCATGTCTTCTCATCTCAGGGAGGAGAAAAGTATCCAATGTACAACATAGAGCAGGTATAGGATGACTATAAATGCCAAACAAGTTCAAACTGACAGAAAAAAAAATCTTTAAAAAAAAAGAAGACAACAATAACTTATACTCTTTCAGGAAGTTGAAGCTTAAAACTATGAAAACGTAAAACTTTGTATAGGACTGTTAAATAAACACTTTACATTTCCCCTCAACTCTTCACTGTCCAAACAATTCTGGTCAAGTCAGAGGCTAAGGACTGAGCTTCTGCCAGTCAGTGGTCATCCTCTCCAATGACGAACCCTACCCTTTCTCTACCACTAGCCAGTTCCAACTAAGAAACAAGAATCTCTGGACAGTCTCAGACTCACAAGATTACTTCTAAAGCTGGACGTGTTCATGTTGAGATTACTGTTCAACCACCTATGGTCAGGGAACTAAACACAAAGTTAAAATGTCAGTCAGGGATTCTAAGCCTCAGGCTCAGTTTGCCTGGCCATGTGCTTGCTCTAAGTGACATGTGGGAGCAATTGAAATGCTGTTGCTATATGGGGAGGAGTGTTCCCTTCCCTACCCCTCAAAGGAGAGTTGTGAATAGTGCTGAGGGACCGAGAGTGGCTCATTCCTTTTTAAAGATTCACTGAGTCAGCAGTTCATCCTGCTCAGTGGCCCAGCAATCTTCATGATCTCACAGTGGAAGCCCTAAGGGTCTGAGTCCCAGGAGTCCTTGGAAGTTTTCAGAGAGGCTCTAGGGAGTTTTTGGGATGGCCCCTAAAGGCCTACTCCTTATAAATAGGACATTTAGGCATATAAATGTCCCTCATTATATATAATTAGTTCCTGGGCTTCCAGTAACTAACTTCTTTACATATATATTTTGTATATACTTGTATATGTATGTATACATGTACATATTTTCTCTCCAGATAGAATGTAAATTCCTTGAGGTAAGAGACATTTTTGTCTTTCTATTCCAAGGACCTATCAAAATCTCTGACACATAGAAGCTCCTCCCATCCCAATTTTGTTCTCATTTTATTTCATTTAAAAAAAAAACATTTTATGTTTTAATCAGTCAAGATTTGCTTTCTTATCCTCTTGCCCCAACTACCCCTCCAAAAAAAAACCCAACAAACCCAGAACACAAGAAAGACAAAACCCGTTACAAACAGTCAATCAAAACAAATTCTACATTGTCTAAAAAAAAATTTTTTTTATCTCATTATGCATTCTTCACCATCTATCACGAGATGGATAGTATGTTCATCATTGTCCCCTGAAATCCTGGATGGTTATTATGCCGATAAAAATTCAGCACCATAGCATTCCAACAAATTTATAAACCAGAACTTATTTATCCATCCCTCAATTTATTGGGCACCCTCACAGATTCCCATCCTTTGCTACCTCTAAAAGAGTTATAAATGCCTTTGGACATCTTGAGAGTTTGTTTTGCTTAAGACTAATCCCTCTTAATCTATCCTCTCTCTTATCCCTCTCCTCACTTCTCCCATTTCCCTCCTATTTCCCTGTTGAGTGAAATGTATTTCTGCTTGCAACTCTGTGTGTGTGTGTGTGTATTCTTCCTTCCTTTGACCAATTTAGATGAGAGTGAAGTTCAAGTACCTCCTTGTAGATGTAGACATCTGCTTGTATACCCTGATTGTGTACACCCATAATGAAAAAGTTCAAGTGCCAAAGAAACTCCAATCAAGATCACACAAGACTATGCCATGAATAGGATAGATCAGATAAAATTTTGGAATACAATATTCCCAAAGGCAAAAGACAAGGCCTTAAAACCAACAATAATTTATTAAGAAAAATTGTGTATAATCTTACAAAGAGAAAATGAGTTTTTCATAAAATAGAAGACTATCAGGCATTTTTGATTACAGAAATCACAGGAACACAAAATTTGAGAGTTAGAAAAGACCTTGATGGCCATCTAGTCCAATCCATACACAAAGGGGGAAACCTACCATAACATACCTGACAAGAGAACGTCCAGTCTTTGCTTGAAGTCTTCCAAAGGAGAACCCATCACTTCTTGAGCCAAAGCATTCCATCTTTGGACAGCTCTAATTGTTAGGAAGCTTGCTCTAACTTATCCTTGTTTTTTGCAACTTACAACCATTAAAAACTTAAATTGGCCCCTTTTTAGCTACCACCCCATTGCTCCTGGTTCTGCCCTCATAAAGATCTTCTCAGTTTTCTTTGTATCTGTCCATTTCATCATTTCTTATAGCACAGTATATCAACCGGATGGAACCGACCTCTAACCTGTGGGTGGCCAGAGCTGAACAGAGCAGGCTAGAAACAGGAGAGTCAGGAATCAAATAGAAGTTTAATTTCAAAATAAGGGAAACAGCTTTCAAGCCATGACACATGTGCCATAGCCCCGGCTCTAGTGGGGGGACCCAAGGGAGTGTGAGGAGATCTCAATACTTATTCCAATGGCTATGCAGTGACAATTAAGGGTAACAGCAATAATGAGACAAGTCTCACCTGACTCATAGCAGGGATTTATGACCAGAACTTGTCCTGGTGCTGGTCAAAGCAATACAATAATTATGTGACTTTGCCAGAGAGTAAGATCATCCAAAGGGTGAGCACAAAGGATTGTTGTTATGCCAAGCTCATGGAACAGCTTCCTTGTTGGGCCTTAGCTCTGGAAAGTAAGGTATCTCCTAATATCTTGACAAATAATATCCCATTGCATTTGCAACACAATGGATTTTGCAAAGGAATTTTTTCCTTCTAAAGGCATAATCAGAAATATATGAGCATTCCCCAATTGATAAATGGTCAAAGGATATGAACAGGCAGTTTTCACATGAAGAAATCAAATCAATCTATAGGCATATGAAGAAGTGCTCTAAATCACTTTTGATTAGAGAAATGCAAATTAAAACAACTCTGAAATACTACCTCACATCTATCAGGTTGACCAGTATGACAAACAAGGAAAATGATAAATGTTGGAAAGGATGTGGGAAAATTGGACCACTGATGCACTGTTGGTGGAGTTGTGAACTGATCCAACCATTCTCAAGTGTTATTTGGACCTATGTCCAAAGCAACCAAACTGTGCATGCCCTTTGATCCAGCAATACCACTAATAGGTCTATATCCCAAAGAGATCATAGAAAAGGGGAAAGGATCTACATGTGCAAAAATATTTATAGCATGGTGGCAAAATATTGGAAATTAATGGGATGCCCATCAGTTGGGGAATGGCTCAACAAGCTGTGGTATATAAATGTAATGGAATACCATTGTGCAATAAGAAATGATGAACAGGAAGATTTCAGAAAATCCTGGAAAGACTTGTACGAACTGATGCAAAGTGAAAGGAGCAGAACCAGGAAAACACCGTACACAGTATCAGCAACATTGTGTGATGATCACCTACGAATGACTCAACTCTTCCCAGCAACACGATGATCTAAGACAAGTAGAAAAGACTCAGGAAGGAAAATGCTATTTATATCCGGATAAAGAACAGATCAACTCTGAATGCAGATCAAAGCATGTTTTTTTTTTTCACTTTATTCTTTTTCAAGCTTTTTTTCTTTTGATCTGTTTCTTCTTTCACAACTATGACTAATATGGACATATCTTTTACATGATAGCACATGTATAAACTATATCAAAATGCCTACCATTTTCAGAAGAGGGGATAGGAGAGAGGGAGAAAAATTTGGAACTCAAAATCTTGTAAAAATGAATGCTAAGAATGTAACTAGGGAAATCAAATACTATTAAAAATAAAGCAATATACAAACATACCCCCCTCCCCAATATTCAGGAAGGCATAATTCTAGTCCTTCTTTGTACTACCTCAGTTTCTCAGGAGGGGAAGGGGATTAGGTGCATAGTTTAGCTCAATTCCCATAGATCACAGTCTCAGTTCCAATTCCAAAACCTCCATGGGGCTCAAATCTCTGTCACTTTGGCTTCTCAGAGCTTCCATGCTGAGACAGCTGGCTGCTGTACCACCCTACCAGCCATCCTGACTCCAAGGTTGCAAACTCTGGAATTCCCCAGTCCATTGGGTTCACCCCCATCACCTGAAACTTAGGATAACACAAATGATATAGGACAGAAATAAATATCCCTAGGCCCATTTCTTGGAGCAAGGGATAGAGGGAGAGCAGGGGAAGGGCAAGCTCTCTCTAGTTCAGTTCACAGCAACCATTCTGGGCTCAGTAGTTAGGGGCACAACTGAAAAGATGGTGGGAAAGGGAGTTCCATAATCATCTAAATATCACTGACAATGGCTTAGCTATCATACCTTCCAATTCTACCCCTAGGCTGAATCCCTATGGACAACAATAACCTACATGAACTACTCCTTAATGAGAAACATGGCCTGTCATTCCCTCTATATCCTAATGATTCTGAACCTCTGGCTACCATTGTTCAAACCCTGTTCTCAGTCCCCTGCTGACTTTTTCTTCATTCCCATCCCCTTCAACTCAGCCACTCTAAAGCTACCCATCCATCCCTCTGTATTCTCTGGAATGCCAACAAACATACCTATGTCTTCCCCATCCTTAAAGAAAAAAAACCCTCACGTGATCCAGTATCCCTGCTAACTATCATCCTATATCTCTCCTACCTTTTTTTTGGCTAAACTCCTTGAGAAGTATATATACAAACAGTACTTCCTTTTATCTCACTCTTTTCCAAACTCTCTGCAGTCTAACCTCTGACCTCATTTTTTAACTGAAACTGCTGTCTCCAAAGTTACCAATGATCTGCCAAATCTAATGGCCTTCTCTCTCAAAGATCATCCATCTTGTCCTCTCTTCAGGCTTTGACAGTGTCAGTCATATTCTTCTTTTTGATACTCTATTCTCCCTAGGTTATCATGACACAGCTCTCCCCTCTTGTCCTACCTATCTGATTGCTATTTCTCAGGTTTCTTTGCTGGATCTTCATCCCAGGCACATCTGCTAACTATGTGTGTCCCCCAAAGCTCTGATCTGGGTCCATCTCCCTCTATACTATTTTGCTTAAAGATCTCATCAGCTCCCATGGTTCCAATTATCATCTCTATGCCTATGATTTTTGGATCTACTTGTCTAGCTTAATCTCTTTCCTGATTTTGGCTCTCCAACTGCGTATTGGACACCTTGAATTGTATGTCCCCTAGACATCTTAAATTCAACATGTTCAAAACAGAACTCATAATCTTTACCCCTAGACTCTCTCATCCTCCTAACTTTCTTATTACTGGTGAGAGCATCATCATGTTCCTAGTTGCTCAGTCTTATAAGCCAAATGTTATCTTTGATTCCTCTCACACCTCCCCCACATATCTAATCAATGGGTAAGTTCTATTCCTTCTACCTTTGTAATACTTCCTTATATGTCCCCTTCTCTCCTCTGACACTGCTACCACCCTAGTGCAGGATTTCATCAACTTATGACTGTACTATTGCAATAAATTGCTGGTTGGTCTACCTGCCTCAAGTTTCTCCCCAATACAACATGGAGGAAATGAAGTACATTAATCACTGAGGAATGAGTTCAGGTAGGTTATCATTGTTCACAGAGGTTTAGCTTGGGAGAAGAGGGTGGGGAGAGAGAGTGCCAAGGAGGGTATGAGGCAATTGCTATGGAGTTGTAGGTGAAAGGAAAGAACTCCTGGAGCATGATGAAATGACTGCTTAGGGAATCTAGGAAGACCTCTTGGGTAGGTCCAGGCAATGCAAGTGATTAATAGTGTTGGTTCATATTCCTTCTCTTTTTCTACCTTCTTCCCTTTTGTGGAGTAGGTCAAGGGGTGAAAAAGAAGGAAAAGTAAAAGAGGACAGCATAGAGGGTGTTGGTGTTGGTGTTGTTTATTCTTCATTTTCTAAACCCTCAACCTGGTTTAGCCTGTCTGATGAGACAGTTTACTGGACTATGGCCACTGCAAATGCTACAGCTTCTTGGAGACACTGGTGGGAATTGGGTGGTAGGTCGACACCAAAAGTGGATGAGCAGCCTTGAAAAGGGCCCAGTACGCCCTTACACCAGAGGTGCTAGTCTTGCCTGAACACTCCATATGCCCCATTTAATATACAATTAACAATTATAACCATGGGAACAAATGGAGGGTTCTGGATTTGAGTAGATTAGAAAACATAATCCAATGATACATTGTTTATATAGGAAGCATACTCAAAAAAAGACTCACGCTAAATTAAAATGAGGAGCTGGAGCAGAATTTATTATGTCTCAGGTGAATTTAAAAAAAGCAGGGGTGGCAATCATGATCTCAGACAAGGCTGTAGTAAAAACAGACATGGTCAAAAAAAGATAAGCAGGGAAACTATATTATGCTTAAAGTTATAATAGACAATGAAATAATACCAGTGCTTGATATATATATATATATACATACATACATACATACATATATATGTATGTATGTATGTATGTATGTATATATGCACCAATTGGCATAGCATGTATATACTTAAAGGAAGAGTTCATCAACTAATAGGGAGAAATGTGCATCAGAACTGTAATAACTGGTGGCCTCAATGTACCCCTTTTAGACTTAGAAAAATCTAACAAAAATAAATAAGAAAGAAGTTAAAGATCTGAACAGAACTTTAGAAAAGTTAGATAGGCTAGATCTCTAGTGATTACTGAATCCTCTCATAGGGAGGATTCAAACAGAAAGAGATTAACACTTGGAGCTGAGATCCTGGTTACTAGATGGCAGACCTCAGAGCTGAGACTGTGAGGAAGTAGCATAGGGTAGGCTTTCCATTGACCCTAGAATAAGGGTTTTATTTCTTTTTGAAAGAGCCTATACGTGACATAGTTAGGATTTCAGCCCAGCCTTAAACTGAAAGCAGTGGAAACTATGTCTAACCAAAAAATGCCTAATATGTTCAGCAGAGAATAAACCCTGTAACTAAGCAACATGCCCACCAAAGAACTATCGGCCAGGTAGGAGCAATACAGGGAAATATCATAAGAGGTCCTGAGGGCCTCTGTAACATTGGAGGTATGAGCTATTCATCCCCATGTGTTCCCCATTGTGTGAAGATTTCCTCATATACAATCTGCACATTCAACCTATTGATGGTTTGTGAATTTGCAGAAGGGTTTGCCATAAGTTATGAGAAGGGTGGGGAATATTCTATTGTAAATCTTCTTACTCTATCATTCTAATAAATGCTTTTACTTTGAGCTAATTGTGTTTTCTGGCTTGAATATTGAAAAGTAAACACATCAGTGGGAGCTTTGGAGCTTTAGCATTAGGAATGTGGACCCATAGAGTACCTTTAACATGGGGTATCCATTCACTGGAGAACCTATCTCCAAGTTGAGGATTAACCCAAGCAATGTTACATTTGTATTACATTAAAAAAAACCAAAACTTTTGAAAGTACTTTTCAAAAATGTTCCCATTTTAAGTTCATACTACCCCAGTGTGATAATTGGTGTAGCTATTAATATCTACATTTTACAAATGAGGAAACAGACCCAAAAAAGGTGATAAGATCATAGTTAGTTAGTGGCAAAACCAGGATTAGAATTGTAGGACCCTATTGCCAAAGACTTCAGAATATTTGTCCAGATTTCTTTCCAATGAAGTGCTAATATTCTGAAGCAAAATCAAATTCAGTATTTGCAAGGAAGGTAGAAAAAACCTATAATCAGAACCTCAGCAACATCCTGTCATGCAGGTATTAACTAAACCAAGAGAATAAAATTATGAGACTATTGGAATTATTTTGCCTTATTTATATGTAATTTATATCTCAAATTTATTTACTGGGGAGCAATAAGTGCTGCTTTTGCCACTTACACAGTCAACTGCATTGACTATTACTAATAGAGCAGATCCAGCTTCTTGATTCTTGTTCCACAGCCTAAGTACATTCATATTTAAAGTGTGATTTTTTAAAATGGCATAACAGGCCCTAGCAAATTTGGAGAATGACTAAATATCACAGAAAATATTCTATTCCCTTTCCCTCAACTGAAATGAAAAGCAGATGGTCCTAAAATTCTTGCTCTTGTAAGTGATTCTAAGAATTATCTCCAATGACCTTTACCCTAGTTTACATGCAGGAGAGTTTGCAGTTGCCTAAGGGAAAAAATGGATGCAGTCCAGTTTCATTAAATATGTTAGCTCAAAAAAAAAAAAGATAAGCATAACTGCCTTATGTCCTTCCCAGGGCTCTGTTTTTCAGAATTGGTTTATCCCCAGTAAAATAATTGCTTGGTCTTATGCCTAAGCATAGAGCTTTAATAATCAAAAAAGAAGTGAGGATGCCTGGGCTCATTTTCTTTCACCTAATAAAAACATCATTCTGAATCTCAAGTCAAAGCAATTGTATTTAGAAGTCTATTTCTCTGGAATTATGCTTTAGAATATGGAATACAATTCTCCTTTGTTGGTTTTAAAAAAATTAGTAATTAAAACTTCAAATGCTAATAAAGCATGCATACTGTACCCTCACAAGGACAATTTCCTTGCCTCTAGAGTTGGAGGTAAATCAAAAGTTCTCTTTTAAAAAGAATCAAGAGTTCCTGGTACACGCTGAAGTTTTTTTTTTTTTTACCTGAGAATGTGTCATTGTAGAATGTTAGAGCTACCATGGATTGTAGAAGGGATCTAATCCAAGTACTCCATTTTTTGATGAGAAATGAAATTTGTCTCAAATCCCCCAGCTTGTTAGGAAAATGCTAGGACTGGACTTGAACTGTACTGTGCTGGAGTGCTCGCCAATCATATGCACAATATTGTTATTGTGTTAATGTAAAATTACCTCACATTTTATAGAAGAATACCTGAGATTTAGAGATGTTCAGTGACAAGTGCAATATCCTGAAAAAATGAATTTGTATCATTATTATTTGTACTATAATATTATTCCTAAAAAGCATCAGTATAAACTGTGCTTTGAGTTGTTTTTCCAGGAATGATGAAGAATTTGCACTGATCTCTCCACGATCTCATCAGATCCCCTCGTGACCATTAACCATGTATTTGCATAACAGCCCAGGAGGCACAACGATACAGGCTGTGACCGTAGTACAGAGTTGAAGTTAACTGGCCCAGAGGTCACCAAATGCATGACTTTGGTCTCATTATCATGGTTCTAAAACCAAATGAACCAACCATAAACAGCACAGAATAAATTTCTTCAATGTACTGGGCTCTCTGCAGAGTTTAAAGTTGAGGTCTTTACCTTTATTCTTCCCTAATAAAACAAGATAGATACATTTATATAAGATTTTAAAAAAAGAGCTAAATCCATATTTCTCTTTGACCCTGTCAAAAGACAGACAACATTTAAGATAACATTCCTTTTGCAACATTTAATTTAAAAGAAGAAAATATCCATGGAAGAAGGCTCCTTGTTAGGTATAAAGTAGGAATAACATCTTGTCCCTATTCCTCCCCTTTATGCTTGCTTCCATCCTCTTCCACAACCATATATTCTCAGGGAAGGGGGAAGAATGCCTTCTTCTTGTGGTGCTTTGTGACAGTGTCGGTGATAATCAGGAGACCAGGAGCAGCAGTTTTGTAACTGAGTGATACTTTCTGCCTTCAGTACTGGATGTGATTTGTAGTAATGCAGTCACATTATCCAGAATTATTCTTTCTGCTATCACCTGAAATTCCACCGAAGGAAGCTGTGATAAAAACAGTATCTCCTTGGGTCTCTGCCATATGAGATGGGCTAGTTTTTTCTCTAATGTTGGGAAGTTGTCCCCAAGACTTGATTAGTGCAGGGGCCAGGGCTCTAGCTTCCTAGTCATCTAGGGCATAAAAGGTCAGCCCCAAGTGGTCAGTGCCTTCTTGGACTAGATAGATGCCCCGCTGTTGTTTGAGTTATGTAAGGTTAAGCAGGGTGGGACCTCAAAGAACCTGTGCTGGCAGCTCTCGTGGCTGGTCTTCTTGGGTCTTACACTCCTACAGCAGCTACTAGTCGAATTGTTACAAGTTACCACATCCATCTAACCCAGGAGTGGGGAACCTTGCAGCCTCAAGGCCTCAAGTGGCCCTCTAGGTCCTCAAGTGCAGCCCTTTGACTGAATCCAAACTTCACAGAACACCTGAGGCCTCGAGTTGGCAGGTTCCCCACCCCTGATTATTCTAACTAAACATACCATTCTGACAAGCAGATTTCAATATGGAAGCAAAGCTGGGTTGTATCTACCTGAGCAAATATTGCATCCTTACTCAGCATTCTTTCAATGTCATTGTTAAGTAAACTTATTTTTATTAAGTGTTGAATGTTTTACAAGTCTCATTTGTCTCCTTTTCTTTCGATTCTGGGCCCGAACCACTGGACTGGTCTGAGTCAGGCCTGGCCCACAACATTTGGCATTAGTTGGCAGGATTGGATCAGAATGACTTTGTAGCTACAGGGGTTGAAGTGAGGGAAGGGCAATCAGGAGGACTGGGTGATTGGTTGGCCATATATAGCAGAATGGCACCCTGTGGCCAGGGACCTTCTATCAACATAGGTCCTATTAATGGGTTCTAAAGCCCCTCTGTAGAGGCATTTTCCCTGAATTGATAGGATTAGTCCAGTCACTACTAAAGGAGGTTGGCATGAAAGATAGTGCTGCATTTCCTGGTAATTGGTAACAGTCCTAGAAAAGCTGCATTGCCAATATAAGAAAAAGGAATCTGACAATGTGCAGTGAACAACTAGTGACAAAACTTTTGGTTGTTAAGGACTATGGCCTGAAAACAAACCTATCTATGAACCTAGTTATAGCACAATTCAAAAGGACAAAGCTTATAGGGAGAGGAACTGATGTGTTGTAGACAGGAAATATAGTCTCCAACATGGAGGTCTTGGAAAATGTATTGAATCTCACTAAGAACAGGACTATAAGGCAAGAGCATGGGAGGAGGAATGAGGATGATAACTGGGAACCTGATACAGTGAAAAGAGAGGCTCAGGTTCACTTTATTTCTCCTCCTCAAAGGTCAAGGTGCAGCTAGCTGGCACCTTGGATAGAGAGCTCCAGGCCTGGAGTCAGAAAGACCTGAGTTCAGACACTTACTAGCTGTGTGACCCTGGGCAAGTCACTTAACTCTGTTTCCCTCAGTTTCTCCATCTGTAAAAAAATGAGCTGGAGAAGGAAATAGCAAACCACTCCAGTATCTTTGCCAAGAAAACCCCAAATAGGTTCATTAAGAGTAGGACCCAACTGGGGCAGCTAGGTGGCACAGGGAGTAGAGCACCAGCCCTGGAGTCAGGAGGACCTGACTTCAAATCTGGCCTCAGACACTTGATACACTTACTAGCTGTGACCTTGGGCAAGTCACTTAACCCCAATTGCCCTGCCTTCTCCCCTCCAAAAAAAAAAAAAGAGTAGGACACAACTGAAATGAATGAACAACAATAACCTCAAAGGTCAGATAGTAGCAGGCCTTTCATCACCAATGTATGTCAGGAGAAGTTGAACAACAATCTGAAAAGTCACTGGAATAATGACTACTGAGGCTCACAGGAAACTCACTTTCAAAAAGTCAATTAAATCAGAGACCTTAGGTGGGGACCAACTCTTGTCCCTTTCTAGGTCACTGAGATGGAGACTTGTGCAAATTTAGCCCTGTAAAGATGAATTCCTTGTCTAGACAGCTCACCAATGTGGGAGGGCAAAGAACATAGCGAAATAACTAAAAGATAAGGGTTTGGATAAACTTGATCTATGGTGTTCCCACCACAGACTCCTCATCTCATGACCAGCCAGCAGCAAGCGCAGTCAGATTTCCTCTTCTAGGTGGCGTTTTAGGCTTTGGTTATGGGCTTCCCTCAGCACACCCCTACGCTGACGTGAGCAGATCAACTGGTGAAGCCCATCACAGCAAATATAGTGGTCTTCTGGGTAAATATGGTCATCCACTAATAATAGGCACTCTGAGGATGGTGGAAGAAAGCATGGTGCCTGTCTCCAAGCTAGGTGGGGGAAGGACATCATAAGGACATCCCATAAGAAGCTTTGGGTGTGGCTCCTGAAACATGGGGATAAAGAAAAGTGAAGGCCACCCTAGAGGAGTGCTAGTAAAACTACCACACCATCCGGCATTAGTGACAACCCTTCAATCATGCTCAAGTCTAAGGCAGTTCCTGAAGTTCTTGCCCTACTTAGTTGTAAGGGGCATCTGGACCCTAGCAACTAGGTTACTATCATACCAAGGGACCCCCCACCAAATAGGTCTATCTGGGTACTCCAGTTGCCACAGGGTTTCACAAGCTCTTAGGAGTTGTTACCTTTATGGGTACCTACAGCAACCTTTATGTCAGTTATTGTGGGTAGGGTCAAATGGAAATCCTTGGAGTTGAAAGAGCTATCTCATGTAGTTAATATCAAACAATACTACTTCCTATTTCTTCCCTAGTCATGGAAATGTAGCAGGCTTAACTACTTTGCTACACCAGCTTCTTTTATGATAACCATGCAGTCAGTGAAGAAGGTACATGGCACTTAGTGGCTTTTAGGGGCTACAGGGAGCTCAACAAAGTTGATATACCAATCACAGGCTATTCCTGACCTTATTAATATGGTAGATAAAGAAACCAGGCCCTAGGTGAATGGTATAGGCTGGGGACCTCACTAAAGCCTTTTTTCTTAATTCCTGTGGCTGAGTCAACCTAGAAGTAGTTGGCTTTCGTATCAGAAGGAATTCAATATATTTTCATCATCCTTCCCTAGACCTACCTGAACTCTCTCACATTGCCATGGTCTAGTGGGCAGAGACCCAAAAGAGGCTCCACTCTCAGGAGTACTGCTTTCCAACATTACAATAATGATGTAATGTTCATTGGACTTTATGAGGAAATGCTGGTAGAAGCTCGAGATAAGATGATGACCCACATGAAGATAAGATATGGGAGATAAACCCTAAGAAAAATCCAGAGTCCAACCTGCTTAGTCAAGGGGGGAATACAATGAATGGGGAAGGCCCAGAGGATTCCAAATGTATCTGTCAATTGATACCAGAAGCGTGATAGGCCTTTAGCAAAACAGGCAGCATCTCAGGCGAAAGCAACAATAGCAGTATAGACCCCAGCAACATCATGGACACTAGAAGTAGGTAATGTTTCTGATAGCATTCGGGAATAGGTTGTGACTCTGCAGGAGGACTCTAGTCTCAGTTCTGGTGCCATCCTTCCTCTGTTAGCCCAGTTTTTATTGTCTTTGAGAAACTTAGCTAACCCCTGTTTTGCCTGGTTCACCAAACACCCTTCCCATAGCAAGAGAGGTCTGTGCAACTACATGTCAGCCTCCATCATACCAGCCCTGAGGGCTGGAGGTCCTGGCAAATCTTCCCAGGGGGCTGAGGTGTAAGAGATATGTCTAGCATGTGGCAGAATCTTTCGGGATGGGGAAAACGTGGATCTGACCAAGTCATTCAGGGCCTTGAGGGAACAAGACTAGACAATTATGGACTCTCTCTTTTAGAGCCAGGATCAATGGAGGAATTTTGTAAACGCCTCCTCCTACCTACAATTGTTTGTGGGGCATGTCAGCACCCATCACACACCATACACATTCTGCTAAACTGAACAAACAAGTTGGCTCCCTTATAAGAATGGCAGAGTTTGGCGAGCGGGACCCACTACCACTCTGGACAAGGGGGCCATGATGCCACAGTGGTTGCAGTACCATATGATTACTAAAAGTGAGGAAATTATTTATACCTAATAGGGCTCCTTATGCCAATTGAAGCACCCATCTCTGAAAGACCAATATGGAGAAACAACAGTTTTGTTATTATACCCCTGAATCTCGGTGGCAGGGGGTGGGGGCTTGAGGAGGGTAGGGGTTCGGGGGGAGGGGAGTAACTGGAGAGGGATGGGAAGTGTTACACCTAAGAGAAGCCATGCTCACCGTGAATCAGCAACATCTTAGGAATGCAGAAGGCTCTCTGGTCCAATGGTTTCTTGGACCTGGTCTATAGGAAGACTTATCTGATCAGAGTGGACTGTTTCTGGACATAGCTGACTACCTCTTGTTCTTCTTTATTCTGTCCCCTGGGTAGAGTAGACCAGGGCTCAAGGCACCCATTCCTTCCTATCCAGGGAAGATGACTGAGGTCTCCCTCAAATAGCAACTTTCCTTTCCCTGTGGAATGGTTTGAACTGTTCTTTCCCAGAAAAGGCTTGGGGAACCAAGGGATGGAAAATTTTTTGAGAAGTTCCTTGTTTTCTAACAATACTGAGGAGATAAAAGTATCTCTGTATAACTTTTATAGATATAAAATGTGTAATTATCTGTAAGAAAGGAGATTCCTTAGCAGATTTGATGGAAAGCCTGAGTCTCTGAGCAGAGGCCTTTAAAGAGACAAAGATTTCATTTTATCTTCTCCCCTGTAGGACTCGGAGAGAGGAGGAGGTCCTGACTGATGGGCCATGGGCAAAGCATCAGTATTGACCTTGAAACCAGGACAGGCTACATGAAAGAGGATAATGACCCCTTTGCATCCTTACTAAAGACAATCTCGAATTGAAATGGAAAATGGGTGGCTGTGCCAGAAATATCATCATCTATGCCATGGTCTAAATGTTCCTGGTGCTTCTTTTGCTCGTTGTCACTACTTTGTATCAGGAGAGCCACTTTGAGCTGTCCTTAAACATTAGCTGCTACCTAGAAGTCCTGGTACTTGGTCCTTCAGAAGGGAGGATACAAAGTCTGGGGCTTCTGGTCTGCATTGTCCTTCATATTCAGTCACCCTGGTAACAGTACTCCTTCAGGAGACCATTACACTGGTTGCTGCTTTTTTTTTGTTGTTGCCTTTTTTTTTCTTGCTAAACTCTTCCTTCAGTGCTACTTATGTCAGGCTTCTTGAATCTCAGAGGTTAGGGTTGTCAAATAACAACCCTGGAGCCATTTAAGTGGTAGAATTTCCTCTTTAGGACCTTGACACCAAGGGGAAGGGTGTGGTTGGAGCATTATCTACTAGGGTCCCTATATAGGCTTTGATAATTTTTCCCTAAAAAATGGTGAAGCTGTCTGTGAAACTTGATTGGTTTAGGGATCTAGGTCTTGAGCTGTTGAGACAGATAGCCCATTATTACTGTGTGAATTACCATATCTGTCTAAACCAGCACTCCCTGCTGACCACATGTGTGTTTTTGTGGAAATGAGGGGAGCTACACATCTGAGCTAGTTCTGTATACTTCTTGAGTATACTTGACATGACATTGTTAAGTTAGCTTCTTTTTATGAAATGTTAAATGGTCTGTCTCATATTGTTTTAATTCTTAGCCTAAACCACCATACCAGCCTAAGTAAGGCCTGAACCGTAAAAGAGGCATAGAAGCAGGAGTGGAAGAATTGAGAGAAAGTTCCAGTTCTCAAATTTTTGTACTCTGGGAAGCACTGACTCAAGACAAAAGATCCCACACTCTAAAATAGCACTTCATTGCTTTAATGCATTCATGATCACATCTATATGGGTAATGGTGCAGATTAAATCCTATCTATGACTTCTCATCTTATCTGATCCTTGCTTATATTCTCTCATAAAACCTCCACAAAGGATCCAACCAAAGTGTTGGTGGTTTTCTAAGTCTTTCTGCATTTCATGTGTACCTATGCAGCAGTCAATACCATGTTACACAAACAGTTCACCTTTTCTGATCATATATGCCTTACAGAATTTCTTGAGCATTATTATAAATATGCTTGTAGTCTACTATGGCTACCATATGCTCTTTTCTTTGAACTTGGGTCATTGGCAATTTTAATTCCTTAAAGATTGTGCTATCTTGTGATTTGAAATTATACAACATTACTAGGGGAATATTGGTTTTTAAAAATGTGGATTTGTGTCAGGGAAAAGTCTGGGATCATTAAAAACACTATACAGTTTTTCAAATCCAATCTCTTTCTGTTTGTTTGTATTTTTTAAATTAGTCTAGAAAGGCCTTTCCCTATGTAGCATTGGGGTGTCATCATGTGGCTGGAAGGGAGGCAGAATAGACATCTCTAGACTCTTTTCCCCCACTCTTCTCCAATGGAGACTTTATTTCTTGCCAGGAGAGGAAGCAGGAGGCTGGGGCCAGCAGCTTGGCCACTCTGAGAGGCCCATCACTCTGAGAGACAGGATACTTTTCAGGTTTGTGTTAACTTCTGATTGCTGTTTCATTAGTGCAGGAAGTAGTACCCCAAGCTCTATACCCACTTTCTTTCCCACCTTCCATGATGAACAAACATAGCGAGTAGCCAAGAAATCTGTTTATTTGAGATGATAGCAAAACAGAAAATCAGCAAAAGTACACACACAGGAGAATATGTACCAAACACCACAGAGTGCAGGAGCTCTCCCACTGGGAGTGAGATAACTCAACTCAACTGAGAGAGAGTCCTAGATCTCACCAAAGGAGAAACTCTTTGAAGTCTCTAGTGTAGCAAGCTGGGAATAGGGACGTGATGGAGACTGCCAGCTTCTTTCACATCAGCTTCTTTCCACAGTCTTTCCCTTTGGAAACCCGAAGTGGGGTTGGCATCGTCTATCTTCTCTCTTGAAGCTAGAAGCCAGAAGAGACCGATGTGAGTAAAAGGACCAAAAAGACCAAAAACCTCTCCTCACTCCTGCCCTTGACAACTTTGCCCCACTCCACATGCAGATGCAGGGCATTGATCTCCACCAATGAGGAGAGAGTCCCATACCAATGAGCTTTGGGACTTAGGTTACACTGGAAAGCATAGAAATAAATAAATCTTTCATTAACAAAAGTACTATCTAAGACCAAGAGCCAGAATTATCTGTAATGGTAATAAGCCTTTCCAGTAAGATCAGGGGTAAAGCAAAGATGTTCATTATCACTATTTTTATTCAATATTATACTAGAAGTGCTAGCTATAGCAATATGACAAGAAAAAAATTATTACTTTTTTAAGAAAAAGAAATAAAGGAATAAGCATAGGCAAATGGAAAAATAAAACTATCACTTTTTGCAGATGATATAATGGTTTACTTAGAGAATCAAAGACTTAATCTAAACTAGTCAAACTAATCAACTAAAATTTAACCTAGACAATTAACAACTTCTGCAAAGTTGCAGGATATAAAATAAACTCATAGAAATCATCTGCATTTCTCTATATTTCCAACAAAATCTAGCAGGAAGACATAGAAAGAAATATTCTATCTAAAATAACTACAAATGCTTTAAAATATTTGGAAGTCTATCTGATAAGATACACATAGGAACTATAAGAACACAGTTACAAAACACTGCTTATGTAAATATAGATCAAAGTAATGGGAGGAATATTAATTGCTTATGGGTAGGCCAAGTCAGTACAGTAAAAATGGTAATACTTTCTAAATTAATTTACTTCTTCAGTGTCATGCCAATAAAAGTACCAAGGGATTATTTTATAGAGGAACAAAAGATCAAGACTATTAAGGCAATTAATGAAAAAAAGTGGGAAGGTGTTTTAACAACCCAGCTAGCAGCTTCAGTGGGGGCGTAAGATCACTCCCCCACAGCCGGCACCCAGTGGGCTGCCGGGACCCAGGAGGCTGCCGGGACGCCGGGAAAGCACAGGTTCTTTTTATCTGCTTAAACAAGGAAAGCATGGTGAAGGGGTTGACCAGCTTACTTTAATCCAGCATTCAGTTAGCATACAGACAACAATCATTTAGTTCAGGGGAAAATGCCAGCATTCAGTTAGCATTCAGTTAGTTCAGGGGAGCATACAGACAAGCATCAAGAGACAGACCAAATACAGATTCACTTACTTCAGGGGAAAAAACCAGCACCCTGAGGTTCAAAACATTCATTTAGTTCGGGGGAAAAAACAAACCAGCACCCCGAACCTCAAAACCAAAATACAAACAAATTACAAATATCAACAGACAGACCCAATACAATTCATAGTTACCAACATCTGGGCTCGGCCCGAGAGCAAGGGCTGGCCCAGAGTCACGCTTGCTTGCCACTGCTTCCCACACCAACCAGAAGAGGAAAGAAAGAGCTTCAAGCTGTCCTCTCCCCTCTTATAGAGTTTTTGACATCATCAAGTGCCGCCTGAATGACCAGGGCCAGTTGGTTCTTGACTTGGCTCCTCCCCCTAGCGTAGACTGGGTTCTGGAGCTAACACCTCCCCTCAGCCAGCCCCATGACTCATCACACAGGAAATTGTCTGCTTCCTGGCATGCTCTTTGGGCTTCCTGCCCCGGAAGAGCAAGCCACAGTGTCCAGAGGCTCAATGAGGTAAGCTGAGTCATTCAAAGAAAGCAAAGGCCATTCTGGTTACAGAAGGAAAAGTACCTATTGTGGGAAGGTAGCAGTAACAAATCTCAGAGTATACTACAAAGCTGTAATCATCAAAACAATTAGGCACTGGGTAAGAAATAGAGATGTCAATCAGTGGAACGGATTAGGGACATGATACACAAGAGTAAATGAGCCCATCAGCCTATTTGATAAACCCAAAGATGCTAGCTAATCAGGCAAGAATTCACTATTTTACAAAAACTGATAAGAAAACTAGAAAGCAGACTGGCAGAAATTAGGTCTCATATTTAGGTATATACCTCACACTGTATACCAAGGCAAGCTTCAAATGGGTACATGGTTTTGACATAATTGGTGACATCATAAACAAGTTAGTGGAATATGGAAGAAATTACCTGTCAAATTTATGGAGAAGGAAAGAGTTCATGACGAAATAAGAGATAAAGAGGTTCACAGAAGGTAAAATGTACAGTTTTGGTTACATGAAATTTTAAGTTTTTGCATAAACAAAACCCACGCAGGTAAAATTAGAAGACTAGCAAGAAAATGGAGGGGGTGGGAATCTTTGCTCCAAATTTCTCCAATAAAGATCTCATTTCTAAGATACATAGATAACTGATTCAAATTTGTAAAAATAAGAGCCATTCCCTAAATGATAAATCCCGAAGGTTATGAATTGGTGATTTTCAGAGTTAGAAATTCAAGCTATCAATGTCCATATGAAAAAAATGGTCTAAATTACTAATAACTAGGGAAATGCAAATGAAAATAATTATTAGTGCAATTTAAAATCACCTCACACCCAAATGACCAAAAAAAGGAAAATAATAAATGCTGGAGAGGCAGTGGGAAGACAGGTACGTTAATACACTATTAGGGAGATGTGAACTGGTCCAGCCATTCTGGAAAATGTTTTGGAACTAGGCCCCCAAAGCTGTTAAAGTATGATACTACTACTAGGTCTATATCCCCCAAAAATCAAAGAGAGAAGAAAAGGGCCCATGTACAAAAATATATATGAAGCTGTTTTCATGGTAGCAAAGAATTGGAAATGGAGGGCATACCTATCAGTTGGAGAAAGGCTCAACAGGTTATGGCATATGAATTTGACAGGATACTTCTAGGCTCTTGGTTGTGTTTGTCCTTTGTTCTCGTAGAGGACCATGACATCAGGGAAATGATGACATGACTTGCAGTTGACTGATTTTAGTGACGAAGGGCTGTGCAAGGTCACTAGCCTCACTTTCTCCTCCAGTGCCATCTGGGTCCAGTGGCCTGATATTCACCAGGATGATTGGAGATGGCCCAGGATGCATTAGGAGACCCTGGTCCTTTCAGGCTAAGGTCTCACTTAGAGTGAGAAAAGAGAAATAGTTCTCTTTTGGGCAGGAACCCTGAGGGTCTTCCTCTCCCAGTTTGATTTCTTTTTTTTTTTTTTTTGAGCTTTTGATTAAAGGGGCCATCCCTTGATAAACTTCTTAAAGAGGCCTATTCACTGAATGGGTGTTACCTCACTCAAATATTGAACAATATGGAATAACAACAATATTGAAAAGGTAAACAACTTTGAAAGGCTTAGGAATTGTGATTGGTCATTGCATTAATCAGAATCTGGAATTCTGATTAATACAATAACCAACCACAATTTCTGAAGACTCATGACAAAATATGCTCTCTACCTCCATATAGAGAGGTAATATATAAATGTATATGTGTGTACATATATATGTGTATATGCATCTATACACACACACTATATATATGTATATATTTTAGATATGGCTATTGTAGAAATTTGTTTTGCTTGACTATAGATGTTTGTAAAGGGTTTTGTTTTTCTTGTTTTCTAAGTGTGGGGAAAAGAAAGTAGGAGAGAAAGAATTTGGAATGGAAAATAAAAATGAAATTGAATTCAAAAAACAAAAACGTTAGCCCCCCAAAACAGTTTATGCAATCCTGCTCGTTCCCTTCTCATATTTTCATCAAACATACCTTCAATGTGCACAGAACATTCTCACAAAGACTTTAAAATGTCTTTAATGGATGTATTTTGTTTATTTATACCGTAATTAGTTTCTAAGTAATCATTTTTCATATTATCCTCCCCTCAACGCCCCCCCCGCCACAAAACTTTAATCAAAGCCATTTGATATAGAGTCCATAACTGACATTATGTTACATTCCACACCCGTTGTCTACCATATCCCTACAAAGAGGAAGACGTGTTCAAATTCCAGTCATTTGGAACCAAAATTTCCCATTTTATTTGACCCAAATTCTGTTGTCTTATAGTGCCATTTTAATTTTATGTATTTTTATCTTGTTCTAGTTTTCTTTGCTTTGCATCATCTCATATAAGTCTTCATATAGGAAAAGTACTATGGCTTAGTGGATAGCAAGCTGGCCTCAAAGCCAGGATGAGGTATTTCAAGTCCTATCTCTGACATACTGACTGCATGAATGAGTAAGTCACTTCTCTATGCTATATGTAATTCTCTAAGACTTAAATTGCAGAGAAGGTGCCACCTACGTGTAACCAGAATGGCCTTTGTTTTCTTTGAGTGACTCAATTTATCTCAGTGAGCTTTACTAGGTGCTAAGCCCCAGGCCCAAACCCCATTAGGTGTTAACCTAATCCATGTGGATGTGAACCTCCCAGGGTCCTAAGGGGAGGGGCCAACTCAAGAACTAATTGCCAGAGCCTGAGCTCTGGTGATTCAGATGATGTTTGATGATGTCTCAAGCCCTATAAGAAGGGAGGACAGAGCCATTTGTGCGGGGCTCCCGAGATGGTGTTGAGGAGACTCTGGGCAGCTGTAGCTAAGGAGCCCTCCAGCTTGTAAACCTGGATGTTGAGATTTTGTTGAACTCTGGTAACTATGTGTTGGGATTGAATCAGACAAAGTCTGTTGATGTTTGTAATTTGTTTGCATTTTGTTTTGAAGTTCAGGGGGCTGACTTTTTCCCCTGAACTAACTGAATGATATTTGAATGCTGAATTAAAAGTAAGTTTGTCAACCCCTTCACCTTGCTTCTCTTGCTTAAGCAGATCAGAAGAACCTGTGCTGTTGGCAGCTTTCTGGGTGCTGGCTGTGGGTGGATCTTATACCCCCACAGAAGCTGCTAGTGAGATTGTTGAAACACTACATTGATTGAGAGAGTTGTTTTACCTGTGAATTCCCTAGACCAGTGAAATTACAAGTCATGTCCCTGTCCCTATAGTATAATAATATTTCACTATAATAATGAACCACAATTTGTTCAGTTATGCAGTCAAGGGGCACCTTTCCACCATAAAAGTGTTGCAATGGATATGGGGCCTTTCTATCATTGATATCCTTGGGTTATATCTCTACTTGTGGTATAGTTTTGAAACTTAAGAAAAAATTCTAAACCATTTTCTAGGATGGCCGAATTAATTTATAATTCCAATAACTGTGTATCAGTATGCCTGTTTTCCCACAGTCCTTTCAAAACTTTATCTTTTCCAATTTGATTGGTATAAATTTGTTTTAATGTACAATTCTCCTATTTGGAGTGACTTGAAGATTTTTTCATGTGATCATTTATAGCTTGCATTTTGGATTTTAAAAACTGTTTTTTAAAACCATCTCTTGTCTAATAATCTATTGGGTAATGACTCTTGCTTGGTTTTATTCATTTGTGCCAATTTTCTTATATATCTTAAATGTCATATTTTTATCAGAATGCTTGATGTAAACTTTTTTTTTGCCAGTTGATTGCTTCTTTTCTTATTGTAGGTGTATTGATTTCGTCTGTGCCAAAACTTTTAAATTTTCTGTAATTATTATCTATTTTGCCATTTGTTTTCACCTTATTTCCTTTGCCTGGCAATGAATCCTTCCCATAACAATAGTTGTGAAAGGTACCTACTTCGATTCTCCTGTGTCTTGTTTTCTGATATTACTGATACTATGCATGTTAAACTTACTTATACATTAGAGCTTATGGTAGCATATTATGTAAAATAGGTATAAATCAAATTTCTGCTAGTTTTTCAATTTTTTCAGGAGTTCTTGTCAAATAGAAAGTTCTTACCCTAGTCATTTATACTGTGAATTTTATCAAATATTGGACTGTTGTGTTGGTTTTAGTTCTTTTTATCTAGTCTCTTCCTTTTTTTTTTTTTAATGGGGCAGCTAGGTGGTATATATATATAGTGCTGGATATGTGTATGTATAGTGCTGGACTTAAAGTCAAGAAGATCTGAGTTTAAATCCTGCCTCGGATATTTACTAGTCATGTGACCCTGGGCAAGTCACTCAATCTGTTTCTTTATCTATAAAATGAAAGTTTGACTAATGGAGTCCACCATCTCTGCAGGGCCAGCAGCAGGAGTGTATGGGAAGATGTTAGACCATTCCCCTACCTTTCATCAAGGTAAGCCTAGAGAAGAACACGTTACTTGCTACATTGTAGAGTAGCAGCCCTGAGCGAGAACTTATTTCTTCTTTTAACAAGTATAGCACTGTGCTCCCTTGCTGCTGTCATGAGCAAGGGGTCAAAATACAGGACCACTCAAGGTTTTCTATGTTATTCTAAAATGCTATGTCTCTTCAGCGGGGAAATTGCAATGTGGCTAAAAGCTAGGATCTTACCTTCCTCTCAAATGAAGAGTTTATTCATTCTTGTAGTACAATTTAATCTGAAAAACTCCTCAGGTTTCTGTTTGCAGTTTCAGTTAGACAAATTGGTTTACTTGTTATTTGACATTTTTTATGGTCTTTTGTGTAACACTTGGAAGGAAGGGGCTTAAGCAGGTGAGTGCGCGCTAACGGCTACCCTCTTTCCTTGTGGGTAATCAGGCAAGTTTTGTTTTTCCTGAACATATCATATCTCCAGACCAGAGATATTTGAGAGGTGGCTACTAGATACAATTCTGATATTTCTCTTGAAGACCGAAAGAAAAATTGCTGAGCTGTGACTGTCCCAGAATTTTGCCTCTTTCAACTGTGAGCATGCTGGTTGTATAGGCATTGCTCTTGGTTCTCATTCTACTCTCTGCAGAGGCAGTTCAGATCTCAGATCATATCCATCCATGCCACCCTTGAGCAGTGTCTATGTATCTAATTCCCACATAAGCCTGTACCTACGAGCATATCTTACAGATATATTTTTTGGTTATATGATTATATATATTGTTTTCCTAATGTTGAACAAGTTTCCTTCAGGCATAGAAAGCTGATTTTTTTGGAGGGGGGAGGGAAGGTTGCTTTTTGGTTAAGGAAGATCATTTGAGCACCAAGTTAGGCACATGCGTGCTAAGCAAAATGTTCCTTGTCAAATCTGCAAAACTTTGTATTTGGGCATAATTATGATTATCACCTATATGTGTAGAATGGTATAAGATTGTGCTATATTTTGAGACTCTCTTGTGTGGAACTAGGGGAAATCAAATGGAAGGACAATGCTTTTGGCTCCCCAGAGAACTATTTTGAATTGAGAACATGGACAATATGTTCAAAATGCACTCCTACCTATTTACTACAGACTGCAAATTTTTCAGACAAGGGGAAGAACATTACCAGAGTGGAGGGGAGAAGACAAGGTAGGGGTCAGCTAATGAAACCTCTACATGTAGAGGAGACATGGAAGCTTACTTCTAGGAGAATCATGATGATGTAGAAGGCAAGAGCCTTGGAGAGACTCTGGAGCTTATGTAACTCATTCTGGTTGGCTAACCATGTGGTTGAGAGGAACCTATTTCTATTGGCTGTGTAGCCATAACTGCTGGCATATTTGAAAAGGCCAAACAGCATCAGCAACATTTCCATTTCCTCATTCTAATCTGGGGAGTCTGGGGACTTTCTCTCATGCTGTCCAGTGAGAGACTATGTTGTAAGGGTAAGGGTATTTCTTCCCCTCTGAGGCCATATAGCCCCGAGGAGTAGGACTTGCTTATTGGCCTTATCTTTTGCTCTTTTCTGGTGTCGGTGAAGGCAGTAGAGTCTCCAGCCTTGGGAGTTTCAAAGGTAAGGAACGCAAGCCACAGGTATCCAGGAGTTGGAGTACAGGGAACAAGGGACAATCTTCCAGAGTGACCTTTGGGACCTCAGCCCATCAGGACTCACCTGACAGTCATGCCACATTTGCACTTGAACTTAGTGGGAACGTTACATAGGAACTGAGCTAAACTATGATCTCCTCAATAACCAGGTGGTGTAGGGGAGATTATGTTCCTGAGTTAGTTGGGGACATAGTTGTATGCTTTTTCTTGCTACATCTTTAACAGAAATATCCCAATGTAAAAGCTAACTGATGTTAAATGTTTAAATGGAACTGTGAGACTAGCCAGAGGCCCTTAACAAAGCAGGGGTGTGTGTGCATGTGTGTGTGTGTGTGTGTGTGTGTGTGTATAACATGGCCATAGCACTAGAGAAGACAGCAGTTTGGCTGTGGGATTGAGGACCAGACTATACACACCTCACTTTTTTTTTTTATCCGGGTCCTTGTGTCCATTTATTGTGGCGTAGTGCCTCTGTCACTTCCCCTTCCTTATTTCCCAACTATCTTCTCTTCTTTACATATGTCTAAAGGGCGAGGACAGACAAATTTATCTGTGAAAGTCAGGCTCTCCACCAGTCTCAAAGTTAAAGCTAAACTCCCCAAGGGAGGGGTCCAGGAAGAGGAGGCTAGGAAATTTATATTTGATCCGCCCAAGCATCTACCTCCTTGGTGCATCCTGTCCTCACTGATGAGACCTGAGGATGTTGTGCTTATGACAGTGGTACACAGTAGTTATTGAAGAAATGTGAATAAAACAAACCCTGAGGATCACCCCTATCTCTATTAAACTAGAGATATGGGAAAACTCATTTTTGGAATGACAAGGCATGCTAATTTGCTGCTCGTGAAGTTGTGAATTGGTTCAATCGTTCTGAAAAACAATTTAATTCTCACCATTTTCCAATATTTTATGATAGATATTTGAGAAAAATGCCTTTCCAATTTATGGCAGGGATTAGACTTGGTGGGTCAAGTGAAAAACAAGAACAACTATCCATATCTAAGATACGTTGGGGTAAGCTTGAGATTTACTAAGGAAGTTGTTGGTGTCAACAGGAAAGTGGATACTATAGCTCTGATATGTCTATACCTGCCAATACTCATTAGAGGATCAGCATTGATTAGAACTAATTCTATCCTTTTTGAAATCCTGGCAGGATACGGCAAGGGTAAAGTTGGGACTCAATAACTGTACATTTTGACTGTCCTTACAGATTGTGCAGAAGTTTACAAGAGGACAGAGACAAGAGGTGCCAGCAAATGCCTCAGGAACACTGACTGTTCAGCCTTTGCTTCTAGGATATCTGACTTTAGGAACTTCCCAGTACCACAGGAGTGGAAGGGGTAGGTTGAGGCTGAAACTTATCAAAGGAAATAAATGTTCGAATTTCATGAGTGGGATATGGAATGTGTTCAAAGTACAACACGCAGAATCCAGATCACCAATTCCTGACCATTCAGAGAAATATTTAGGATTCCTCTATGATGGAAGACTGCAGTTACCATCTGAAAGAAAGGCAACATCAGAGTCAAGCAGCCCTTATGTGTCACCCGTAGTTGTGGTACCTAAGAAAAAAGGAAATTATCAATGTGTACAGATTACCAGACTTTGAACTAAAGTGAACCAGGACACTGTGCCACAGGTGCAACAGGCCCTGGATCATTTGATAAGTAGCCAGTGGTTTTCAATTTTACTGTTAGTTGCATAGAGGATATGACCAGATTCCTGGATTTCAGGAAGACAAGAAAAGACTGCTTTCATTTATCCAGTTGGATTTTTCCAGTTTCAGCATATGTCCCAAGGCATGGGGGGGGCACCAACCATTTTTCAGCAGTTGATGGAGAAAAGTAGTTGGGGATTTGAACTACTTGGAAGTGTTAGTGTATCCTGATAACATCATTGTCTTTGGTAAGACACTGGAAGGATACAAGGTCTGAAGTTGTCAATTAACAAGGGCTAACTTTGCAGAGTTTCTGTTAAGTATATGGGCCACATCAATTCCAACAACATGTGAGCACTAATCCAGAGAAGACATTCTCCTACAGAGAAACAGAATGTCTTGAATAAGAACAGAAATACAGTTGTATCTGTAAGTTGGGGTTAGGCCTTTCCTTTTGGGGTACACCGTGGTACCTTGGGCCCAAACTTAGGCCCATTTTGACGTTCTTCCTCAAAAGGCGATCCGTAGGAGGCTTGGATTATATGGACCTCAGGAGTACTAAAACAGTAGAGAGCAACTGAGTCAGAAAAGATAAGATTAGACAGGTAAGTTTGACAGAGTATGATTCTGTCCCCGGGAAAACACAGATTTAAGGTCAGACAGTCTGGAGTTACATGGATTGGTTAGAAGAGTTAGGGGCTTAGCACAGTGAAAGCAAGATTTACAAGAAGTACTTTAGTGATCCTATCATACTGCATGAAAGAGAAAAACCTGCTGATTCCCCCCTCCCCAAGTATTTTTTTTTATTAGATTTTTTAATCTTTAGTTTATAACACTCAGTTCCACAAGTTTTTGAGTTCCAAATTTTCTTCCCCTCCCTCCCCTTGCCCTTCCCCCCGCCAAGAGAGTATGGGATCCAATATATGTTCAACATATACCTTCACATTAAACTTATTTACACAATAGCCAAGCTGTAAAGAAGAATTATGACCAATGGAATGAATCATGAGAAAGAAGAAACAAAACCAAAAAGGAGGAGGGGAAAAAAAGAGAGCAAACAGTTTGCCTCAATGTGCATTCAGACTCCATAGTTCTTTCTCTGGATGTAGAAAGCTTCTTCCATCATGAGTCCTTTGGACCTGTCTTGGAACCTTGTATTGCTGAGAAGAGCCAAGTCTATCAAGGTTAGTCATCACAGAAGCAATATGACTATGGTTGTGTACAATGTTCTCCTGGTTCTGCTCCCCTCACTCAGCATCAGATCATGTAGGTCTTTCCAGGATATTATGAAGACCATATCCTCCCCATTTCTTATTATACCCCATTTATTATAGTACAATAGTATTCCATCACATTAGTATACCACAACTTCTTAGCCATTCCCCAATTGATGGGCATCCCCTTGATTTCCAATTCTTTGCTATCACAAAAAGAGCTGCTATAAATATTTTTGTACATGTGGTCCCTTTCCTACTTGTGTGATCTCTTTGGGATACAGCCCTAGAAGTGGTATTGCTGGGTCAAAGGGCATGCACATTTTTATGGCCCTTTGGGCATAGTTCCAAATTGTTCTCCAGAATGGCTGGATCAGTTCACAACTCTACCAACAATGTAACAGTGTTCCAATTTTCCCACATCCTCTCCAGCATTTATCATTTTCCTGTTTTGTCATGTTAGTCAATCTGACAGGAGAGATGTGGTACCTAAGAGTTGTTTTGATTTACATTTCTCCAATCAATAGTGATTTAGAGCATTTTTTCATATGCCTATAGGTATCTTTAATTTCTTCCTCTGAAAACTGCCTGTTCATATCCTTTGACCATTTCTCAATTGGGGAATGACTTGTATTCCTACAAATTTGGCTCAGTTCCCTGTATATTTTAGATATAAGGCCTTTATCAGAGACACTGGTTGTAAAGATTTTCTCCCAGTTTCCTGCTTCCCTCCTAATCTTTGTTGCATTGGCTTTGTTTATACAAAAACTTTTCAATTTAACATAATCAGAATTATCCATTTTGCATTTTGTAATGCTCTCTATCTCTTATTGGGTTATGAATTCTTCCCTTTCCCATAAATCTGACAGGTAAACTATTCCTTGCTCTCCCAAATTGCTTATAGTAAACCTGCTGATTTCATATCCAAGTAGAGGCTCACTGTGGTAAAGAGGTATAGTAGAACCTAAGCCAGTGTACAGAGGAGAAGATATATCCCAGAACCGTCCAAGACTATCCCCACTTTGTAGATGCAGAAGCCACCAGAGAAATTAAAGAGGTGAGAGTTACTTATGAGCACAGAGCAGTTTCATCCTGGTAAGGAATTGGCCACTGCTGGCCTCGAGGGTGAGAAAAGAAGCAAAGCAGGGCAACTTTAACACCAGTGATGAAGCGTATGGGCAGAGGTCCAAACAAAACCAAGAGTCATTCTCCCTCCATGAGCAGCAGAAAGCAAAATGCTCCAGGCTTGGGTAGAAACCAGATTACACAATTTCTAGGACTTTGCCCTAAAAAGATTAGTAACATCAAGATAAGACCTTTATGTGGAAAAAAATTTTGACAAGGTTCATGATTAAAAAAAAAAGCCAACACATCCAGAAACAAAAAATACACCCAACAACTGGAAAATGACCAAAAAATAGTATATTGATCTAATGGTGTATTATCATGCCATAAAGCAGAAGTATCAACTATGTAGCCTGATAAGGCCTGACAACCAGGTTAAAATGTAATTGGGAAATATTTAACAAAATAAATAGATAACATTACATAAATACATAGATAATATTACATGTTAATGCTAAGTCAATATACTGCCCATAAGGGATCCTTATGTATGGATTAATGGGCCCCATTTCTATTTGTGTTTGATACCACTCCCACAAGGGGTGACAGAAATAAAAAATTCCTTTTAGTCTCTTGCCCTGCCTGGGGATCAAGGAAAGGACACAGTGGGTCTAGAATTGGACTCAAGTAGAGGGAAGAGTGAGAGTCAGGTCTTGCCCATGAACATATCACCATGCATTTGGGGGAGGAGGGAGGAGTGTGATGAGGGCTTCACAGCATGTATAATGAGGGGAGAATGGATACTTCTGAGCACTCCATTCTCTGGTCAGGAAACATACTTTTTCTGGACTGCCTCCTTATTCAAGGGGAATCTAGGGTCCCTGCGGCTATCTAAAATGGAGGTCAGGTAGATGGGGTAACAAAGGTCCAGAAGAATGATGTGTTGATCCCAGAGTTCACAGGTGGTATAGTGGAAGAGACTGTATTTGGCTCAATACCACATTTCCTGCTATCTTTTTCTTTTTAAATTCGGGAGAATAAAACATCTCAGGGAAAGGTTCTACAAACAAAGACATGAAGAGGGGATCTGGGGGAGACATCCATAATAGCGCTCTTAGCTGTGTTAGTTCGAACAGACAACCAGGCTTTCAACTTTGAGAAGCCTCACCTTATATGAAGGTATTAGAGAGAATAAAGAAATAACTAAGCACAAAGTTCATGAATAGGAGATTAAATTTTTATAGTATCCTAGAAGGCAAAAAGGAGCAAGAGATGGATTAAATTAACATTTCTTGGAAATGGAAGTAACAGTGAATATTATTCAAAGAAAAAGATAGAAAGGCAGAAAGTATTAATGAACTGCAGCTTATCTTTGCTGGAAAAGGCAGGGGAGGGATGTTATAGGTGGACCTGACCCAAGCCAGAATCCTGTTTGTTCAGATTCAATGTTGGGATAAAATGTGGCACTAGTAGGTCAGTCAGTAAACTAGCATTAATTAAGGGCCTACTTTGTGCCAGGCATTGTGCTAAGTGCTGGGGATACAAAGAAAGGCAAAAAGCAATTGCTGCTCTCAAGGAGCTCACTATCTAAAAGGAGAGACCACGTATAAACAGCTATGTGGGTCACACAGCTACTAAGTGTCTGAGGCCAGATTTGAACTCAGGTATCCCTTACTCTAGGCCTGGTGGTACTCTCTCCACTAAGTCAACTAATGACTCTATATTTGATCCTGGAGGTAATAGGGGACCACTAGAATAACAGGGAGGCTGACATGGTCAGACTTGCACTTGAGGAAGATCAATTTGATAGCTGAGTAAAGGAAGGAGTGTAGTGGGGAGAGAGTTTTGACAGGGAGGTCAACCAATAGGTCATTGCAATAGTCTAGGCATGAAGTGTTGAGGGCCTGAACCAGGCTGGTTTCAGTGTCAAAGGAGAGAAGAACGTATGTGTGAGAGATGTTACAAAGGTAGAAGCCATGGGACTTGACCACTTATTGGTTGGGAAGGGGTGTAGTGGTGAGAGAAAGGAGTCAGGAATGACACTTAGGTTGCAAATATGGGAGACTTGGAGGATGGTGGTACCCTCAACAGTAATAGGGAAGTTAGGAAAAAGGAGGGGTTATGGGGGAAAAGACAGTGAGTTAGATTGGGGACATGTCGAGTTTAAGATGCTACAAGACATTCAGTTTGAGATGTCTAAAAGGCAGCTGGAGGTGCAAGATTGGAGTTCAGGAGAGGGGTTAGGGCTGGATGTGTAGATCTGAGAGTCATCTGCATAGAGATGACGATTGAAACCATAGGAGCTGATGAAATCGCCAAGTGATATAGTACAAGACTGTGCTGTATGACAGCTGAGCTAAGCTATGTACCTAATCTCCTTCCCAGAGACTGAGGTAGTTCAAAGAGAGGATTGTGTTTCCAGTATTGGGGGAGTACATTTGTATATTTGTTATTATATCTTTTGAAGTAAATATTTCTGTGTAAAAACTAATCTGACAGTGGCTAAATGGAACTGGGTGCAGGGGTCCATCCCCTACAATTGAAGGAACACCATCAGTGGGGCTAGGGCCATTTGCAGAGAGCTAATAGACCCCTCAAAACTTCTTAAAGGTACTGGAGAGTCCTGGTGTGTGTGTGGTAAAATCTAACCTGCTTGGCCTGCAGGCAGAAGTCAGGGTAGTCTTGTGTTACACTACTTTTTGTTCATTATTTTCCTTCACGTCTTTGAACTTTTATTCAAAACGTCTCCAAGGATCCTTTTCACACATAAGGTAAGCACCACTGTAGGTGCAGATAAAAATTTACTCTGTGTTTCTGTGCTATAGGGCACCTGAAATTTCCTCTATATATGCCTGCCAATGCATAGGACAATAGAAAAGGAGTCTGATTCATACCTTACTAAGACAAGCAGGTTAACCTAAAATGAAGGGCCCAAAGAGAGGGATTAAGCAAGTTGATTAGAATTTTTAAATCATCATTTATGCCCTTCTCCTATGGACTTACAGTTCATAAGGATCTTAAGCTATCTGGCCTCTTAGCAGCATAAGGAAAGTAGTCTAGGTCTGCTGAAAAAAGAAAAAAAAAGAAAACAAAAAAATAAATGAGCTCCCACTGTATGCTTCAGGCAAATTGCTAGGCACCATTATTCATGGATGTGAAATCCATATTGTCCATATTCCATATTCATAACTGGAATAACACTATAACAGATATCAATAAATAAGTAAACAAAACCCCAAAAGTTATGTCAAAGAAACTGGCATGACTTGTAAAAGAAACATATTGGAAAACTGCAATTACACCCTAAGACAAAATAGAGGGTTCCCCACCCTCCATCACTTCTTCAACCACTCCTTAACTAGGCTGTCTAAGAATGAGTCACTCCCTCCTTTACTGAAGAAAGAGACTTCTTTTTCATTTCACATCCATGTTTCTTGTTGCACATCCTTTGGAGATCTTTTCAGAGATATATGCCAGTTGCAAAATAGCCTGGACTCATGATCTGATCAGACAAGACAATATGAACAAACATTTTAGACCTAGCACAGCCTCACTCCTGATTTTGTACTTTGCCTTTTTTTTTATCTTCTGTAAAATGGTGATGACCCTTCTGCAGGGTTGCTGTGTCAAACCTTCAATGATTGCTAAGAGCTTGGAAAAACAGGAAGAATGACATAAATGCTACTTCCAACACTTCGGTGGTTATGTTAAGTGGTAATAAAATGATATAATTTTTATTTCAGCCAAGATCTCATGTGGTCTGTTCTAAGAGTTTTACTAAATTTAAAAGGTATTTTACTTGGAAGAATAAAAAAATAATTAAAATGTTGCCAACTAAGCTACTAAAACAAACAGTGTAAATAAATAACCAGGATGTCTTGGGCAAAGGAGATAATGTTCCCCTGGAAGAGAGCACTCCTGTAAACTTTTAATGTTCTGTGTGTTTTTCTTTTAAAGGTTGGAGTGACTCTAGGAAAGAAAGGAGAAGAAGGGAGGGATATTTTGTGAAATTAATTGTGCTGTCTGTCCTATCACCCTTCTGAAGTCCAAGAGGTGGCATCAACTTGCAAACTCTGGGGAGTCTTGGCCTTGACTAGACCCTGGGGGGAGGGGGGAGAGAGAGAGACAGACACACACACACAGAGACAGAGAGACACACAGAGAGAGAGTGTCTTATTGTCTGGGGCGGGGGGCGCTTAGAAAAGGAAGATCCATTCAAAACTAATTGGTGATGACAGCAAAAATTTGATTCTGCAAGGAGCAAGCTCTCTGTCCAGTGGACTTTCCCCTCTTCCTGCACCGCTAACAGAAAGGGAAAGATGCTTTCCTCTCCTTTCTTAGTGGAATCTGAATATATCTGGCAAGGTGTTGGGGTGGGACTGTCTTGGGAATCCCCTCCTTCTACCCCCAAACCCCTTTCCCCCGCCCCCCAACACCCGCTTCTGCAGGACCGAGCGCCTGGGAGGAAGCGACCACGCGTCCCCACTCTCCCGAGGCCCCCGGAGGCGGCGTGGGGCGGGGGCACGACGAACAGGCTCCTCCCCTTGACATCCGAGGCCGCCCGCCCAGCTCGCCCTCAGCCTGCGGAGCCGCGGCCACTCAGTCCCAGCCCCGGCCCCGGCCCCTGCCCCATCCCGGCCCGGCTCCAACCCGAGACCCCCCTCTGCTCCTCCCACCGAGCTCTCCTGCCCCCAGCGGCCCGGGAGGAACTGTAGGAGGGCTGCACACAGGAAGTAGCTGCCGCTCCCGAGGCAGCCCCCGAGGAGGAGGAGGAGGAGGAGGAGGAGAGAAGGACGAGGAGGAGGGTGGCAGGGGAGGGGGGAGGGTGGGGGGAGGGGGGAAGGGGGTTGGGGAGAGCAGCAGCTGGAGGTGCCGCACGGTATAAAGAGAGGAGAGCCGCGGGGGCCGAGGCCACCCCTAGGACCTAGCGGCAGCCGGGACCCCCAGACGTGCGGCCCGAGCCCCAGCTGGAGCCGCCGCCGCCGCTGCCGCCTCGGCCCGGATCGCAGGCGGCCCTACCAGCCCCAGCATCCCGCGCCTCCACCCCCTCCCCCTGTCGCGGGGGGGAAGCCGGGCAGCCGCTCAGGCGGCGGCGGCGGCAGCGGCGGCGACTGCCCGGGAGCTGGAGCTGACGCGTCGCGGAGGAGGAGCCGAGGCGCGGGACCAGACGCCCGGGGCGGATCGTCGGCGGCCGCTGCAGGTGGGTCGCCCGGGCCCGGAGCCGGGGCTGCGGGGAGGAAGCGGGGCTGGGGGGGGCCTCCCAGGGGCGTGCTGCTGCACCCGCCACCCCGAGGTCGGTCTCGTCACCCTCTCCTGCCTCGTCCTCGTCGCCGGCATCGGTTCCCCCGGGCTCCCCCCCTCCCTTGCCAGTGTCATCCATCTCACCCCTACCACACACCCCGCTGTGAGGCGTTGCATGTGCGTACGCGCGTGTGCGTGTGTGTGCGCGTGTGTGTGTCTGTGTGTGTGTGTGGACCCCGGGGCGCTCGCCTCCTCCCTCTCCTGGTGCGATGGACCGTACTGCATCCCCTGTCCACCCGTGTAAGCGTGGTGCGCGCGCGGCTGTGTGTGCGTGTCCGCTGTGGGGCGGAGGGCACGGCGGAGGCGCGGGGTGGCAGCTTCGCCCGATGCCGTCGCTGCCTGGCGCTGTCAGGCCGCGTCTCCGCCGGGGGCCGGGGCCGCTCCGGGTGGGTGGACGGATGTTAATCCCGGGCCCTGGGAGCCGGTGCAGCCCCGCGCCTCCTCCTCCTCCCCGAGCCGCCGGTGCTTCTGCGCTTCCCCGGCCGGTCCGCAGGATCTCTCCGGGCTCTCGGTGCGGGGGCCCGGGGCACCTTCTAAATGAGCTCCGAGCCGTCCAATGGCGGAGGACCGAGGCCCGGGAGGTGGTGCGGCGCTCACCAATGGGAGCGCCCGCGCGGCCCTTCCTCGCGCGGAGCTCGGGGTGGGGGGAGCTTATGGGGGTGGGAGCTGGCCCGTCAAGGTGGGGACTGAGCCTGAGGGTGAGAGGAGGCTGCCCGAGCCCCGCGTCTCCTCCAGGCACGGGGGCTGCGTCATCCTCCGCTTCTCTCGGGTCCCGCGCAGCCCTCTTGCCTCGGTGACCCTGGATGCCCCGGGCTGGTCGTTCTGTGGTGTGCACTTTGGGCCCCTTAGGGTTAGACCCGGAGCTTGGCGGATGCTGTCATTCATCCATGTGCAGAAAGCTCAGACTGTTGGTATATATTCCTCGACAGGAGAATTCTGTATTGGTGTGTGTTTGATAGGCTTGGATTAGAGCTGGTGGCTTTGTATATATATTTAGAGGAGGAAGTTGGAAGATGTTGCTTCACGGTTCATTCCCATGCCCAAAGATCAAATGCGATTTTCAGTAAGATTGTCAATCCCCAGGTCACTTCACAAATAATATTGCTATTTCTGGGCCCCCAAGAAAGAGAGGAGGAGGTCCTTCTTTAAAGAGGTGGGGGACTATGGATGTTGAGCATTAATTATGCTGTCAGACTGGGCTGATGTTAGTATCTTTGCTTAACTGATTTTTTTGTCTTTGTTACCAGAAATGGCGGGCTAGGTAGGGAAGGAGGAAGGGATACATTTAGGAAATGAAGGTGATGTAAAAACAAAAGATATTCAAAATGAATTTTTTAATTGCTATTTTGAAGGAAAAAAATTAAAAACAACTTAGAATACCATTAGGATAGTTGTTCCCAAAGTGCTTAAAAAGAGGTTTATTTTGGTTGGTTGTAACCATATTGGAAAAGTATGGAAATTTCCTTTTTCATCTTTGGTGAGGGTAGGGGTGTGCTTCCTCCAAAGATGTCCTCACCTTCTTTGGTTCTCCTGTCTGTAACCTACTGTAAACAATGCATGGATAGATACCAGTGGAGGAGAGTAATGACTATGGAAAAAATGATTTTTGTAAATGGCTTCTCATGGTGTTATTTTTCTGCATAACCTGAAAAGCTTTGTATATAGCATTGTTTGAAGAGTTTGCTTCTCTTTGTTGGGAAACGTGTAAGATAATCTTGTAAAAGGAAAAAAATGTATAGACTATGAGAATAACTTCAGTAGTTACATAGGTATTAAAAGTGGAATAAATTTCAAATAGGATATCTAAATGTTGGTCCTAGTTAAGGAGATAGAAGAATCTCTTTTATCTTCTTTATTTGTTTCGTATGAGAGCTAAACAGACTGGTTTAGGAGTATCTTAAAGACTTTTTACTTAATTTAAACATAAGTTCTTTGAAAAGAGCTGACCATTAGGGATAAAAAAAAATCATTCTTTTCCTTTCCCTTACCCTCCCTCTGTAAAAGAGTAGAATATAAAGTTTTCTTTGATAATTCAAAAAATATTCTTCCACTAGTGAGAAGTCCGAAGCTCACCTGCCACAACTCACCTGTCAGCACCTTTGTAGTCCTGTGTCTCCATTAGTAAAAGTGATCATATACACTCTAGGCACTGATGATGTTCCTTGAGGTACTGGTACTAAGAGCCTTGGGGGTGCAGATGTGAAAGTACAAACCTATTTACATATACTTTGAGTTAATTGCATATAAATGGTTTTTAGAACCTGGTATTTATCATTCATTCATAGATTGGGTCTATTATTTCTTTGGTTGCAAGGAAATCCCCTTGAGGAAACTCTTTCTACTACTGCTGGTTGGCACCTTCTCTGAAGTTTATCATCTTAAAAAAGTGTTACCTAGAGTAGGGATGTCAAACTCAAATAGAAAGAGATGGTACTAAATGACACATAAGGATCCCAGTGCTTGACTTAAAAAGCCACATGATAACATCATCTATGTTCCATTGTATTTTAACTTCAGTTATTTCCCAATTGCATTTTAATCTGCTTTATTGCCAGCTGAGAAGTGTTTGGCACCTCTGTCCTACGGTATTGAGAGAGTAAGTAATTTGCCTATGGTTATACAGCCAATATATGTCAGAGGTGAAATCAGGTTGTTCTGGCTTCAAGGCTGTATCTGCCTTTCTGCGGTACTGCCCCTTACTCATTTATCAACCATATCTGAGAAACTAATACTAGTGGTAAAGAATACTTTCATCTCATTGATTAATAGTCCAAGGGTGTCTGCAAAAGAAGGTGGTTTATAAGATTTTGAGAGCTAGTAAAATCTCTCCGTTTGTGTGTGTGTGTGTGTGTGTGTTTCCAGACCTGTAGGGAAACTACCAAGGTAGTTTCAGTGAATTGCTTACTACATGGCAGAGAGGAGCACCTGAGCCCAAGTTTTCCGGATTTGGAACCACTTTATTGCTTTCATTTTACAAGATGGGAAATTGAGCTATGGAAACAGCCAACAGTTTCCAGGAGTTAGTGGGGTGAATTTGCCAGGGCCAGATGTTGGGACTTTCAATACTGTGCACAGTCTACCATTTTGCCTTTCTGTTGAAAGACTATGATAAGTAAAAGGAGAAAACTTAAAGGTGTTGGTCAGAAAATACTGTAGAAACTTCTGATTAGTTAACATGTTATAAACAAAAACCCAACTGTACCCCCTAAAAACTGGGTGTCACGACCTCCTGTGCTACACTAAAACAAAACAAAACTCCATTCTGAAATCGAGTGATATCTATTTTGCACCATCTTATGTTTACTAGAAGAACCATGTTAGTAGCTGACATTAATAATTATATAACTTTTTGTACAAGAAGTCTAAAGACCAAATTCCAAGTGAAATGAGGCAAACTATATCAGCCCCATTTTACACCTGGGGTAAATGAGTAACAGAGACATTGAGTGGCCACAATCTGAATGAATAGACCCAGTGCTGGAGTTGTATTTATCAATTCTTTTATGCCTTAAAAATTAGTGTTTTTCCTTCATCTCTTGATTCTTTTGAATGGAAGGAATGAGATGCTACCGGATTTAAAAAGTATCATATTCCCTCATTTCTACTTTTAAATGGAGCCAAGTTGCTATATAACTCTTAATTAAAAGTCAGTTTTGGCTTAATGGCTTTGCCTTCATTCCCTCTCTAGCCACAATAGAAACACTAATATTTTATTGTTATAGATTGCTGTTGTTGAACATTTATGTTTGCGGAGCAAAGAGCTGAACACTACTGGTTACATTTACTCTTCTTTAAAAAAAAACTGTAATATGGCTTCTTTAATTGTTCAGTCATCTCATTTGGGCAGTAACTTTTATAGTAAGTCTGGATTGAACTTTTTTCAAATGATCTCATAGAAGTTTCATGGGATTTTATGGTTGACTAACTGAATTAATTTGGATTGACTGTAATTTCTTTCATAATATAAGTCTTTTTCCTAAACTCTTTTTCTTCAGACTAAATTTAGCATTTCACTTTTGGCATTCTAAATTTATCATCTCATGCTGAATTTTAGGCAATTAGGTCCATTCTAAATAAAGTTATTTCATATTCAAATTCTGTGTCATCTTTCATTTAATCATGGAATCTTTTCCACCTTATTAGCTTTAAACTGAAAGTGACATAGATCCTGAGTAACTGATCTTTGAAATGTAATTTTGTTTTGGGCCTTGAGAACAAGAGGAAACCATTTTGACTTTGGCAACTTGCATGGGTTTATGCTGAAGAATTGTCAAAGGTAGTATGCATATCAACTAAATTAGAATTAAACTTGTGACACAGATAGGGTTTTATTGGACAAGCAAATTTTCATAATATTTTCAAAGTTTAGCAGTCTTAGGGAAGGGGTACATCTGTATTATCATCACTGAACAACAAGTATCCTTCAATATATGAAATGATAGCTCCATCTGTCCATTTAATCCTATTTACAGTAATTTAAAAAATTTGTTTTAAAATTGAACTTAAAGCCTAATTAAAATGAACATATCCATATACACAAAACAAAAAAAGAGGATTGTCTTTGAAACTGGGATTCTTTTATGCATAGCTTGCTTTTCTTCATAAATATGTAAAATTCAAAATGTTATAGTTAAGATATTTTATAAGACCAAGGACAAAAACAGCTGATCTCCCTTGGTTAGTGCAGTAGAAGCAAGAGGTATGCTGTTAGTTGCAGTGTTACTTTAGGTTGTTTTTTTTGTTTGTTTTTTTACTATAGTGATGATTATTAGAGAAGTCCAAATTTAAGGTGGAGAGAGACTTCTCTGTCTTCAGGTGTCTTGATAGCACTGTTTTGTTTCAGTTAATAGTAATGATGATAATAAATTTCTGTTAGTATGCAAGGGAATCTTGAAATAAGTATTGCTATCATTTTTCTCTCTTTCCCTAACTGGTTAGGGGAAAAAAAATTATTTTGTGATGATCCTGTTAGTTCATTCACGCTTTAGACTATACCTGTAGAGAGACCAAGTGGATCTTGAAAATTCATATTTTATAATAAATTGTCAGGTAATGAATAATAAAAGCTCAAAAATTATAAAGCACTTTTTGTTATGTCAGTTTATAACAACCTTATGACATAAATGGTGCTAATGTCCTTATTTTAAAGTTGAGCTACCCAATGCCTAGTACAGTGCTTGGCAGATGTTAGGTATCTAATAAATATTTTTTGATTAATTGAAATTTAGGCCTAGAGAGCTTGTGATTTACCCATTATCACATGGCTAGTAAGAACTAGCACTCAAAACCTAAGCCTGTTGGCTTCAAGTCCCTAGGTCTCTTTGTACCTGCTGCTAGTCTTTATTTACATTCTACTTGCCATCTGTGGGTATGTCCTACTTTCAGAAAACCAAATATGAAAATTCAAATATTCAGTTCAATTAAATAGGACAGCTGGTGGTGGGCCTGGAATCAGGAAGACCAGAGTTCAAATCTGGCCTCAGACACTTACTCGCTGCGTGACCCAGGGCAAACCTCTCCAGCATCTTTGCCAAGAAAATCCCCCCAAAAGGGGTCATGAAGAGTTGGACACAACTGAAAATGACTAAACAACAGTAACAAGTTCAATTAAGTATTTATAAGATGCTCATTATCTGCAAAGTACTGGCTATTCTGGGCATACAAAAACAAAAATTGGGTGGGGATACAACTTATACACAAATAAAAAGTAAATAGAGGAGGTTGAGAAAGCATTAACAATAAGGAAGGCTCTGAAGAGGAGAAAGAAACTAGGGATTTTAAGAGGTAGAGGGGAGGAAGTTGTGGAAATCTGGGCAGGGAATGGAATGTAGAATTCAGAAAACAGATAGTAGGCAGTTTGGCTAGAACCTAGAATTTGTGAAGAAGTTTAATATGAAGTAAGTTTGGAAAGGTAGGTGGAAACCAGATTGTGAAGGATTTTAAGTGTTAGACTGAAGAGCCATATAGAAGATTTTTGAGCAAGGGAGTGACGTGGTCAGAGACTTGTGTTTTAGGAATATGAATTTGGTGGCTGTGTGGATGATGGTTTGGAGGAGGAGAGACTAATTAGGAAGGGATTGATAAAGGCTAGGGATGAAGGTGATTATTAAGGGCCTGAATTAGAGTACTGTGTGAGTAGAGAGAACAGTACAACCTTGAGAAATGTTGTGGAGGTAGAATGAAAAGGAAAGAAAAGACACAAAAAAGACTCCATGGTTCCAATGTAGGTGATGAGATGGAATAGGATAGGATATTAGCGCTTTCAACAGAAAAAGGGAAGGAGTAGGTTTAGAGGAGAACAGAATTCTCTTTGAGATTCTAATGAAAATCTAGTTAGAGCTGTCCAATGGCAGTTGGTGATTTAGGATTAAAGTTGAGAAGAGAGATTCAGGTTGGAAATATACATACATATGTACACATACGTATGCAGATATGCATGTAGTGTGTGCATGTATAATATATGTATTTATGTATATATCTGTATTTGTGGTGACAGGGAGGCCAGTAGATTATTGTAGCAAAGTTCTACATGGGGGTGTTATAGATGGATAAATTGAACTTCAGAGAAGTTACATTGTAATAAAGGCAAAAGGGTGGTCTGAGGTGGTAGCAAAGAGTAATGTCTATTCTCAGGGCAAATGGGAGCATGAAAGAAGTAGCAAAGGGTGGCCAGAGGTGCATTGTCTTCTAGAGGAATCTTGGTTCTTGTGATGGCAAGAAGAATAAGAGTGTGAGAAAGAGGTCTAGGATAAAGAGAAGTTTGATTGTTCCACAGGGCACAAGTGGGGGGGGGGAGAGCAGAGGAGGTTATGAGGATAAAATGGGGGAGTATTAATAGGGGAAAGAGATTTTCTCCTCAGCAGATAGCAACCTGAATCACTGTGATTAAGGGAAGAGATGGTGGAAATTTCCTAGTTTGGCTAAGTACCAATTAACTGGGGCTCCCATTCTCTAGGGTCCTCTGATGACAGACTATATTTTCTCACACACTGGGAAAGAGAGGCTTGAAGCAGTAAAGGTTCTAGTGTTTCTGTCAGCAACTGCCTTGGGGCTTCACTAAACTCACACTAGGGGCTGGTTTCTTTGCTTCATTCTGAAAATTATGGGGATTGATGCACACTGGACATATGTGTGCATCTTGGCTTCTTGGATTAGTTCTGATCCTGAGAAAGGAACTTGCAGCAAGATGTTTGATATCTGAGGCTTACATTATTAGAGGCTGTATGCTTAATGACTTCAGAGTACTGATATGCTATTGCTTATTGTACATGCTTGGATAAGTAGGGAGGTGCAGGTTCACATGGCAGTAGGTTTCTGAGTGAGGAGACCCTTAAATCCACTTCCTGAGAGGGGCATAGATCAAGGATTCTATTCTCCTATTCCAGTAAATGGTTAAGGGAGGGGAACATTCTGGGACAGTTCCTCTTAGGGGATAGAATGGTATCCTCTTGGGGAATAGAATGCTGTGGTTGGTGACCACACAGGGCAGAAAATATGCAGCCTCCATCTATGGCAGGAGGTCACAGAGTAGTAGTTCCCAGGTGATGTGGGCTGTAAACCAATCTCCTAATGACTGGGCATTCCCGGGCTGGCAAGAGGGCAAATTCCACTAAACAGATTCATTGATTTTGTTGTTACTGTTATACAGATGGCTTCACCTAGCAACTTTTAATGTATTAAAATGTTTATAAATCATTCTTTCACAATTAAAGCAGAGACACTTCATGCTAAAGTGTTAAAAGCTGTTACTAATTGAAGATCAATCAGAAATAAATATAAATTTACTACTACTATACAAAGCTGTGGGACTCTAATGAGATAATGTTAAGTGCTTTGCAAACCTTAAAAGTACTATTTAATGTCAGCAATTATTAAGCATCTATAACATATCAGTCATAAAGTAGAATTCAGTTTTTTAGAGCTTCAGTTTATGTTCAACTTTTAAGGAACACATAGGATCACTTTTAGGTAAATTCCTTATGTTGAATTTTCTTATAACAAGGAATATCTGTGTAGTGCCAATGCTGAGAGTTATGTTTTCAGTTTTTATTTAAAATGTTACTCTCTCATAGCTTGGTTTCTTTCAACCTTGGACCTATTATAATTTTTTTTTTTTGGCAAAACAAAATTTTTTTTTAAAACTAAGATTAGTCTGAATTTTATGATTAAAAACCCTAACAAAAATATAAATAGAAATAAGTGAAGAATCAAAAATCCAAGACATAATAATTTATAATATAGCTTTATGTAAGTAAAGTATATTATCACAGGCAACTTAATCATTAAATACATCTTTAGGGGCCCATTATAATTTGCTTTGTTGATTTAAATCACACATGGTTCTAAGCTATGCTTTTTTTCTAAATGATTTTTTATTGATGTCTTCTGTTTCTTATATCATAGTAATTATCCCAAGTATTCCTTTCCCTCTCAATCCTAGAGAGTCATCTGAAATAAAAAATAATACTTCTTTTTACATATAATTTTTATTTTATTTTTTCTGAATTACATGTAAACAAACATTTTTAACATTAATTTTTAAAAATCTTGAGTTCCAAATTCTCTCCTGTCTTCCCTTCCCTCCCTGCTCCTTGAAAAGGCCGGCAATTTGATATAGATTCTACATGTGCAGTTATATATAATTATTATTAGCCATATTGCAAAAGAAAACACAGACCCAGCCAAAAAAGAAAGTTAAAAAAAATGCTTCAATCTGCATTCAGACACCATCAGTTCTTTCTTTGGAGGTGGATAGCATTTTTTCATCCTAAGTCCTTTGGAATTATCTTGGATCTTTGTATTACTGAGAATAGCTAAGTCATTCACAGTTGATTATTGTACAATGTTGCTATTACTGTGTACAGTGTTTTCCTGGTTCTGTTCATTTCACTTTGTATCAGTTCACGTAAGTTTTCCCAGGTTTTTCTGAAATCATCCTGCTCATCATTTCTTTTGGCACAAGAGTATTCCATCGTAATCATATACCACAACTTGTTCAGCCATTCCCCAATTGATGGGCATCCCCTCAATTTCCAATTCTTTACCCCCCAGGAAAGAGCTGCTGTCAATATTTTTGTACGTATAGGTCCCTTTCCTTTTCCGTTGATCTTTTTGTGTGTACAGATCCAGTAGTGGTATTGCTAAGTCAAACGGTATGCAGAGTTTTTATAGGCCTTTGGGGATAGTTCCAAATTGCCCTCCAGAGTGGTTAGATCAGTTCACAACTCCACCAGCAGTGTATTAGTTCCCCTATTTTTCCACATCTCCTCTAACATTTGTCATTTTCCTTTTCTGTCATATCAGCCAATCTGATAGGTATGAGGTGGGGGTACCTCAGAGTTGTTTTAATTTGCATTTTTTTCATCCAGAGTGATTTAGGGTACTTTTTCATTTGACTATAGGTAGCTTTGATTTCTTCTGAAAACTGCCTGTTCATATCCTTTGACCATTTATCAATTGCAGAATGATTTGTATTCTTACAAATTAGACTCAGTTCCTTATATATTTGAGAAATGAGGCCTTTTTATCAGAGACACTTGCTGTAAAAATTGTGCCCTAGTTTCCTGTTTTCCTTCTAATCTTGGCTGTGTTAGTTTTGTTTGTGCAAACCCTTTTAATCTGATGTAATTAAAATTATCTATTTTATATCCTGAAGTGCTCTTTATCTCTTGTTTGGTCATAAATTCTCCCCTTATCTATAAACCTGAGAGGTAAAATATTCCATATAGGACAGCTAGATGGTGCGGTGGATGGAATGCTGGACCTGGAGTCAGGAAGACACAAGTTCAAATGTGACCTCAGACACTAGCTGTGTGACCCTGGGCAAGTCACTTCACCCTGTTTGCCTCAGTTTTCTCATCTGTAAAATGAGCTAGAGAAGGAAATGGCAAACCACTCCAGTATCTGTGCCAAAAAAACCCCAAATGGAGTCACAAAGAATTGGACATGATTGAAACTCCTGAATAACAGGAAAAATTTCATGCTCCCCTAATTTGAAAGAGCATTTTTTAGAGAGGAAAGAAACCCCCAAATCCAGTGCAATCTATTGCTATGTTGTGCTAAACTTGTGCCATGTGTAACTCCCATGTATCTCCCACCTCCTCAAATGTGTGGTTTGGTGGTATCTTCTCATATCTTTTTATTCAAGTCCTGCTTGATCTTTATCATTTTGTTACATTCACTTTTGATTTTTTGGTGGGTAGTTCTGTTTACATTGTTGTCACCGTGAATATTGTTTTCTTGGCTCTGCTTATTGCAGTCTGAATTGGTTCATATAGATCTTTCCATGCTTCTATGTATTCATTACCCATAATTTCTTAGAGCACAGTAATATTCAATTACATTCTTGTACTGAAATTTATTTAATTATTTCTTAATCAATGGGCATCTACTTTGTTTCGAATTCCTTGTTATCACAAAAAGTTCAGCTATAAATATTTTGGTGCATCTAGGGTCCAAGCTTTGTTTAGTTAAAAGTGAAGCCATAGAAAGAGACTTGAGTCATTATTTACATTGAACACTGAAAGAAACCTTTAGTTGGAGTATTTTTCACCAGGATGGTCTCAGCAATTTGGCAACTAATTAGATGTGACAAAGAATAGGTAACAGCCCTCTTCTCTTCTCTCCTTATACTTTCTCAATTATCAGTCTAATCTGCTTGCATTGGTTTGATTATTACCTCTATGTAGATGATTTTCAAATCTATTACTTTCATCTCTAATCTTTCCTCAGAACTCCAGTTCTGCATCTTCATCCGCATCTGCATCATCATTTCATCCAAAATATTGGGATATTTCTATTTGAGTATGTAGTATGTTCAAAATGGAATTGATCATCTTTCTCCCTTAACTTGTTCTTTCTCCTCTCTCCCCTGTTTCTGTTGATGGTAATACCATCCTTCTGGTTATCCAGGCTTGAAATCTTGGAATCATCTTTGACTCTTTCATCTCCCTTAGCCACCATCTTTAGTTAATTGCTAAATTCTATCAGTTCTGCTTCACAGTTTTATCTTTCACAATATTTCTTGCATTTATCCCTTTGTTCTCTCTCAGTCTTGGAATTCTTCAAGGCTCAACTCTAATGCTGCCTGCTATCCTTCCACTGTTTTGCTGTAGGTCTTCATTATTTGATCTAAAATCTTGTAATTAACATTCTGACTGGTCTTCCTTCCACCTGTATCTCTCTTCTCTAACTAATCCTTTACATAGCTACCAATAGTCTTAATCCACAAGTCCGATCATATTACTCCCCTGTTCAAAAATGTTCAGTGGTTCCATACTGCTTATAGGTTAAAACATAAATACCTTTTCCTGGTGTTTATTCAGGTAATTAAATGAATCTATATGATCTCATCAATTTGGATATTCCCACTAATGATGCAGATTGCAATCCATCCTGCCTCTGTCCCTTCCGTAAGTTCCCCATAGGAGGTCAGCCTGATGCTGGTTGGAGGTCTTCCTTGTTTTTTTTTACTTCTGACACTGAGAGGAAGAGCCCTTGGGCTATTCACCTGTTATCCCTTGCCCTTGCCATGTGTATAGATCATCTTCTTTCTTGAGTATTCACACCCCTGATGATATCCTTTACTTTTTTTATTCTTTGAAGTTTTTCACTTGTTATATGTTACAGCCTGATTATACCTACCATGCACCATTCTGTTGCCCTCTTGTGTTATACTCATTTTCATTTCTTTGGGTAAATCCACAAAAATCATCAACATTTCTGTATAATACCCTTAAAATTTAGCAAGAAGAGATAGAGAAATTCTACTTTAAATTACTATAGAATGTATAGAATGCTTGAGTCTGCCTTCTAAGATATACGTAATAAGAATTATATAACTACAACTGCAAACAAATGGTTTAGAGAAATAGGCAGACCTAAATAATTGGGAAAATATTAGTTATTCATTTGTAGGACAGGCCAATATAATAGAATTGACAATACTTCCTAAATCCATTTCCTCATTAAATGCCATACCAAAATACCAAAGTATTATTTTATAGAACCAGAAAAAATAACAAAATTCGTATGAAGGAAAAAATGCAAGAATCTCAAGAGAAACAATAAAAAGAAATGGGCATAAGGGAAACTTTAGAGTGCAGCGCCAGATCTCAAACTAGTTATTATCAAAACAATTTGGGTACTCTTTAAGAAATAGATTGATCAGTGAAAGAGATCAGGTATATAATATACACAAGCAAGTGTAGTTAATATTCTTAGTATTTGATAAACACGAAGTCTTCAGATACTGAGATAATGATTCATTATTTGACAAAAAACTACTGGGAAAATTGGACAGCAATATGGAAGGAATTAGATTTAGACCAACACCTCATGACTTTTGTTAAGATAAGCTCTAAATGGATATGTGAGTTAGGTACAAAACATCACCACAAACATATTAAAGAAATATGGAAAAAACTACTTATCAGATCTGTGGATTGGAGAAAAGTTCATGATCACTGAATAGACAGGATCACAGATGATGAAATGGATAATTTTAAGTATGTAAAATAAATTTTTTTTCACAAATTTGATAAAGTGAAGATTAAAAGGGAAACAATTGGAAAAAAATCTTTGCAGCAAGTTTCTCAGATAAAGTTCTCAATTCCAAGATATATAAGAAACTGATTCAACTTTATAAGAAAAAGAGACGCCTCATTTGATAAATGGTTTTAAGCATATGAAGAAAAAGTTCTTAGGAGAAGAAACCCAGGCTGCCTAGATGAAAAAAATTCTCCAGGTCACAAATAATTAGGGAAATGAAAATTAAAGCAATTCTAAGATTCCACTTCACACCCTTCAGAGTGGCAAAGATAACAAAATGGAAAATGATAAATGTTGGAGGAGTTGTGGGCAAACAGGTATGTTGATATACTGTTGCTGACCTGTGAAGGAGTACTATTATTTTGGAAAACAGTTTTAAATTATACAAGAAGTTGCTAAATGGTGTGTGCCCTTTGATCTAGATATATCACTGCTAGCCCTATACTCAAAAGAGATAAAAGAAAAAGGAAAAGGCTGTTTATGTACAAAAATATTTATAGCAGCTTCTTTTTGTAGTGTCAGAAGAACAAAACAAAACTGGAAACTAGGAAGATCTCCAACAGTTGAAGAATATATGAAGAAATTGTGGTATATCAATGAGTTGAAGTCCTATTGTGTTGTAGGAAATGAGGAAACAGATGATTTCAAAAAGACATTGAAAGACAGATATACTGATGCAAAGTGAAATAAGCAGGACCAAAACAATTTATACTATAACATTAATGTTATAAAAATGAACAATTTTGGGGCAGCTAGGTGGTTCAGTGAGTAGAGCACCGGCCCTGGAGTCAGGAGGACCTGAGTTCAAATCTGACCTCAGACACTTGACACACTTACTAGCTGTGTGACCTTGGGCAAGTCACTTAATTCCCAGTTGGCCTGCCTTCCCCCCTCCAAAAAAACAAACAAACAAACCAAACCCAAATGAATAATTTTGAGTACTGATAAACTGATGAAGAATGAAACGAGCAGAACTGAGAGAATAATTTCTATAACAACCACAGTGTAAAAACAACTTTGAAAGCTGTAAGGATTATGATAAATACAATGACCATGATTCCAGAGGGCCAGTGATAAAACATATTATTCATTACAGAGAAGTGATGGATTTAAAGTGCGGGATAAGATGTGTATTTTTATTACCGCCATAGGGGGAATTTGTTTTTGTTTGTCTATGAACTTGTTAAAATAATTTTTTTTCTTTTCTTTTTTTCCCCCCAAGGGAGTAGTATTTGGCAGGAGAGAAAATAGATTTCTATTAATTTAAAACAAGACGTGTGTGGGGCTGTCAGATATTGAATGTTTCAGATGGATATGCAGAACTATTAATTTTATTTAATTGTTTTACTTTGCTACAAGAGGCCTCCCATGAAGTGGGAATAATCTGTAAATATATTTAATGTAAAAACAAAACAGTCAATAAAACTAAAAGTGTTAAAAAAAGAAACTTTTCCATGTTTTGTAGCTACATAACCTCACCAAGAGATTGATGCTCCTTTAAAATCAGCTCTAACTTAACTTTGCTACCCTGATTTCATATTACCTCCATCCATGGGCTTTATTTTCCAGCCTAACTAGTCTGTCAACTCCTCTATGAGCCTGACATGCCATCTTCCATCTCTGTATAACCAAGTGGCCTCTTGTCTGAACCTGAATCTGTAATGAATGCTGTCCTTATCTCGGGGTTTCACAGGATCCTTCTTGTACTTCAAGTCTTAGTTCAGTGTTTTCATGAAGCCTTTCTTCAACCTCCTGTTTGAAAGTGTTCTTTTTGCTTCTCAGATTTTTCTAGATTACTTTGTCTGAACTTCCGTCTTCATCATACTCTACCTTGTGTTTTCCTTACTTGTATACTTATAAAAGAATCTGAGTTGCAGGAGATCTTAAGGCTTGTGTTGGATATTTCAGATGACTTCTAAGTCTGATATTCCGTGAAAATATGCAGAAGAAAAAAGAGCCTGACTCATACTTAAATAGGAATCTTCTCTACAACATTCCTGAAAAGCAATGACCTAGCCTCCACTCAAAGACCCTGAGGCAGCAAGATGAGGTGGAAATAGTGCTTAACTTTACTTAGTTGTAATTCTTCTTGACGAATCTATATAGCATTTGACATTCTTGAGGCCTTTCTTTCTTAATATTTCCCTCCTCTGGGTTTTTATGATACTTGACATGATGCTGGGTTTTTGTGACACTTGGTTCTATTCTTGCCTGTCTGGCTACTGTTTTGGTGGATCTTAATCCATATCATTCTCCCTAACTATGGGTGAACCCCAAGGCCCTCTTCTCCGTTGATGACCTCATCAGTGCCTATGTGTGATAGGACAGTTATCAGGGTTTCACTCTTCCTCAGAAACTTGGGTTAGGTTAGTTTTTCCATGAAAAGTGGCCAAGCTGTTACCAGAGACTTAATTGGTCCAGAGGTCAAAGCTCGAGCCACACTTCCCTAGAGGCAATTCCTGGTAGTATCTACTACGTTGAAAAGGCTTTTTGGTCACCTAAGGGTATAAAAAAGTCCACAAGCGTGGAGTCAGGGTCCTTTAGAATTGGGGATGTTTCCAGACTGTTTAAGTCAGCACACCTTGCCCAGCTGACCCGTTGTATTTTCATGTGGAGATATGGGAAAGTGGACATCAAACCAAGTTAAATGGTGGAGTTATTGTATCTTTGTTGAATATCCTTTCCATGAGGTGGCTAAGTAAACTTCCTTGTGTTAACTGTGGAATGGCCTATGAGTTCCTCTTGTTTTGTTCCAACATTCAGCATGAACTAACCAGGTGCTGGTCTGCTTGAGTTGGGCTCACCATGGCTTAAATTACCTCTACAGAGCTGACTCCCATAACTAGGCTTAGTCTCTCTCCTTAGCTCTAGGCCTGCATCACCAGCTGACTGTTGTATATTTTGAAGTAGTTGCTGCATAGGCACCCAAAACTCAACACGTCCAAAATAGAATTCATTGCTTTCCCCTCCAAACCCATTTCAGAACATTTTAAGGGTGTCGCCATCGTTCTCGTCACTCTCACTCAGGTTGGTTACCTTGGAATTGTCCTTGTCTCTTTACTTTCCCTCACGTGTGTCTAATATATTGCTAGGCCCTGTTGTTTCTACTTCTGCAGTCCCTCTCATATCCCTCATTTTCTCTCCTTTCATGTGACCAACACGTGAGAGGGTCCAGACCATCCTTACTTCTTACTTGGTCACCTCCTAATTGGTCTCTCCACCTCTAGGCTCTCACCTTTCCAATTAAAACTCTACTGTGCTGCCACAGTGATATTCCTAAAGCACAAGTTTAAGCATGTCATTTTGTGCTCAAGAAGCGCTAGTGGTGCTCTACTGCTTTTAGGTTCAAATAAAAGCTCTTTTTGTCAGTTAAAACCCTTCAGAATTTGGCTGCCTTTCTTTCCAAAGTTATGCAACATTATTCCCCTTCACATATGCACTCATCTAAACTGGCTTACTGGCTTCCCTGTAGATAAAACATTCCATCTTTTATCTCCATAGCAAAAGGCTGTCTCCCATGGCCGAAATGTATTCCCTCTTCACTTCTGCCTTTTAGAATCTTGACTTTCTTCAAAACACCTCTTTGAGGTTTTTCCAGATGCTTTCCCTGACCCAGCTATGATCGCCTGCCCCTCTCCAATTGCCTTTTATTTACTTTGTATGTATTTTGTATCTATGAAGAGGTATACAAGTTGTTTCCCCTGATAGAGTGTAAACTTGAGGGCAGGGACTTTTTTTTGTCATTGTAGCTTCAGCACCTAGCACAGTGCCTTGAACATAGTACGTACCAAATAGGAAGATTATTGATCTTATTATAAGATTAGTTGATCTTACATTGGAGGGGCTGGCTTCAAATTCCTGCTTTGCCATTTAGAACATGTGTGACATATCCTTTCTGGGCCTCAGTTTCCTCAACTGTAAAATTAGGTGGTTGGACTAGATGAGCTTCAAGGAGTTCCTCCCAGCTCTGGATCTTACAATCCATATACACTGATAGGGAAGTCACTATATATTGAATCCAGTCTTTATTGGTTAAGACCTCAGATTGTTAGGAAGTTTTTCCTTAAATATACATCCGTCTTTCTGTAACTTCCATCTGTTGGTCCTAGCTTTGCCCTCTTGGGCCAAGCAGAATGATTCTAATCTCTTTCACATGACAGCCTTTTACAGAATTGAACATAGCTACCACATTCCCTCTAAATATTCTCTAAACCAGACTAAACATTCCCAGTTGATCCAACCAATCCTTTTTAAAAAAAAAAACATACACATACATATATATTGCAGGGGGAAAGGCAGGGCAATTGGGATTAAGTGACTTGCTCAAGGTCACACAGCCAGTAAGTGTGTCACGTGTCTGAGGCTGGATTTGAACTCAGGTCCTCCTGACTCCAGGGCCGGTACTCTACTTCACTGTGCCACCTAGCTGCCCCTGATCCAACCAATCCTTGTTGCCAGTCCCCTCCACACCCTTATCATCCTCCTCTGGAAATGCTCCAGCTTGTTATTGATGTCCTTCTTAAAATGTGACCCAGAACTGAACACAGCGGTTTAGATGTAGTCTGACTGGGATGAGGTAAGGTGGGATTCCTTACCACCAGTAACAGCTGCTGACCAGCTGCCATGAGCAGGGAGATGGGTACAAGAGCCCTGGGAGTGGCAGCACACTCTCTGCCACCAGTTCTGGTTTTTGAGCCCAGCCTTCACAGCCGTCGTACAGGCAAGCAGCTCTCATGGAGGAGCCAGCCATGTTCACCCACTGTTGACTGGCTGTCGCAAGGCAGCCAGCATAGCTGAAGCACCAGGGGACCCTGAAAGGAGATAGAGGAGGCAGCATGTGGCAGGCAAGTCAAACTTCCGTCTTAACCATCATTCCCCTCAGACTCTGATGGAGATAGCCCAGGACCTTGAGGCCAAGAGCCTTGGAAATAGCATTGTTTCCAGGCTAGTGCCTTTAGCCATTCTCCTGTGGAGATGCAGTCTGGCAACTCCTCCTACAGGTGCTTCAGTGACAGCTATTGGAGACCCAAAAGGGAAAGGTCTTATCACCAAAGACCCTGGTGACACTGTCACTAAAGACACATTTGGCACTGTCAAATAATTCAACACTAGAAATTGAAATAATTTTGTCAGTGAAAATAACATTAAGAAGCATTACCCCCTGCTTTGCTGCAGTACCCTAAGGACCGTGACATTTTCCATGTGTGTTATCATCCTATTAGGATGGGAGCTCCTTCAGAACAGGGATGTCTTCCTTTTCTATGTGTGTTCTACGCTTAGCACATAGTAAGTACTTAATAAATGCTTCATTCATTCATTAGCTTTGGACATTGTGCTTTTATTAATTTAGCCTGGTGACCTCAGAGTTAGGAAGACCTGAGTTCAAGTGCTGCCTCTGACTGATGCTCTCTGGGTGACCTTAGTCACAGAGATTATTCACATAATATCTCAGTTCTCCAGCCACCTCTGAGACTATAATTACAGAGCAGATGTGCATTGGTACAGGGATTTTCCTCACTGGGAAAGTCTATCAGTGAAATATACTAGTCACCCTACCCCCAAATCTTATTTGCTTTTTTGGCTGCCACATCACTTTGTAGACTCATTGAACTTAACTGTGAAGAAAAATGAGATTTAGACTTGCCAAGGGTGACAAAGCTAATAAGTATGGATATAAGACTAAGACTTCGGATCCTAAATTCAGTATTCTTTCCATTAGAGAATGGGGCCATACTAATAAACCACTCAGGGACTCCAGTGTGATACACATACATTGTCTTAATCATACCTTCTGGTTGTATACTACTTGCCCTGATTTTCATATATGTAAATACGCACACATACACACATGTATGTACATATGCACTATATATATTGTGTGTATACATACATATATATGGAATTATCTATTTTCAGCATTCATTTATTAAAATTGAGTTCAAAATTCTCTCCCTCACATTGAGAAGGCAAGCAATATATCAATTATGCATGTGAAGTCATACAAACCATATTTCCACATTAGCCATGCTGCAAAAAAATCCAACTACAATAATGAATAAGAAACATAAAGAAAGTAAAAAAAGTGTGCTTCAGTCTTTACTGAGTTTATCAGTTCTCTCTATGGAGGTGAATAGTATTTTTCATATGATTCATATTTTGATAATAAGAATTGAAATAGGGCAGAGTCCGTTAGTATCATACATGTAATGTTCTTCTAAGTGGGAGCAGGGAAGTGGTATCACATGTATTGCTATTTGACCTTTAAAGACATAATCAAATAGTGGGGTTATGTTATTTCCCACTGATTGATAAAGCTTAGCAAATTCAAAAGCCTACCTTTTCGTTTACTACTTTGAATGAATAATTGGACAACCTGTTATCCATAATAACAACTGAATATTTGGCAGCATTAAGAGGCAGAGTGTCCAGAAGGAGAATAACAGTGCCAGTGTTCTCCGCCCTGCTTATCCCAGATGTGTTCAGTTCTGTGAGTAACATTTAAGGAATGACATCCAGAGTATGGCATCCAGGATGGTGAAGGGTCTTGAGATTTTTCTGTACTAGGCTTTATTGAAGGAACTGGGGATATTTAACCTGGAGAAGAGAAAATTGAACGGGTGCATGACAGCTTCTTATGGAAAGATTAGACTAAGTCTGATCTGGAGGGTAGATGTAGGAAAAATGGGTGTAGAGGCAGATTTGGGAACAGTTTAAAGAAAAACTTTTTTAAAAACTCAATATTGATACTCAAAAGTGAAGTGGATTGTCATTTGAAGTCTTCATGGAAAACGAGGATGATCATTTTTCAGGAGTGTGGTAGAGAGAGTTCTCTGTTAAATACAAGTTGAACTAGATGGTCTGTCCAGGTGAGGTGATTAAAGTGAGCCTTGCCTTATTAAAGACCAAAATGTGGCTTTGCCAGTCTGTGATGGATACAGCGATGGAAGTTGGAAGTTAAGGAGAGAAATTGTGAGAATGATATATCTGATGGGCTACTAATAATACTTTTGTGGCTTTAGACTACATTTAATGATAATTCCCAACATTTTGCTACTTTGTTGTACTTGAAAATTTCCATTCCATTTACGTTGAATAGGGCTTATTATGTTATTATATTATGTTAGGCCACTTACTCAATTTTGATGCTATTTTTAACAGTTCTATCACTTCCAACCTGTCTCTTTTATAAAGTACTCTCTCGTAGTAAAAACTACACTAGTAGTTTTTAAAGATTCTGTATACTGGGAGAGAAAAATCTTGAAATAAGGTGATATGAGGTAGTTTTTAGTTGAGAGAATTGAAGAGGAGGAAATGAGGTGTTTACAGGAAGGCATGGTAGTTCATTTTGCAAGAGTGTACTTGCTGGCTTGGATGAATTTTTCAAGGCTAGATCACTGGTCACCTGGTGGCTGGTTTAGAGAGATGGGTAGCTATTTGATGCTCGAGTCTTCTAGGTGAGTAGGGAAGAGAAGGGAAAAACTGCCAGAAGGGCAGTTCTACACGCTTAGCTTTCAGAAAATCTTTTGAAGCATTTTTATGCCCAGTAGAAATTATAGAATTCATCTTGGAAGACACAAAGTAATTTCCAGAGAATCTAGAGAATTTGAATTCTAGTGTTTCCTTCATATTGGGTTTTTTTTTGTTTGTTTTTAGTTTTGGAAGGGGGAAGGCAGGGCAATTGGGGTTAAGTGACTTGCCCCAGGTTACACAGCTAGTACATGTGTCAAGTGTCTGAGGCCGGATTTGAACTCAGGTCCTCCTGACTCCAGGGGTGGAGCTCCACTCACTGTGCCACCTAGCTGCCCCTTCCTTCATAATTTGGGGCATTTTAAAGAGCAGTATTTTTTTTCCCCTAGTATTCAATTCCTTTAACACTGTTTGAAGGAGGTGACACTTGTAAGGAGGTTTCAATGGATGTAGTGTCTGGTGTTGGGAGAAGGGAAATAACTGTGGTGTATAAAAAAACAAAACTTAAAAGACAGCATAATTCAGTGAGCTAGGAAACAAAGGTGACATGAATCTTAAAAAAAAAATTCATTATTTTTTTCAAAGATCCACCATCTCTCCCTCCCACTCCCTCACCATCGTCAGTAAGAAAGCAGAAAAAAATCTGTTACAACCGGGTATAGTCAAGCAAAGCAAGTCCACACACTTCAGTGTCACATACATCATACATGTACATACAAATACACAGCATATGCACATGTGTATATATGCACATGTATGTATATACACACATGTGTGTATGTATACACATATACATGCACAAATATATGAATGACTGACTCCTGCTCTCTGAGTTTATTACCTCTGTTAGAAGGTGGGTAGCATATTATATCATGAGTTCTCTGGAATTGCAGATGTTTATTGTATTGATTAGTTGTTAAGACCTTCAAAGCTGATTGTCTTTACTGTATTGTTATCATATACATTGTTCTTCTGGTTCTACTTATTTTACTCTGTACCAGTTCATATACATTTTCCCAGGTTGCTCTGAAACCATCTCTTCTGTTGCTTCTAACAGCACTGTTGCATTCAGTCACAATTTGATTATTCACTAGTCTGTGAGCAACCCCTCAGCCTGTATTTTTTGCTATCTCAAACAGAGCTGCTATAAATATTTTTGAATATCTGAGTCCTTTCCCTCTTCCCCTGATATTTTTTTGGGCATAGTGTATTCACTGAGAATTATCACTAGATCAGAGGTCATGCATAATTTTTTGTTTTCAGTAGTTACACATATTCTTTTTGGGCATATTTCCAAATTGCTTTCTAAGAATGGCTGGACAAGTTCATAGGTACACCAACAGTGCATTTATATACTATACCTGTTTTCCCACAGCTCCACAGCATTTGTCACTTTCTTTTTTTGCCAACATTGTCAATCTGATGGATATGAGGTAGAACATTAGAATTGCTTTAATTTGCATTTCCGATATAGAGCATTTTTTTCAAATGGTTATAGACCACTTGGATTTCTTTGAAAACTGTCTTCATATGCTTTGACCATTTCTCAATACCTGTTACATATTGGAAATGTAACCTTTATTAGAGAAACTTGGTGTAAGTTTTCCCAGTTACCTGCTTTTCTTCTCAGTTAAGTATGTTGGTTTTGTTTGTGTAAAAAAAAAAACTTTAATTTTATGTAATCAGAAATTTGTTTTATTGCCTGTGATCTCTTCTCCTACCCATTGATCTGAAAGGTAGTTTCTTCTTTTTCCCTCTATTGTTTTTTCCTCTTTGTTTATTATGTCACCCTTTATGTTTAAGTCATATATATATATGTGTGTATATACATACACATACACATATATACACATATACATTTTATTTGGAGCTTATCCTGTGTGAAGTGTTAGTCTATACCTACTTTCTTTTAGATTACTTTCCCAGCAGTTTTTGTTTAATAATAATGTTGAATAATAAACCTTAATAGTTTAGATCTTTGAATTTATCAGTTTATTGTGTATTGTGTACCTCATCTGGTCTACTGATTGACCTCTGTATTTTTTAACCAGCGTCAAATTCTTTTGATGATTACTGCTCTGTGGTATATTTTGAGATCTGGCACTGCTAGGCCCCCTTCTGTTCCACATTTTTTCTCCATTAATTCCCTTAAGATCCTTGACCTTTGGTTCCTCCAGATGAATGTTGTCATTATTATTTTTTCTAGCTCTATAAAGTAATCCTTTAGTAGTTTGGTTGCTTTGTCATTGCATAAATAAATTAATTTTGGTCATATTGTCATTTTTATTATGTTTGCTCAGGCTACCCATGAGTAATTACTATTTCTCCATTTATTTAGATCTGACTTTATGTAAGGAATGTTTTGTATTGTATTCATATAGTTCTTGTGTATGTGTTGGCAGGTAGACTCCCAAATATTTTATAAATTTTTTGTTTATTTTAAATGGAATTTCTGTATCTTCCTGTCGGTTTTAATTGGTAATATACATAAATGCTGATGATTTATATGGATATATTTTATAACCTGGAACTTTGTTGATATTATTAGTTATTACAAGTAGTTTTTTAGTTAACTCTTTAGGGTGCTATAAGAAAACCATCTTATCCTCTGCAAAAGTGATACTTTTGTTTCTTCCTTGCATATATTTGTTTCTTCTTGCATATATATGTTTCCTCTGTTTCAGGATTTCTAGCACTATATTAAATAGTAACGGTGATGATAGATATCATTGATTTACCCTTTTCTTACTTTAGAGTCCTTTGTTTTATTCCCATTACATATAATGCTGGCTTTTGGTTTCAGATAGATACTACTTATATTAAGGGAAGCTCTATTTATTAATATGCTTTCTTGTTTTTTTTTTTTAAAACAAAACAAAATAGGAATAGGTTCTGTATCTTGTCAAAAGCCTTTTCTCCATTTATCAACTATTATAATAATATGACCGTTATTGTTTTTGTTATTATTTCGTTAATCGTTTTATAGTTTTCCTAATATTGAGCCAGCATTTCATTCCTGTTATAAATCTAGTCTTGTCATAGTACATGATATTTTGTATGCTGTGTTGTCCCAGTGTTCTTACTAATATTTTATTTAAAAATGAATTTTCTATGTTTTGATTCTTTCTGGCTTAGGTATCAATACGATTTTTTGTGTCATAGAAGGACTTTGGCAGAACCTTTCCTTTTGCTATTTTTTTTTCAAATTATTTAGTATTGGAACTAGTTACTCTTTAAGTGTTTTGTAGAATTTATTTGTAAATCCATCTGGTTCTGGGTGTTTTTTTTGAGGAGGAAACTCATTTATGGCTTGTTCACTTTCTTTTTCTGAGCTTAGAAGAAATCTATTTCTTGTTTTATAAATCTGGAAATTTTATATTTTCATTTAAGTTCTTGGTTTCATTGGGATACAATTTGGCAAAATAGTCTCTGATAATTTATTTCTTCATCAATTGTGAATTCACCTTTTGATTTTTATGATTTGTATTTTGAAATTTTTGGTAATTTGATTTTCTTTAAAAAAAACAAGCAAGCTAATGGTTTATCTATTTTTTAAAAAAACTTATTCCTAGTTTTATTTATTAACTTAATTTTTTTGGTTTTCAATTTTTCTATTTTCTCCTTTCATCTTCAGCTTTTTTATTTTGGCATTTAATTGTGTTTTTAGCATTCTTTTCGTTTTCTAGTTTTTAAAAATTATATGCCTAATTCATTGATCTGTTCTTTTTCTCTTTTATTAATAAAGGTGTTTAGAAATCTACACTTACTCTTAAGGACTGCTTTGGCTGAATCTCCTAAATTTTGGTATGTTGTCTCATTCCTTGTCATTATCTTTAATACAGATTTTTATATTATTATATGTATGTGTGATTTGTCCTTTGACATTGCTTAGGATTAAGTCATTTAGTCTCCAGTTAATTTTCATTAATTTATTGAGTAGTGCTTTATTGAAATATGATTTTTATAGTACTGTTTTGTAAAAGATATATTTAAAATTTCTGCTTTCCTGCACTTGTTTATGAGGTTTTTATGCCCTAGTTTATGAGGTTTTTATGCCCTAATATATGGTAAATTTTTGTAAAGTTGCCATGTATAGCTGAGAAATATGGATACTCAAATTTTAAAAATATTTTCAATCAGCTGAAGTCTACCTTCTTTCCTCACTTTTCCTCACCCCAAATGAGAAAACAGAAAAGCAAAATCTCCTATTATAAACAGGAATAGTCAAGCAAAACAAATCCACACTTTAGTCATGTCTCCCCCTGACCCCATACATGTGTGTGAGTTTCTCTATGTACATATATACACACATGCATATTTGTATGTATACACACACACAGACACACGTGACTTAATCTCCTCTCTTGTACATCACTTCTTTATCAGGAGGTGAGAAGCATACATCATTATGAATCCTTTGGAACTGTGGTTGGTGTTTATGTTGATGAGTGTCCTAAGCCTTTAACAGTTGATTGTATCTTTACAGTATTGTTTTTATTGTATAAATTGTTCTTGTTCTGCTCGCTTCACTCTTTACTGGTTTTTACAATCTTCCCAGGCTTCTCTGAAACCATCCTTTTTGTTATTTCTTACAATAATAGGATTCCATCACATTAATATACTGGAACTTGTTCAGCCTTTCCCCAGTTGATTATCCTCCTCAGTTTTCAGTTCTTTGTCACACAAAAGAGCTACTGTGAATACTTTTCTACATTTGAGTCCTTGTCTTTTTTCTTTAATATCTTTGGGATATAGACCTAGTAGAAGTATCACTGAGGAAAAGGACATACACAGTTTAATAACTTTTGGGACATAATTCCAGATTGCTTTCCAGAATTGCTGAATCAGGACACAGTTCCATCAACAATGCAGTAGTACATACTTATTTTCCCACAGCCCCTCTAGCATTTGTCATTTCCTTTTTTCTTTGTCAACTTTGCAAACCTGATAAGTATAAAATAGAACCTCAGTTATTTTAATACTCATTTCTCTAATTGTTAATTATTTAGACCAGGGCTGTCCAAAATGCGGCCTGGGGGCCGCAGGCCCACAGTGTGATGTATGAGGCAGCCTACAAGCATAGAAATTTACATAAATGCTTTAGTAAAAAAAGCTGAGCTACTGCAGAGCTCTCACTAAAATGGCAAATCAAAATATATTGTCTATTGTTTCAATAAAAACCTAAGGTTGGACAGCCCTGAGGTAGACTGTTTTTTTATGGTTTTTTTTTTTACAGCCAGATTCACCATATTGGGTAGACTTTAAAGAGTCTGAGTATTTGTGATACAAAGTGGGCCAGATTGAATCTGAGCACCTCCATGGAGGCAAGATGGATCTCATATACAGAAAGACTGTGGGAGGGATCTAGGGGTGACTAGAGAAAGGGTTTAGGGAGTGTCTTGAGGAGGAGTCTAAGGAGGATCTTGATGGGACTGGAGTGACTAGAGGTCAGACTCCAGGAAATGGGATTAAGGGTGGGAAATAGCTGAAGGCTACAATGGAAGGCTAGGCTAGGTTAAGAGTAACAGAGATTTGGGCCTAGGGATAAAGGAAGACTTATGGCCTCAGGCAAACTTCTCATTAAGTGGGAAGATTCAAGGGGGCTCTCAGAGCCTATACTCCATCATTCCCTCCTCAAATAAATGGGACTCAAATTCTTTTGGGGTGTTAAACCTGAAAATTTGGTTGAAGGAAACAACAGAGCTAGGTGATAGAAAAATCCATGTTGTTTATTATTTTCCCTTAAAGCTAGCAGAGCTAGCTTACTTGTACGTACAAGGAGTCAGAGCATAGGCTCTGGCTGCCAGAACAAAGCAATGAGAAAACTTATATACGTTATTTTAGCAGACCTAGCAAGCCTGTATTACCTCATTTTTTATGACCCCCATGTATGTTTAACCATGATACAAGAAGAGGATTTTCCTTAATTGAACAGAGTTGTAAAGGATGTTGACAAAAGTCAGTTGAAACTACAGCCCAGCGTCTCTGTGTCTCATTACATTCCATAAGATAGTATATACCTGTAGAATATTAAGCAAGGTAATCTCTCTTGGGGTTAGGGTAATGTCCTTAATGATCTGGCCTTGTTGACAGAGGTAAGGGTATTTCCTGAGCAAACTTTTAGAGAGAACAAAGAAGCCCAGGTCCTGGACCTTCATCCAGTTACTCATTAATTCAGGCTCTGGGTCTGGTTGAAATTAGAAATGATATAAAATAGTATAATATTTTCCACAGGGGCAAGGGGCGAAGGTCTTGGTTTCTGAAACTGCTTCCTGCTGGCAAGGGGTATAGAGGTGTTCCTGACTTACTGGGTCCCGTTCAAGGGGTACATAGCCTGAGCAGTCATCTGGAAGTTGGTGGTTTGGAACCTGGAGGAGACAAACCTGGCAAGGAGTTTAAGCAAATAAGGACCAAACAGGCAATATAGGAGTATAGAGAAAGGACAGTATCCCTGGCATAACCCAGAGGGCAAGGATGTGTGGTGGGGTGGAGACTGACTACTGTGTGCCTAGCTCTCCTAACCCCTTATTCTGTATACCATACTGCTTTGGGGTTTGGGAGCGTGTGGCACTCCTGAAGAATTAGGTCAGGGGTATCTAAGAGCAAGGCTTGATATTTGGTGAGCCTGTGACTAGCCAGCCGCTGGTGGCTCTCTACTTCTAGGATGCTCTGAACTCCATTCGAGGGGGTCAGAATTTCCAGGGGCTGGCCAATTAGAAGTTTAGAAGCTTCCTTAATTAGAATGGCTGTGGAGTCTAGTTGTTTTGAAAAATAGGCAACCAGCCTGGGGTCAGGTCCTAAGGACTGGGTTAGGACTCCCAAAGCCTGTCCTCTCCTTTCATCAGCATACAGAGTGAAAGGCTTTTCTAGATTAGGTAGAGCTAACGCTGGACTGGTAGTCAATTGAGTTTTCAAAGTCCCCATAACTTTAGCCTGGACAGGGGCCTCCCTCTAGAGGGAGTGAGTCAGGGCCTTGAGTAGCAATTAATGGTTGCAGTTCCTCCCAGGCCTTGGGATTAATTGGATATTGAAGGCAATGGGGGAATGCTTTATGGCTGGGGTGGCAGAAGTAGCTCACCCAGGAATTCCCTGATCCTAAACAATTGGCTCAACTATCTCTCACACCTCTTGGGGAACTGGGGAGGTCTGGTGAACAGAGGGAAGAGGGAGCTGGGCAATTTAACTAGAGAAAGTTGGCTCTCCAATTTCACCATCAGGTCCTTTCCCAACAAGGGGCAGGGCCAGAGGACAGCGTAAGGAAGGAGTGTTTAAACAGCAGATCTTCAAGAAGTCCAGGGAAGGGGTATGTCTGGAGATATCTCTTAGTTTCCCCTTCAATGCCCATGACCTGATGGGCCAGAGTATAAACAAGAGAACATAGCCATGATAAAGTGGGTAACCATACCTTCAGCCTTGATTTTGCCCAGGGCTCTGTGAGAGAAGTGGAGAAAGTGGGAGTGCTGCCAAGTCCCAGGCTCCCCCATCAATCCCAGTCTTGAGAAGACTGGAGGACAGGGTACTGGGGGGTGGCTCTACCACTTTTCCAACGTTGGGGACAATCCTTCCTCCAGTGTCTCTCCTGGTCACATGGGCATGGTTTCTGATGCGTTGGTTCCTGGGGCTCCCTGGCAGGGGGGGCGCCTTAGAGGGGCCCCGCTTGGACCAGTGACCATCCTTGTGGCATTGAAAGCAGGTTCCCCCCTGCCCAAGTCACCAGGCTTCCTCCAAGGGGGTGCCCTGGTGGGGTGGCGCTCCTTGGGTCTTTTCCTGGTCATGGCAGCAGCCAAGAATTGAGCATGTTCTCTGTTTCTAGCTCTTTCCCTTCATTCTCTTTCCTCTGCTGCAAGCAGGTCTCTGTTGTTAAGGACTCCAAAGGCCATCTCCAGTAATTGGGCCTGAGGTGTTTGGGGTACCATTGCCAATTTCTGCAGTTTCCTCCTAATGTCTGGGGAAAACTGGTTAATAAAATACATGCTAAGGATTGCCATTCATTCTATAGAATCAGGATCCAAATTCATGTATTTCTTTTTTTTTTTCCATCTGTTTCTTAATGGTTTCTACCAGCTGGTCTTGGAAAAGGGCACGGCAGTAATTTCCCTAACTTTCTGAAAATTTGTTTGCTTTTGAAATGCAGTTCTTAGGGCTTCTAACAGGCAAATTACCATATGATCTCTCTTTCTCCTGTCTCCGCTCCTTTGATAGTTCCATACCAGATCACTAGTGGGAACAGCAGCTGTCTTGGGGGATATTTTGTGGGGTCATTGCTAGCCAAATGATCCCCAGATTTTTGGGCTTGTTCCTAGATTCTCCTCTTTTCCTCAGTGGTACAATAGGTGGAAAAGAGGATATGAAAATCACCCCAAGAAAGCTCAAATTGCAGGGACAGATCCCTAAAACCCTCAGTAAATTTAGTGGGGCCTTCCCAGCCTCAGTTTCTCTTTGACTTGAGTGAGATCCGAAATGGAGAACAAATATTCACTCTAATTGTCCTGCTAGAGGAGGCAGGCACTTCCCTCAGGGGAAAAAGCCCTGAAGGTGCTGTGGATGGGGGCTTGAGGAAGGAGATAAGAAGTCCTACTTCTCGTGAGAGGGGGCCTGGGGAGTGCTGGCTGATCTCTATTAGACTGCAAGGCCAGGAGATCTGGTTGGCAAGAGAGAGGATCAGCTGGTACTTGAGGGGGATAGGGATTAGAGGGGGAGAAACGAAAGAGACCAGAGTGGGTGCAACCTCTGAGAGAGGGGTCGGGGGAGGATGTACTGTGTTGGGGGTGGGGGCCAAGGCCAGAGCCTAAGTAAGGGTTGGGAGGGTAGGGGCTGAAGGGAGAGCTGCCTTGGCTAGATTTGTGGCTGAAACCTGAGCAGGAGTCACCTAGGGGGAGGGGCTGAAGGCCTGGTGGCCGTAAGAAAGTAGTCATCCACAATGCCCTGTTGATCCCCATTGCCCCTTTGTGGGGCAGCTCTAGCTAGGAGCATCTTACAGTCTTTTCTGAGGACAGGGTTCCTAGAGAGCTCCACGAAGGCCATCATGTAGGAAACTTCTATCCATTTACTTTCTCAGAGACAATACAACTCTAACTATACGAGAGTATTATGTTATAAAATCCCCAAAATGGGCTGTACTTCGTGGCCCTCTAGGTGATACTGAGGCCAAACAGTGTTGCAAAAGAACACCAGCTTTTTCTTTTTAAGTTCTTTAGAGAAACTTAAATTTTTCCCAATTTAAGTCCCTTCCTCTGTAAAGGAGGATCTGGGAGTAAGCCTCGAAAAACAAACAAAACAAGACAAACAAACCACAAAAAGGTACCTGAAATTTTCCCAATTCTCTAGTGCCAAAAGAATTGAAAGAATTGGGAATACACTCCCAGATGGGGCATCTGTCCTTATCCTCCATGCTTAAGAAGCTGTGCCCAGGTCTATGGCCTCCAACATTACCACTGTCCTGAGAATCTGAGAGTGTCGGGCTGAGTATGAGACAGTCTTCTAGCTGTCTGACCTAATGGTACCTGAAAAGCACCTCCAAGGTACTTGGAGAGCAAGAAGGGGATAGGGAAAGGAGGAGGCTTACATATCTTCCAGTCTTGGCTGGAGAAGAACTTGAGATTAGCAGTTTTTCCTGGTTAGGGAACCATATATTGGAGTCAGAGAACCATATGTTAAGGTTTTTAGAGGTTTAGGACCCTAAAATACTGACAGTCCAGGTCCTGCCAAATGAATTCAACCCAAGCCTTCTTACAGCCAAAGAAAAACAAAGTTTATTAAAGATTTGCCATATTGAGTAGATTCCAAAGAGTCTGAACATTTGTGACACTTGTATTGATAAACAGGCCAGAGTGAATCTGAAGAAGATTGAATCTGAGCCCATTTTTATATGGTTTTTGATAACGTGGTTTTCTTCCTCTAAAAACTGCCCATTCTTATCTTTTGACTGTTAGTCAGTTGGAGAATGGCTCTTATTCTTATAAATTTGACTCAGTTCCCTTTATTTCTTAGAAATGAGACCTTTACCAGAGAAACTTGCCATAGTTTTTTTTCCGATTATCTGCTTCTCTAATAATTTTACTTTTTTCATGTGTGTGTGTGAATTTACAGTTAGGATCATTAATTATTTCCTCCCATCCTATTCTCTTACATGCTTCCTTCTCTTTGTTTCCTAGCTCCTGTTTATGAAGAATAGGAAGTTGTGAGCACGGACTCTGCTTAACACCTGTGCTCTGTGTTGATACAATCTGCTTCTGTTCTTCTGCCCCTCTTTTTTTCCCCTCACTCAGAGGCCAATCACAGGCTCCTGTCCTTTTTTTTTTTCTTTTAAACTTCTTTGTCATTGATCCTCTGTGGTTAGAGTTTGTTTTGCTTATGATTAATATTTCTAGTAATCTATCTTTCTCCTGCCATCTCCCTTTCCCTCCTGCCACTCTGAGTGAAATGTGTTTTTGTATCTGTGTGTGTGTGTTTCCTCTTTTGACTAGTTCTTTTGAGAGTGAGAGTCAAGTAAGGCTGCTTCCTGTACCTATTCTTTCTTGTTTGTATAGCCTTTTACTTTTGCACTCTGATTGTGTGAGATAATTTCCCTTCCCTAGGATACTCCATTTCTTCTTCTTTTCATTTTTATTTTAAGACCATCACAACATAACAAAGCCCTCTCTCTTATTAGGCTGTCTCTACAACTCTTGATAATGATAGGATTCTGAGGGGCTACATGCAGCATTTCCATATGTAAATAGTTAATTCTTGTTTAGTCCCTTATCATTGCTCACTCATGTTTACCTTTTTATGTTTCTCTTTTTTTGTGTTTGTATTTCATACTTTCTACTTAGCTCAGGTCTTTTCATCAGGAATTCTTGGAAGTTGTTTGGTTTATCAAAGGTCTGTCCTTCCTCCATCCTTCTCCTTCCCCGAAGAATTTGTTTAGCTGGGTAAATTATTCTTAGCTGTAAACCTTTTGTCTTCTGGAATATTGTATTCTAAGTTCTTTGCTCTTTTTTAGTGGCAGTTGCCAAATCATGTGTGATTACGTGGTGCAGTCAGTTCTGCTGTTATGTGGTATATATGTTCCCCCCCCAATCACCAAATTATGCAAAATTAGCACATAAAAACCAAAGGGCTTATGAGAAAAATGAGGTTAGGGTCACAATACTAAAAAATGTCAGTGGCAAATCAAAAAAGATAGGGATCTAATAAAAATAGTAGCACATTTTTATATATGAGGCAAACAGAAATGAATGATTTGCCCAACGTCACTCAGATTGCAAGGGTCTGAGGCAGAATTTGAACTCAGTTCTTCCTGAGGTCCTACGTCTAATACTCTTTCCACAGTGAATGGCAAGCCCAGGATGCAGGGGATAGGGACTGGGGTCGTGGTGTAAGGCAGAGATGTGGTCAATGGTTATGAGCCATCCCTCTTCCCACAGCTCTTACTACAATAGAAGATGTACAATAACTTGAAAAAGACCCGGAGTTTGCTTGTGGAAGTGGTTGCAGCTGGTGGGTTATTGTGAAATGGTGTAGTTTTCTGTGTTCTTGCTCTTTCTGTCTGATAAAATTGTGTATAAGGAAAAACAAAATATCCATTAGGCTCAAATGATTCCCTAATATATCAGTCTTTTGGAACAGATTTGCATTTTCAAACAAGATAACAGAACTGACTGTACTTTTATTCTCTCTTTTTGGCTTTATGTGGCATTTTTTTCTTGGATGTGGAAACTCTGGATTTGGGTTATAATCCTTCTGGTAGGTTTCCTTTTAGGATATATTTCAGGATGTGACTGGTAGATTTTTCTCTTCTCTCTTTGCTCTTTTGGTCTAAGAGATCTGGATAGTTTTCTTTTCTAATTTCTTGAAATGCAATGCCTACATTCTTTCTAGTCATGTCTTTCAATGATTCTTAAAAGGTCTTTTCTTGATCTGTTTTCTAGATCAGTTGTTTTGGTTATAAGATACCTTATATTTTTTTCTATTCATTTTTAGCCTTTTGATTTTATTTTTATATTTCTGGTTTTTTTATGGGGTTATTAACTTTTTGGTCGATTCTGATTTTCAGGGAATTTTTTTCCTTGGGTATAGTTTTGCACCTTTTGTTCCAAGCTGTTAATTCTATTTCCAATTCTTTCTTCTGTAGCTTATGTTTCTTTTACATTTTTTTCCCATTAATGCTCTCATTTCACTTATAAAAACATTTAAAAACTTTTTAAAAAAAAGTCTTGCTTCATCTCTTCCAGGAATTCTAGTTCAACTTGTGCCAGCTGTGCTTTTCTTTGAGGCTTTGCTTATAAATGTTTTGGAATCATTTATTTCTTTTACTTGTTACCTTAAGCATCACAGTCACCTAAAAACTCTTTATGGTAGGATTATTTTTGTTTTCTCCTTCTTTGGGTCCACTTCCCAACTTCAGATTTTGTGTTAGACAACCAAACCCAGCCAATATCAGTCAACTGGAAAGCTTTTCTGGTTCATAGTGACAGAACTAAAGGCTCTTTTTCGGTCAGGGATTCTTGCCCTAGTTATTCTGCCACAGATTTCAGACTGTACAAGAGGCTGGAACTAAAACTCCATCCTATACATGTAGTCTTGAAGTAGGCAGCCTAGGGTGACTGCTCCTTCTTCTGGTACACCACACCTGGATGCAGGTTCCTTTGTCAGTCTGCCCTGCATCTGTGAGTGCCAAAGCTGCCACTTTAAACCCGCTCTTACATTCGGAACAAAGTTAGCCTCCTCTGTCGTATGTATCTGGGATCTTTTCTTGCCTTGGTATACAGCTGCAGCCTTCTTTCATACCCTGTGCTTGAATGCTCATCACAGTAGTTCTTGGCTATACTCTGTCTCTATTGTCTACAGGCCTCTCTATCTTCTATCTGAGCTTTACCTGGGATGGAGAAATGACTTACTGTATTTTCTGATGAGGACTTAGTTTGGTGCATTTTCTAGATTTTTGGGGAGAATTTGTTAGGGAGAACTCAGTTGTACTTCTTGCTACTCTACAATCCTGGTTCTGCCTCTCAGGATAGTCTTTTCTATTCCTATTCAAGAATCATGATATCTATAATATAAATTATCTAGCATATCTGATTCTTGTGAAATTCTCTTCAGGCCTTAACTTTTTTGGTTAGACTCATAGGTCTGAAAATGGTACAAGGGGGTCCCACACTGTTACAGTTTTACTGTCTATATTTCCCTGTTACTCATTTAACTTTTCCTTTAAGTATTTAGATACTCTGTCATTTGTACATACATATTTAGTATTCATATTCATTCATATTCTCTTGTATCTTTCAACAAAATGTAGTTTCCTTGTTCATCTCCTTTAAATTATGTTTTTGTTATTGCTTTTTTTGAGATCCCTGATTGCTACCTCTCTCTATTTTACTTCAGCTGAAGCATATTAGATTTTACTCTGGCCCCTTATTTTTACTTCTGCTTCAAATGTGTTTCTTGTAAACAATATATTGTTGGATTCTACTTCATAATTGATTTTGATATCCTTTTCCATTTTCTGAGTGAGTTCATTCCCTTCACAGTTATGATCATTAATTGTGTATTTCCCTTAATTTTATACTCTTATACATTTCTTTCTTTGTTTACTGACCCATCTTTATAAGAAGAAAAGGGTAAGGAGAAAGAAGATGTGTGCTCAGCATCCATGGTCTATTTGACACAATCTGCTTCTCTTCCTCTGTCTCTTTTCTCTCTCCCTAACTTGAATTCAATCATAGGTTCTCATCTACTATTTCTTCTTAAACCCATCTTTGTGATCTATTCTCTGTGGTTAGAGTTTGTTTTGCTTAATTCCTCCCTTAGTCTGCTCTCCCTTTTATTGTCCTCTTACCCTTTCCCCTCCTATTTTAGTTTTGAGTAAAATGTATTTCTATGATATATGTGTATTGTTTTTTCCTTTAACTGGTTCAGTTGAGGGTCAAGTGTGGCCGTTCCCACTCACCCATTCCTACTTGTTTGTATAGACTTCTACTTGTGTACATTGATTACATGACATAATTTCCTCTTCCTTCCCTTATACTTCTTCCTTCTCTAGATAGTCCTTTTCCCATCCCTTTCCATTTTTCTTTTAAGATCATCAGAACATAATAAAACTCCTCCTTGGCCCTCTATCTTATTATGCTGCCTCTATAACTCCTTTTGATAAAAGAGTTCTTCAGAGACATATTAGAATGTTATCCTCATATTAGAACGTAAACAGTTTATGCTTATTTAGTCCTTTATGGTTGCTCACTGATATTTACCTGTTTATATTTTACTTGATGACTGAGTTTATATTTCAGACTTTCTCCTCAGCTCTATTCTTTTCATTTGGAATTCTTCCCCTTCCCTCCACCCCTATCCAACCCCCATAGGATTATACTGAATTTACCTGGATAAATAGTTCTTGATTGTAAGCTTATATATTATGCCTTCTGGAATAGTTTCTTCCAAGATCTTTGCTCTCTTAGAGTGATGCCTTCTTAATCTTGTGTGATCTTGATTGTGGCTTCTTGGTACTAGAATTCTTTCTTTTTGTCTGTTTGCATTTTTTTCCTTTTACCTGGAACCTCTGGATTTTGCTTCTAATGTTTTTGGACTTTTTTTCAGGAAATAACTAGTGGATCCCCCCTCCGCCCATTTTCATTTTGGTCTTTAATCCTAAGAGACCTGGGCAGTTTTATTTTTTTTATCAATATAAGGTCTAGGTCTTCTTCTTTTCTTTTCTTTTCTTTTTTTTTGGTCATGGCTTTCTGGTAGTTCAATGATTCTTAGGTTATCTTTTCTTGATCTGTTTTCCAGGTCGGTTGCTTTTGTTTTGTGATAACTTACATTGCCTTCTTTTTGTTTTCACTCTTTTGACTTTGTTTCTAATATCTAATTTTTCCTTGAAGTCATTTACTTCTATTTGGGGCACTCTAATTTTCAGAGTTTGTTTCTTGGGTATAGTTTTGTACTTCTTTCGCCAGGCTGTTCATTATCTTTCCGGTTCTTTTTTTTTTTTTTTAATAACTCATTCCCCGCCCCACCCCTTCTTTCCTCTAGCACTTTCTTATTTATTTATTTATTTATTTTTGGGCAGGGCAATTGGGGTTAAGTGACTTGCCCAGGGTCACACAGCTAGTACATGTGTCAAGTGTCTTGAGGCTGAATTTGAACTCAGGTCCTCCTGACTCCAGGGCCGGTGCTCTACTCACTGCGCCACCTAGCTGCCCTGTTCCTCTAGCACTTTCATTTCTTTTCATTAGTATTTTCATTTCCTTTGGAAATTTTCAATGGGAAAATTCTCTCCTCCAACATTCTCATTTAACTTATAAAACATTTTTTAAACTCTCTAATTTTTTTCCCTTTATTTCTTTCAAGAATTCTTGTTGACTTTGTACCCAAGCTGTGTTTTTCTTTGAAGCTTTTCTTGTAGCTGTTTTGGAGTTACTCTCTTTTTCTGGGTTTGTGTGTTGGGTGTCCCTGTAAACATAATAACTCTTTATGGTGAAATTCTTTTTTTTTGTTTCCCCTTCTTTTAACTTTACTTCCTTGTTTTGAAATTTGTGCCAGGCCTAGGCTATGTACATTTCTGAAGGGTATTCTTTGTACTTGTGTTTTCTTGGCTCTTCCTGCTGCTTTCTCATGGTATTGAGTGTTGTCTTATTCAAGGCTCTTAAGGACAGTACATTATGTTTAATTGTAAGCTTTTAGCGAGCCCAGGCCATTTGATTCAAGGTGAAGTCTGAGTGCTGATCTCCTGGTCTAAGCACTGCAATTTTCTATCTTGGATTTTGGTCTGAGTACACAGTTGTGGGGTTTTTCTTCATTGGAACTTCACTGTACTGCTGCTGGACTCAGGCACTGTCAGCCACTTGGAAAGCTCTGCAGATTCGGACTAACTGAAGTACAAGCTCCCTTTTGTTCTGGGCTACCTGCTTTGGTTATTTTGCTCCATGCTTGGACTGTGCTGGGGGTCGGATCTGACCCCTGCTCTGCTCCTAGGGTTAGAGTCATAGAGCTGCTGCTTACTTCTGTACTTGCTTCTTGCTCAGTGTACAGTCTCACAACCACTCCTTGCTTTATACTGCTATCCCTGGGCTCAGGTCCTTTCTTAAGGCTGCACTGGATCTGTGACTAGAGTTTGAGCAGCAGACCTGCCAGTTGGCACCAGTTTTTGCTCTTTGAACAAGGTCAGGACATTATGTGCTGGATCTACCTCTTCTTGTCCAAGTGCACAGTTGCTGGTCCTTATCCATTATCTGCATTAGAATACTTCAAGCCCATGGTGTGCTCTTGGCTAGAACCCACTCCCAGAGGTCTTTTCTATTTCCCTACGGTGACTTCAGCTAGAAAAATAACTGATTTTTTTTCTAGAATTTTCCTATCAGGACTTGGATTTGTCTTCTAAATTGTTGTGCTGTAATTGTGGGGGAGAACTGGGTTATACCACTTCCTCCTACTCTGCAATCTTGGTTCCATCTTGTAATGTTGACTTAGTAAGGGGATATTAATATGGCTCTCAAATTATATGTACATAATTTGTTGAAGATATAGTTAAAATTATGTTTAGGAATGCAGAGAATTTTCAAGGTTGTTAAAAGGGAATGATGATCTTGTTAATTTTCTTTTTTTTTCTTTTTTTTTTTCTTGTTAATTTTCTAAAATCTTGATGACAAAATTGTTAGTTTACAAATTGAGATTGGCTTTGAAGCAAAAAGTTGCTGACTTAGTGGGCTTCTCTTTTGTGCAGCATTTTTGTTTTTCTTTCTGGAGATTTTTCTTATAAAGTTCGGGATCACCAGATACTGGAGGACATTTGATCTGCAGTTCTGCTGAGTCCATTTCTTTCTTTGACTGAACCACTTACCTTTACCAAATAATTAGTGGTCATGACTAAAATGATAGGAATGGCATCTTCTAGACTTCCTGCCATAGAGGCTAGGGTAATTTTCCCCCAAAAGTCAGGGATGATGATCCTGAAACTCATTTGCTCCAAGAGACTATGGCTTGAACTATTGATGTGGCTTCCTGGTTACCTAGGGTACAAAAGGATCATTCACAAGGCATAGGTGCCTCTCACATTTGACAGATATCTCAGTTTCCTGGGAATCAACTTACCTTTGTGACCCAGTGCAGCCACTGAGAAGACCTTTTAACATACTGAGACATGGGAGCTGCATGTACCTGAACCAGTGCCCTATCCTTGCTTAGTATCCTTTTTATGGCATTGTTTAGTAAACTTCTTTCTTGTTAAGTGTTAGGCTGTTAGTGTCTCTCTTTCTTCTAATCCTAAACCTTGAATCACTGGACTGCCTTAAGTCAGATCTGACCCAGAACAAATAGTATCATAGAATTACAGGATTTTAGAGTTGGAAGGGAACATCTAGTCTAATCCATTCCATCAGTCCGAAGAAAATTTTAAGTCAGAGAGAAAATATTCACTTGGCAAATATTTGAGTAATACTCTATGCAAAACACTGTTGTAATAACTGTGTGGGATAAAGTGAAGTAGATCAGCCCTTGCCCATGAAGAGATTATGATTTAAAGAGAGAAAATACATATGTAGAAGAGCCAAACTCTAAAAGAGTTAAATGATAGTAGATGCCACAGTACAGCAGATGTCACAAAGCAGTATATGATTATGTGCTGAATGAATACAGACAATAAACCATGAATTTAGGAGAGGTGTAGTCACTATGGGTTGGATTAGTCTGGGCATCATGATTCTGTGAATTCAAGCTGCTCTTGAAGGATGTTTAGGAAGTAGATAGTTGGTGATAATGATTAGGGCAGGGATCAGGTGAGAAAAGCATTAGCAAAGGCATTGTAATAGCAATGAAGGCCAGAATGAGTATAATACTGTATTCTCTCTGCCAAGAGTAAGGAGTGTATCGTCACAGATCCTTTAGAGGTGAGGATTGATTCTTTCATTTAATCTGAATTCTGATGCCTTTTGGTGCTCTTTTCATATTCATTTATACCACTGCGTTCATGGTGCATTGTTATATTGATTCTTTTTTCTTTGTCTTGTATCATGTAAGTCTATCCGTATTCCTCTGAATTCTTCACACTCATCATTTCTTATGTTGTGATAATTCCATTACATTTATATACCAATGTTTGTTTAGTCATATCCCAATCTACGGGTACCTACTGTTTCTAGTTTTTTGCTACTACAAAAAGTGCTGCTTGGTGTGTGTATACACACACACACACACACACACACACACACACACACATACACACACACATGAGCGCGCCCGCGCATGCATCCGCCTACGTGTATATATAAAACCTTTCTGTCTTTGATTGATGGAGTATAAACTCCGTAGTGAGATTGCTAGATTGATAGTTTTAGTAACTTTTCTCAAATAATACTAAATTGTACCCCATAAGTGTTATAGTAATTCAAGGCTTTGCCCACTGCATATTAATGTATCTCTCTTCCCTAAACTCCTCCAATATTTACTGTTTCTGCCTTTTAGGATACTTGCCAATTTATTGGTATGAAATGAAACGTCAGAGATGTTTATATTTATCTTACTAGTAATTTAAAGTTTTTTCATGTTTGTTTCTATTTTTTCATTTGAAAAACTGGTCATATCCTTTGCCCCCTTGCCTATTGGGGAATGCTTATTAATTTTATATATTCATGCCAATTTCTGTTTTGTTTTTTGTTTGTTTTTTGGCAGGGCAGTTGGGGTTAAGTGACCTGCCCAAGGTCACACAGCTAGTAAGTGTGTCAAGCGTCTGATGTCAGATTTGAACTCAGGTCCTCCTGACTCTAGGGCCAGTGCTCCACTCATTGCGCCACCTAGCTGCCCCTAAAAACTTGGATTTTTTTGTTTTTTTTTTGGGGGGGGGAGGGCAGGGCAATTGGGGTTAAGTGACTTGCCCAAGGTCACACAGCTAGTATATGTGTCAAGTGTCTGAGACTGGATTTGAACTCAGGTCCTCCTGACTCCAGGGCCAGTGCTCTACTCACTGTGCCACCAAGCTGCCCCTTCATGCCAATTTCTTACATATTTTGGATATCAAAGTTTTACCAGATATATTTAACTTAAAGAAGTCTTCCCATTTAACATTTTTCTTAGTTTGCATTGATTTTATATATGCAAAAACTTTTTGATTTTTCATAATCAAAATCTATTGTCTTTTATGATCTCCACTATTTCTTGTTTGGTTTTCAGTTTTCCCTTTATGCAGATATCAGACTCTCTGGCCTTGGGGGAAGAGAAGTCCAAATGTATAGTGAATAAATCAATAACAGTCAGCTCCCATCATGAGTGTATTAGAAATGAGCCATTCTTGCCAAACTTGACTAATTAACTAGCTCACAAAGATGATCATGAGGGGAAGATACCAACATTTCAGGGGATGCCATTAGAGTTGTGGTTGCTGTTTTAATAATACAAATATTAATATTAGATATATTTTAATATTTTTCAAATAGAATATTTGAAAAATATTAAGATGAGAGGCTACCATTGGGTTAGGAGGAAAAAAGTGATTGTGCCTCCATTTTTCAGGCCTATTTCCATGTAAAATTGAGAATTTCCTTGAAGATATTTCTATCAGTTTTCTTCTTAATGATCTTACATGTTGATCAATTACAAAGAACTATAAATCCAATTCTGAGAAGATTAGTTATTTCATGCTCTTTTACTGGAAAGTAGGATTTGACAATGCAAAAATTCTTCGGGTAGAAAAAGAAGTTAAAAGGAATCATTGTACCAGGCAGCAAAATTTCTATATATGCTATCAGAATTGAATGCAGTATAGTTAATACCTAGAAGGTGCTGTTTTGACTTCTTAGAAAATCGTAGTAACTTAAAAAATTTTTTTGTGTTTTTTTTTTTTTTTATGCAGGGGGAGGGCAGGGCAATTGGGGTTAAGTGACTTGCCCAAGTATGTGTGTCATGTGTCAAGTGTCTGAGGCCAGATTTGAACTCAGGTCCTATTGACTCCAGGGCCAGTGCTCTACTCACTGCACCACCTAGCTGCCCCAGTAACTTAAAAATTGATAGTCTTGTCAGTAGTTTTCAGGTTTGCCGCTCCCTGGAATGCTAATTTGCTACTAAAATTGAATCTCATTCTCTGGAGCCTAAAGTAGACAAGAAAATAACTTTTAAAAAATTTACATTTCTTTGTACATTGGGGCGAAAACTTTTGGAATGACCAGCTTAATGCATTAGACATTGTCATTGCTTCTCAAAGGATGTTGCAGAGAGCACAGTAAGAATAATTAAGAATCCTGAACATGGGACTTAATGTAGTTTCTAAGCTGGCTCTCTAGTAAGCATAAGGAACCAGAAGAACCCAGCTCTCAGATTTTACTTTCATCTCATAATTAATTTACATACAAAATTCATTCATTTTATTTTGACATTTAGCAGGTAAGTCATTTATGGTAGCATACTTGCCTAGGTGGCACAGTAGGTAGAGGGCTACGCTTGGAATTAGGAAGACCTGAGTTCATAACTGGCCACAGAAACTTATTAGCTGTGTGACGTTGATCAATTTCTTTTTCTGTTTTTTAATATTTATTTAAATTTTTTAAAATTTACCAGAGAACAGATACAGAATAGAAAAAAGAAACAAAAACATATCATAAACTTAAATATTGAAACTTAAATACAAAGTAAGAAAGAAAAAAAAGCATGCCGTGTACATAGCAGAACATAGGAGAGCATTCAAAATATATAACAATAAATTTTGATTTCAAGAAAGCCTGTATGATAAATAATACAACTTGAGTTGAGAATTGTCCATCTTTTCTTTGCTCCTTGTATTTTCTTTTGTTCTCTGCTGTGCACTTTTTAACTTTGTTCTCCCCAACGAAGGCTACAATATAGTTTAGATGTCTCTCTATACATACATACACATACAGATATATACATATACTTATACATATATACACATATATACACATACATACATGTGTATATATACTTTCCCAAACATATTCTACTCCTGATCTTTGTTTTTATGTTTGTACTTATCTCTTGTGTCCTATCCCTCCTGTCTGCTCTACTTTATTTCTACCTGCTACATCGCCATCCTATTACTTGCCTTCTCCTCTCCAAGGATCCCCTATCCTTCCATTTCCATTAATCTAAACACCCTTTACCTATTCCCTCATTCTCCCCTCTAAAAATCCTTCCCTTGGAATACCATACACACTCAATTGGGTATCTTACCCCACAGGAAAGAAGGAGGAAGAAGATAAAAAAAGGGGGGATGACAGAAGGGAGGGCAGGTACGGGGAGGAGGTAATCAAAACCAAACACTTTCAAAAAGGGACAGTGTCAAGGGAGAAAATTCAATAAAGGGGGATAGGTTAAGAAGGAGCAAAATATAGTTAGTCTTTCACAACATGAGTATTGTGGAAGGGTTTTACATAATGATACACATGTGGCCTATGTTGAATTACTTGTCCTCTTAGGGAGGGTGGGTGGGGAGGGAAGAGGGGAGAGAATTTGGAACTCAAAGTTTTAAAAACAGATGTTCAAAAACAAAAAAAAAAGTTTTTGCATGCAACTAGGAAATTGTATACACAGGCAACGGGGCATAGAAATTTATCTTGCCCTACAAGAAAGGAAGGGAAAAGGGGATGGAAGGGGAGTGGGGTGACAGAAGGGAGGGCTGACTGGGGAATGGGGCAACCAGAATATACGCCATCTTGGAGTGGTTGGGAGGGTAGAAATGGAGAGAAAATTCATAATTTAAACTCTTGTGAAAATCAATGCTGAAAACTAAATATATTAAATAAATTAAATAAATTTTAAAAAAAATAAAAAATTTAAAAAAAAGAATCTTAAAAAAAATAAAATAAAAATCCCTCCCTTGTCCTAATCCCTCCCTTGTTCTTCCCCCCTCACTATACCCCTACCATTTTGTTGCTTCTAAATTTAGAAGACTTTTTTTAATTTCTTTTTTTTTAATTTTTATTTTTAGTTTACAACATTCGGTTCTACATAATTTTGAGTTCCAGATTTTCTTCCCTCCCTCCCCCCACTTCCTCCCCTAGATGGCATGGAATCCCATATAGCTTCCATGTATAACTTCACATTGAATTAATTTACACACTAGTCAAGTTATGGAGAAGAACTGTGATCAATGAAATGAATCATGCGAGAGAAGAAATAGGACCAAAAAAAAAAAACCTACCCAAAAACAAAAGAGAGAAAAGGAAAAAAAAATGGGGGGGAAAAGGGCTATCATGAAGTGTGCCTCAATCTGCATTCATACTTCATAGTTCTTTCTCTTGATGTAGATAGCATTCTCCATCATGAGTCCTTTGGAGTTGTCTTTGTACCTTGTGTTGCTGAGAAGAGCGAAGTCTGTCAGGGTTGGTCCTCACAGAATCCATATATTTGTGGTTGGGTATAATGTTCTCCTGGCTCTGCTCCGCTCACTCAGCATTATGTCGTGTAGGTTTTTCCAGGTTGTTATGAAGTCCGTTTCATCCCCATTTCTTATGGCACAATAGTATTCCATTACCTTCACATACCACAGCTTGTTCAGCCATTCCACAATTGATGGGCATCCTTTTGATTTCCAATTCTTAGCTACCACAAAAAGAGCTGCTATAAATATTTGTGTACATATGGGTCCTTTTCCTGCTTGTGTGATTTCTTTGGGATACAACCCTAGAAGTGGTATTGCTGGGTCAAAGGGTATGAACATTTTTATAGCCCTTTGGGTGTAGTTCCAAATTGCTCTCCAAAATGGCTGGATCATCTTACAACTCCACCAGCAATGTAACAGTGTTCCAATTTTCCCACATCCTCTCCAGCATTTATCATCTTCCTGTTTTGTTATTTTAGCCAATCTGACAGGAGAGATGTGGTATCTAAGAGTTGTTTTGATTTGCATTTCTCTAATCAGTAGTGATTTAGAGCATTTTTCATATGCCTATAGATATCTTTAATTTCTTCCTCTGAAAACTGCCAGTTTGTATCCTTTGACCATTTCTCAATTGGGGAGTGGCTTGTATTCTTGTATATTTGGCTCGGTTCCCTGTATATTTTAGAAATGAGGCCTTTATGAGATAGACTAGTTGTAAAGATTTTCTCCCAATTTTCTGCTTCCCTCCTAATTTTTGTTGCATTGGCTTTTTCTGTACAAAAACATTTCAATTTAACATAATCAAAATTATCCATTTTGCATTTTGTAATTCTCTCTATCTCTTGTTCGGTCATGAATTCTTTTCTTTTCCATAAATTTGATAAGTAAACTATTCCTTGCTCTCCCAAATTACTTATAGTGTCAGCCTTTACTCCTAAATCATGAACCCATTTTGACTTTATTTTGGTATATGGTATAAGATATTGGTCTATGCCCAGTTTCTGCCCTACCATTTTCCAATTTTCCCAACAGTTTTTGTGAAATAGTGAATTATTAGCCCAGAATCTGGCCTCTTTGGGTTAGAAGACTTTTATACTCTTGTAAATATATATGTATTATTCCCTCTTAAAACCATTCCTGATGAAAGTAGGTTATCAGGACTACCATCCTTCCTCCCCCATCTAAATCCTCTGTATCCTTTCTTCCTCTTGTACCTCTTTCGTATAAAATAGTTACTCTTTTTAGCTGTTTCTAAATAGTTTTACTTTTTAAATTCATATCATAGTCAGGTTTATCCCCCTCTTTCTTATGAGCTTGACAATTATTAATGAGAATGTTAGACATACATTTTACATTTTATGTTATAAAAAAAATAGTCTGTCCTTATGAATCCCTTATAGTCAGTCTTTGGTATGTACCTTATGTTTCTCTTGATTCTTGTATGCCGAATTTTCTATTAAGTTGAGGATTTTTTTTTAACAAAGTCTTGAAAGTCTGAGGGTTTGTCAAATGTCCTTTTTTTTTTCATTCAAGATAATACTTCAATTTGAAGGGTATGATATTTTTGTCTGGAGCCCCAGGTCTTTTGCTCTTCAATATATTGTGTTCCAAGACCTGCAGTCCTTTAATGCCTCTGCTGCTAGGTCTTGTGTAATTCTAATTGTGGCATCATCATATTTAAATTGCTTTAATCTTGATGCTTTTAATATTTTATCCTTGAACTGGGAGGTTTTGGAATTTGACTATGATATTCCTATGAGTTTTCCTCACAGGATCTCTTTTAAGTGGTGTTCAGTGGATTTTTTCTATTTCTACTTCCCTGCCTTGTTCTAATGCTTCAGGACAATTTTCTTTAATTATTTCTTGTATTATTGTATCAAGTTTCTTTTTTTGATCATAACTTTCTGTTAGTTCAATTATTTTTATATTTTCTCTTCTTGATCTGTTCTCCAAATCTGTTGTTTTTCTTATAAGACGTTTTACTTTCTCTTCTATTTTTTCATCATTCATGTTTTGTGTAATTATTTCTTGATCTCTTGTAATTTCAGTGGCTTCACTTTCCCCAGTTCTAATTTTCAAGGTGTCGTTTTCCTCCTTGAGATGCTGGATTTCCTTTTCTAATTGGTTGACTTTCCTTTCACGTTGGTCAATTTCTTAACCTCTTTTTGCTTCAGTTTGTTCAACTGGAAAATTGGGATAATAATTGCACCTATCTTCCAGCATCATTGTGAGGACCAAATGAGAAAATATTTGTGAAGTGCTTAGGAGAGTACCTGGCGCATAGTAGGCACAATATAATTGCTTATTCCTTACTATTTTTACTGCTTACTCATCTAGCATTATTAAGTGACCGTTATGTACAAATCATTACTAGGCAGTAGGATTGTTAAAGAGAAACAAAGAGAATATGGGCCCTATCCTTGTCGGAGTTTACAATCTAAACAATTGGAAAAAAAATTTCAAAATGGGAATGCACAGTGCTCCCTATAAAAATTATCTTTAGTGCTTCCGGGTGCCTTCCCTTTTTAAAGTCCAAGTTGTGAGCTATTTCCAACTATCCCTTTGGGAGTAAGGTAAAGGAAAAATAAACCAAGGGAGGTCAAGAGGGAAAATGTGCCTGTACATGGGTGTTTTTTCTATGTAGTTGTCTCCTCTCCCAAATGACATTTTTTTTCTTGTTTAGCATTTTGTTTTTCCCCAGTTGCATGTAAAAGCAATTTTTAACTTTTGTTTTTAAAACTTTGAGTTCTAAATTCTCTCCCTTCTTCCCTACCCACGCCCCTCATTTATAAGGCAAGCAATTCGATATAGGTTATATATGTGTACAGTCATGCAAAACACATCCATAATAGTCATGTTGTGAAAGAGAACATAGAGAAAAAAAAACCTCAAGAAAAATAAAGTAAAAAAAAACATATTCTTCAGTCTGTACTCAGACACCATCAGTTCTTTCTCTGGGGATGGAAAGCATTTCTCATCACAAGTCCTTCAGAATTGTCTTTGATTGTTGTATTGCTGAGAATAGCTAAGTCATTCACAGCTGATCATCTTACAGTATTGCTGTTAACTTTGTACACAGTACATTTCCCTTTGTATTAGCTCATGTGAGTCTCCAGGTTTTTTTGAGAGCATCCTGCTCATCACTTCTTATAGTATTCCATCATAATCACATACCACAATTTGTTCAGCCATTCCCCAGTTGATGGGCATCCCCTCATTTTCAATTCTTTGTTGCTATAAATATTTTTGTACAAATAGGTCCTTTTCCTTTTTGTTTTTTATTTCTTTTGGGATACAGACCTAGTAGTGGTATTCCTAGGTCAAAGGGCATGCATGGTTTTATAGCCCTTTGGGGATAGTTCCATTAATTCCACATAATTCCATTAATTAACATTAATGTCTCATTTTTCCCCAGGTCCCTTCCAACATTTGCCAACTGACACGTTAGTACTATGTCTCAAGAAAACAATGTGTATTCTTATTTGGAGTCCATTTGGGTTTCTCATTCTAGGTTTTGATTTTTTCTATGTTGTTGAATCACAAAATGGTTTAGCACAATTGACAACATTTCTGGTGTTTAAAGGCATCCAGTCTAAGAAGAATAGAAATTGGCAGTTAGGTTTGAATAATCTATATAGGAGTTTAAATAACTGCTAGAGCAACCTGTATTACTTTCCGTCTTATTCTCATGCCTTTATCTCAGGTATATAGTAGAAAGGAAGAAAGGAAGGAAAGAAAGAAGAAAGGAAGGAAGGAATAAGCATTTATTAAGCACCTACTACTGTGTACCAGGCAATATGCTAAGTGCTCTGCGAATGTTATCACATTTGATCCTCACTACAACCCTGTGAGGTAGGTGCTGTTATTGATACAGTATTGCATTTATGACTGGAGAAAGTCAGTCTATTTGTATTGGATATTAATTATCTATTGAAGAATCATCTGTGAAGAATAAAAACTCAGGATTTTTGTGAAATACAGTTTCAGTGATTCAGGGTTATGGTGTCCAAATCAGCAATTCATCTTTTTGCTACCATGTCACCAATATTTAAGTGACCAGTGGGTACAAATCATTATGTGCCCATTACAATATGTTTTTGACTATGCTTTCACGTGTAAACTTGAATGTACTTCTCAGTGCCCTGGCTATCTCTCCAAGACTGTGAGTTATAGAGAAGCATTAGTAGAGAGGTTTTCCTCATCCTAGAGTTCCCTATACTAAAGAAATCACAGGTCTAGTCCCTCCCTATCTTTGCTGTAAGACATATGCAAAAATGGAAATTAAAAAAGGATAAAATAAAAGATGACTAAACTATTTTAAAAATATTTTTATTTTGTTAAAAGTACAACCCCCCCCTTTTTTTAATATATGATATGCTTCATTATTTTAAAAAAATCTCCATATGACCTAGGCAATAGGGCAGACTTGTAAATAACAATTGCTTGTTAGCAATTAATTATTCAATTAATTTGATCACTGTAGCTAGCCAAGTAAATGAGATTATCTTTCTTTTAGGTACCTCAAAAAAATTGAAACATAAGCTATAAAATAAGCAAATAATAGGTCAGTGAACATAACTTTTCAGCAGGTCTTATGTTCATGTAGCATTCACCATAAACAATGTAAAAACAACACGCAAAAGAGCTCTCAAAAAACAGTGCGAAAACAATAAGCAGAAGTGAATTGTGGTCTCTAATTTGAATTCAGCAGAATGTTTTCAGTGTCATCCATTCCTCTGTATATGGCTCTGCTTACTGGATGATATACCTTTATTTCCTATTAATATTTGAATATTTTTTGTATATATTAGAAAGCAGCATGGTGTATTTGGACTAATAGGGAATGGAAGTAATAAGTCTGGCCAGATTGTGAAGGTATTTAAATGCCAAACAGAGGAGTTTATGTTTGATCCTAGTAATAGTAAAAGGGAGTGTTTACTGAGTATAGAGGTGACACAATACCTTGGGTGAGCTGGAGTTGAGAGAAACTTGAGTCAGGGTGACCACTTAAGGAGGCCGATGCAGTAGTGTGGGGGAGAGGCACTGAACAAGGGTGCTGGCCGTACGAGTAGAGTGAGAAGGGGATTTATGTGAGAGATATAGTGGACGTAGAAATGACACGTTTTGGACGTGTGGGATGAGTGGAGATGAGCATGACGCTGGAGCTGGAGAACCTGGATAACTGGAAGGATGATGGCGACCTCAACAGAAATAGGGAAGTTCAGAATAAGACTGGATTTGAGAATAAAGGTAACGTCATTGAGATCTGTGCTGCAGTTTGTACTCTGCCCCTGCCTGCTCAGCCCAAAATAAGAAGGGGGCATGGTTTAGGGCTCTTGCCTTCATAGAGCACAGACAAAACTTGCTTCCCGGGGGGCACTTTCTGCATCACAGGGGGATGAATGTGTTGGAGGAGAATAATTTTTTCAATTGTGCAGTTGCTGCTGTGGTTGCCTTGGTTTCAGTTAGGTCATAATTGCCCTGCAGGTCTTACGACAGACGTCGTCGTCATCATCATCATCATCATCATCATCATTATCATCATCATCATCTTGGCCGCTAGTATTTATATCATGCTTAGGTTTACAAGGCGCTTCACCAATATGATCTCCTTTGGTCCTCACAACGCAGAGATGGGTGCTGTTATTATACCCACTTTGTATAGATGAGGAAACTGAGGCAGACAGTTGTTTAGTGACTTGCCAGTATCTGAGGTAGGATTTGAACTCCGTTCTTCCTGACTTGAGGTCCTGGGCTCTATCCATTGTGCCTTCTCGTTGCCTGACTGAAGCTTATATAGCTGTGGAAGAGGGTGGAGTGTGGTTGTGTTGGAGGCAGGCCTTACAATTAACTCTTGAGGGGAGGGTGGGATTTGATCTATCTGCTCATGCTCCATTTGGTTGGTTGCCCGCCTTGTGGGGTACCCCACCTCCCCATGAAGCTAGAGAGACTCCCTGCCTTCTGGATGCTGTTGCCCTAGAGTGAAGCTAACGGCAGAGAAGGGAAGTTCATATTCTTTCTCCTGCTCTGGGCCCTGTACTACTAAACTTGTCTGCCTCAATATCCCCAACTTAAAATGGGGATCATAATAGCACATCCTTCTCAGGTTTGTTGTGAGAATTAAAAAAGATAATATTTGCAAAGTGCTTAGCATAGAGGAGGCACTTAATAAATTTTTGTTTCCTTCCTTCCTCAGTGCTTGATTCTTTTACCAGACTCTCCATCTCTTGCCCTGAGACTCTGTGCTTCTCCTTGGTGGCATTTCACCTTCTCTAGATACTCAGAGACCTTCCATGATATATTCTGGCCCTTTTCATTCCATGCCACTTTGTGTGCTTGTGATGCCTCTCCTCCCCCTTTTTCTACCTCTTGCTCTGAGAAAATCAATACCACCTAATACCTAGAAAGGACATGTCAATCAATTGGCCTGTGACTTCATTTGCCATCTCTTTGGTTTCCCAGGCCAGAGTACTTCCCTAGGTACTGACTCTTATTATAATGTAGATTGTTAAACCAAGTAAGTGACTCCATTAGGCAATGGTTGAATGAATTGTGGTTCATCTATGAAATGGAATAATACTATCACTCAGTAATTAACAGAAGGATGTTTATTTAGCTATGGCATAGGAATCCACTTCATGAGGATGTAGCACAGTAGGTTGGTAAATGTGGGCCTCCTCCCATCCCCAAGTCTCTGTATAGAAATGGTTTGCTGTCGTGGGGCAAGATCTTACAAAGACTTCCCAAACCTAGACATCTGCCAACTGTGAAGAGCCTTAGTTCCAGGTGGGCAGATGGGCAGGCCTCTCTTATACCCTTCGACCAGGACTCCTGACACGGCTGGGCCTCAGTCCCTGGGGGCAGCCATGTCTTTGGAACAGTTTCCTTGACTATTAGGGAAGGAAGTAGCCTAAGTAGTATTTGGAAAAGGTGAGGTGGGGAACCCTCATAGATACTGATCTTATCATAGTTTCATGGGGAAGATAGGATATAAAAACAAGAGTTAGTAATAAACATTTATTTTTTAGAAATGTAAGCTTCTTGTGGTCAGGGACTAGTTTGCTTTTTTTCTTTTTGTGCTCCCAGCACTTGGCATTGTGCCTGACTTATTATAATAACTGCTTATTAAATGCTTTTCAATTAAGTAATGACTTCATTTAGCCAACAAAAAGAGTCCATTTTATTCTATTTTATTTCTTAAAGCTCAAAGAAAAATTGTGTTTCTGGAAGTTGGGAACTTGAGAAGTAAAATAGAACTGTGTTCCCTTTCCCCATCGTGCTGGGATTCCTAAAATCACCTGCACTCAGTTTTCTTTGGACAAGGGATTACTTGGAATGGGAGTTGTTATTGTTCACTTGAGTTGTGTCCAACTCTTTGTGACCCCACTTGAGGTTTTCTTGGCAAAGATACTGGAGTGGTTTGCCATTTCATTTGTTTGCCTCAAACTGAGGCAAACAGGGTTAAATGACCTGCCCAAGTGAGTGTCTGAGACCAGATTTGAACTCAGGTCTTCCTAACTCCAGGCCTGGTGCTCTATCTAGAGTTGTTCTAATTAGGTTATCTTCCTCATCAGATTTGGTATGTCTGGAGCCAAGATAGGTATTACCTGTAGGTCTAAAGGTCGTAGAGCCCATTCATTATATCTTATTTTCTGTAATGTTAGTTTTAGAATTTTGATCCTTGTGACAAGATATTGTTACTTGTATTTCGTTTAATTCAGCCCAACATGGTCAAAGAATCCTGATTACACAGGTTAGGTATTCTCCACATTCTCAGATAGTGCAATTGTAAAGTAAATTTAAGATTTCCACCTTGACAAGTGGAGTCAAAAAGTTGAGTATTATCTGTCCTTGATAACTTTTGTTTTGTAATTATTATTATGAATTGTCAAGTCTTTGAAAAATGATTATGATTCAGTAGAATGTGCACAGATAATTTTAGCTAACATGTGAAGGGCTTCATTTTTACATCCTGAAAAAGATGAATTTCTTTATGTAAACCAAACTCTTAGCAGGATTGGGACTGCTTTCATTAAAAAACATTTATTAAGTGTAAGAAATGGGAGGAGGAGTTTTGTTTCCACAGAAGTAAAGGTGTGCTTCCCTGCCCTCCCCCACCCCAGCTTTAGCAGAGACCAGGCCTCAAGGTCGATCAGGTGAGAGGTCAGAGGCTTGTACGCATGTGCATACTTTTTGAGAAGGCAGTCTGGGGAATTAGAGAGGCCAAACCCACTTGAACCTGTTCAAGCTTATCTAGGGTCTGGTCTTGGTCAAGAATCCAGGCCTACTGATTTGCATAATTTGCATATGTTGAAAAGGGAAAGTAGGGGAAGTAAAAGAATATAGTTTAATCCTAAACTAAGACAAGGAAAATCTAATTAACTTCACTTTTGCTTCTGTATCCTTATTATCCTATTTATATAAACTATATAACCTAGGAAAACTATGTAAAAAAACAAAGATTGTAAACTAACCATGACTCTAGCAGGAGTGGAGGGAATGGTTACCCCTGCTCCTGCAGCTGTATCAGTGTGAGTGTTCCCGCGAGCACTGCACCCGCTCTCCCGGGGAGCGTAATAAAATGCCTTCCTCTGCCCACTCTGGTCCTGAATTCTTTGGGTGTCAATGGGCAAATCACATGGACTTTCCTAAGGTCAAGTGAAGGGAAGCAACAGGCAGCGGAAGCTCGCCAGGCTTACTCCTGGATCTTGTCTTGGGGTGTCCTGTGATCCCCACTGTGGTGTTAAGAGGGCTACCACTCTGGATTCCCTTGGGGAACCCTGTGGTCTGCATGGCCTTCTTAAGGGGACATCACATGGGACTTCCGGCCCTGTCTCGGGAGCCTTGTGATCTTACTGCTGTCCTAAGGGGCCATCACTTGGGTCTTCTTTAGGGTCTGACCCCTAGGAGGCCCTGTGATCCCCACAGATTAAGGGATGGCTACCACTTGGTCTTCCTCTGGGAGTCCTGTGGTCTGTACAGCCTTCCCTAGGGATTATCACAGGGTTCTTCTTCAGGACTTTGGCCCTGCCTAGGAAGTCCAGTGATCGCCAAAACCATGTTTCTCACAATTTGGGGGCTCGTCCGGGATTCTGAAGACCCCAGGAAGGGTGAGTAAGATAGGGCAGAGGGAAGAGCGCTCCCGCTCACTGTTAGAGCGGTCCCACTGTCTTAAGCTGAAAATCCCCTGGAGGCTCTGAAGGACCCGAGACCTTGTTTGAATAAGAAGAGTGTGCAGACGAACGCAGAGGGAACGGCCGGAGACTGCGCAAGTCAGGTCACCTGAGCAAGGTAGGAACAAACGGGTAGTAGTACTGCCTTGTCAAGTCTGGGGGTTCTAGGTTGAGAAGTAAGGTTTGCCTAGAACGGGAAATAAGAGCTCTAAGAAAAGGTACCTAGGGAGGATGGAAAGGATCCTCCTAACACTCCTCCTCCCGTTAGGAAGAATGTTGGCTAGCTGGGAAGACAATAAGTCGACCCAGGGAAAGTACACCTAAGTGGGGAGAATGGATTTCTCCTAGTGCTTGGAAGAAAAGCACTTGTGGGTCGACCCAAGGAAAGTGATTTGGTTTAATATTGGAAGTGAGTCTGAATGCAAATTCTAAATTGTTCATGTGAAATGTCTGTCTAATGTTTTGTCTGTGCCTTTTTGTTCTATGTTCAGGTAAAAATGTTTAACTCTAGGAGACCTTTGGTATTAAAATAGTTAGATAAGGAATCAGAGCTGAAACTGCCAGTCGGGAGGACTGGGGGCTCTGAATTAAGGGTTGGTTAGATTCTAGAGGAAAAATCTGTGTATTTTGTATTGAGTTAGCCTATCTAACATCAGGCAAGTGTTTAAACTGTAGAGGAGAAGTAAAGGGGTCTGTATGAAAAATTGGAAGACCACTTTAAAGAGGCTCAGTGGTCTGCTTAGAATGTGATTAAAAATTGTTGGTCATTTTTAAGTTTTAAGGTAAAAAGAAAGCAGCTGGGAAAAAGGAAAGCTGGGTGAGTATGTAATTTATTTATTTGAAATTTGGGTCAAGATTAAGGAAAGAAAGATTGAAATTGGAAATATGGAGAGTAAAGTTTCAGTAAAGATTGGGAAAATAAGAGAGATAGAAGGTAGAGATAAAAGGGGGGGTTGTAGAATGGCGGCTTGAGACCACCTGGTATTCAGTCCACGTGCTCCTCTTGGCCACCCCCTCCCCCCCACTCCATCTTAGAAGACTGGGTGTGTCAATTAGGATTAGTTAGTGCTTAGAAAGGTAGGCTCCCTTGCCCTCAAGGGGCTGCCTGGCCCCACCTAGGGAGGAGCCCTTAGAAAACTGAAAGGGATTTTTCCCTTTATCAGAGGCAGCAGGCTGAAGGGGGAAATTGAGAGATATTTTAGCTTGGTATAAAGAATGAGTAGGGGACTTGCAAGGCCATGTGCTCTTAATTTAAGGACCACTCCCTCTTATCTTTTTTTTAAGAGAAGTGCCCCACCCCTTCCCCCTCAAAAATCCTTAGAATCCTTAGGCATTTTGTTAATTGCCAGTATGCATAAGATGAATTTTGTAGAAAGCAGGGTGCCAAATTCAAAACTGGATGGTTCTTAAAGCAAATAATGATATGAAATAAAGTTTTCTTTTTTTTTTATAAGTTTTACCAGGCAAATATTCCTAATACTAGGCAGAATTAATGTCCATACTCAACCTCCTGTTTATGGGAGAAGAAAAGGGTATGATTAGAAAGGCAGCCATGGAGGGATGAGAAAGGGGACACCCTCCAGGACCAGGAGTGGTAGCTGCAGATAGAAAATTCCCAAATGAAGATCCAAGCTGGGATAACAATATTAAAGAACATCATAGGAATATGCAGGATCTTAGACAATTGGTAATAGGAGGGATAAGGGAAGCTGTGCCAAAATCACAGAATATAAGGCTTTTGAAAAAAAAAAAAATCAATCTCCTCAGTTCCTAGAAAGAATTAGGAGATATTCAGGATCCTGTTAAAGAGGTTAAATCAAAATGAAGGTTGTTAGTGAACTATTGGTTTCTGGGGGTGCTCAAGACCCCAAAGTGCCCACACGCTGAGTCCTGCCGAAGGAATTTGGCTTGGGCCTTCTTGGCCAAGGGAGGGGATGGGGTTTGTTGGAGGTTCACCAGGACGGGTTGTCTTGGGTGGTCCCACCCCTTTGTGATGCCTGTCAGGTGGGCCAGACTTAGTCTGGGCTGAGCTAGATTGAATCTGAGCACCTTCAAGGAGGCAAGATGGAGATTATATACACAAAGATTGTAGGAGGCATTGAGGGGTGGTCTGGGGTGACTAGAGGAGAGCTTTAGGAAGGGTCTTGGGGAGGAGTCCAAGGAGGACCAGATGAGGTCAGACTCCAGCAACCAAGAGAATGGAATTAAGGGTTGGAAGTAGCTGAAGGCATGGATATTGATAGTATCAGGGGTGGGAAGTAGCTGGACAATAAAGAGCAAGGCTAGGTAGAGATTTGGGCCTAATGATAATGTAAGGCTTGTGGCCTTAGGGGAAGGCCAGATCTAGTTGGAAGATTCAAGGACAGTTCAAGGGGGCTCCTAGAGACTGTTCCAGATTGAAGGGGGTTCCCAGAGACTGCCCTCATCACTGTGGCCCAAGGGATGCTAAAAGTAAACTTTGTCACTAGGGTATGGCCAGATATAAATAAGAAATTGAGAGAGATGGAGTGAGAGATCAATAGGCGAATTATTGAGAGAGGCTTAGAAAGTATATGTAAGATGGGAGGATGAAAGACAGAAACAGAAAGCTCAGGTCGTGGCCAATACTATGAGGGAAATTATGAGGAAGCAAGAAGGAAGAGGGGATCATAAACAATCCTTAAGGGAGAATCTCAAAGGGCACAGGGCTTCAGGACATAGGAGAGATGTGGGTAAATGGGCAGGTAGGACAGTCTGTTACTATTGTAATAAAGGATGTTTTTAGAGAGAGTGTCCTGACTTAAGAAAGGAAGAACAGGTAGCTCCCCTCCTCACTTTTGAGGAAGAAGACTATAGGGGTCTGGGGTTCTTTCTCTCTAGACCCAGCTGAGAACCCCTAGTAAACCTAAAGTTTGGGGATCATAAATAAGACATAATATTCTTGGTAGACAGGGACAGAGAGATCTTCCCTTTGTACACTACCCATTGGGGTAAAAATTGGGAGAAAAATCCTAAAGGTTATGGGAGTTAAGGGTGAGGATGGACCCCTATCTATTGGAAAGGTCAATAGGTTTCCGCTTAAATTTTTATACATACCAGAAGTAATAGGATCAATAATTTGTATATGTGGTAATCTGGAAGTGCAATTGATGTCATCTGAAATGTATTGTTTCTGTATTTCTAAAATTCTCTTAGATTATGAAGTTTGAGAAGACCATTGTGATTTTAATCTGAGTTTGATATATGTGAATTGGGTGCTTTTAAAGGATGTGATGAAAATTTGGTAATTCTAAACTGTCATATTTGGTTTAGAAAGGTATTTACCTAGACTGAAATGGGTAGTTCAAATTTGACATACATAATAATGTTTAGGGCATTATTACATTTTGTTAGAGCAGCATTAGGTTTAAGAAGTTGGACAGTTGCTATAACCTAAGAAATTATAACTTCCAAGTTTTGTCTGGAAGTTCAATTGAAATTGTTTTTGCTATAAATCAAGTATTTATACAAAGGCCTTGTTGGGTCCTCCTGTCAATTCAGGATACATTGTGAACAGTTAGAAATGTGGCTTTATAAATTTTCTTACAATACTAAGAGTATTGGGCCTTAGAAATGAAAATGTTACCACTAGTGATTAAAATAATTTCTCTTGTAATCTAGAGGTTAGATTAAGAATTGTACTTAGTTAAGAAATTGTTAAGTGGACCAAGGATTTCTAGATATTCAATCTTGTGTAAAGTTTTCAGGGTAGAGGGATTCCTATGGACAAAGGGTATGTAATGTATAGAAACTAAGTGTTCTCCCCATTACAACACCTTTTTGGCTAAAGAATTTTGTGATATCTGGGAATTGTGTAATAACAAAGAATTGAGTTGTTATAATACTTTGAAAAATACAGGGGTGTGATTTTCAAGCCTGTATCATCTAAAGATATATTTATGTATGTTAATCTGGAGGTTTATGGACTAATTGGTGATGGCACTTTGGGAATTTGAATTAATCCCAATGTTTAAAGGTTATTTTGCTTTAAGAAGGAGGCACATCTCATTTTAGAGCTGTAAAATACTTTTGAAAAAGGTTCTGTAAAATCTTTTTGTATAATTTTAGAAGGCCTGCTGAATTTCTACCTGTAAGCTAATTGGTTGCAGTTCAAACCTATGGAGACTGGGTGCTGATTAAATCCTGGAAAGAAAATAAGCTTCAGCCCAGCTGGGAGGGACCGTTCCAGGTACTTCTCACTACAGAGACCACTATACGAACTGCTGAGAAAGGGTGGACTCATTATACCAAGGTAAAAGGACCTGTGGGGGAATCCCAAGAATGGACTATTAAGGACAATTCCAACCCCTTGAAGATTACTCTACACCGGAAGGGAGCAGGACACCAGGAGAGAATGGACTAATAACCTTTGTATTAATATTGTTTCCATTATCTTGTTAATCATTCACTATATACCAGCTTCAATGAAGGATGGAGGGATTATTCCACTAGTTGAAAATTAGGAATAGTGGGGATAACAGGGACAGTGGCATTTTTTTTCCTTCCATTAGAATAAGGGGGGAGGCATAAGGGAAAGAAGTCATTGCCAGAACTTTTAATGTAACCAATTGTTGGATCTGTGGGGGTCTACAACAATTTGAAAATTGGCCCTGGGTACCTGTACCTCTGAGTCCGGCCTGGATCCTTAGTAATTGGTCTCTTCCATACCAGACCTAATGACCTCTTGTGGTATAAGGCTTATGAGTAAGGGTAATATAGGTTGGAATTTCTGGCACTCGGTAGCTATAGCAAGGTGTCAAGCAGAAAGAAAAACTAGTGGAATACTCCTGGATCCTTATAGACAGTGGGGATGGGATAATGGTTCTTATTTTGGACATCTTGATACTTTTTGGAGTAAAAGTAGCCCCCGGGTAGAAAAGTGTGAGTGGAGAAGGACAGAGTAGCTGTGGAGGTGCCAATATTGAAGGAATGGAACCCGGTCTTACCAAGGAGGGCCCTTGGGGTTCCAAGATAAGCAATATTATCCCTTTCTTTGGAATGCTTCCTTTTTAGCAGGACAAGAAGGGAACAAATTGGGAATACAGCTATATGATCTAATGCCCCCAAGTGAGAGGTTCAAGCGGGGGATAGATACTTCCCTAACAGTCACCAGGGATGCCAGTGGGTGGGGAGATGAGTGGCCCCCACAAAGAATTGTTCAAAATCTGTGGTAGAGATTATCACCAACCAGACTGCCAAGGCATTGGACCTACTGGCTGATCAGGCCACCCAAACCAGAGAGGCTGTACTACAACATAGATTGGTTCTTGATTACTAGCAGAAGAGGGAGGTGTTTGTGGGAAACTCAACCTCTCTAGTTATTGCATAAAAATAGATGATAATGGACGGGCTGTAAAAGAAATTACTAATAGTATCAGGAAACTAGCACATGTCCCAGTTCAGGCATGGACCAGTCCATTCGATACTTCTTGGTTTGATTGGTTCAAGGGTTCCTGGTGGAAACAAATTATTGGAGTCTTCCTGCTAGCATTATGTGGCCTATTCTTGTTACCTGTATGTATACCCTGTATTATACAATTGCTTACCAAAACTGCCATTCAGGGTATGGGGGTGGTATATTTTAATGAAGGAGGGAGGGTAAAAATGTTGATTGTAAAAACAGATGATGGGAAAGATGATGAAGAATGTGAATTAATGTTAAAACAAATTGAGAATAGGAGTAAGAAGTGTGGGAGCAAAAATCCGAAAAGGGGGGGGAAGAAGTTTTATGAGATAATATTATTGAATCATTATCCCATAGACTAAGGCTGGGATTTAAAGTTATATTGTATCTTTATGGGATAGGGTCCTTAGATGTTTTAAAAGTGATATAAGAGCAATTAGGTATTGATACAAATAGTGTAATTAATCCTTGGAACTAAATCAGAGACATTTTCAGTTTAGGGAAAGGAATTTCAAAGTAAGTCTCTTTAGGAGATAAGTTGTAGAATTGTGTTGATAGGAAAAAGTTAGATGTGGATTTGAATTCATTCCATCGTCTAAAACATAAAGAGAAAAATTATATGGTTCAATTCTTTCAGATCAGGTATAATTAGAGAAGAATAGAAAAATAGAGGAGGAACTGATGCAAATGTGTCAGAGCAGTAACTTATGATCTTAATGGGAAGATTTTATGAACAAGGGAGGAAATGCACGCAAGCTATTTAGAGCTAGCTTTAAGGATGTTCCTGAAGCAATGTGACTTTATAGTCACCAACTATTGGAACTTGCCTTTAATGGGACTATTAACTGACTGTTTTTCTGAGTCTAACTCCAGGTGTGAGTATCAAGGAAGGCTGACCCAAGATGCCAGCAGCCCTGTGGGAGGGCAGGCATGAGCCGCAGGTATGATTTCTTGGCAAAGTTGAGGGGGCAACTGTTCAGCATGCGCTGAGGTGGGACCGTCTTGACCTGATGCCTCAACTGAAACCTGGCAGACTAGGCCTGGCTCAATGCAGCTTGCAGTTTGACACAGCCTCTGCCTGGAGTTGACAGGAAGCTGGGGAAAATATGGTCCCCTTACTCTTAGTCCCTACTCTCTTGGTGGCAAATTTCTATAATCAGAAGATTTTGTAAATCTATTAAAATAATTGATTATGGAACATCTTAGATTACTCTAGGACTGGGACTAGTGTTAAGTTAGGTTTTTTTTCTTGGAAATGGTATGGAGACAATTAGGTCAAGGGCTTGTGAGAATATTTTGTTATTTGGTTAACATCATGCTTGTCTAAAGCTTTGTTACAGTTAGTAAGGTTAAAAGAAGAATGGCTTGTGGTTTATTTCGTACATGCCATCAAAGAAACATGGCATGACTAAAAGTTTTATATATGTACTGTGTTAAGAATTGGTTATCTAATGTATTTAGGTAGGTGCTGGAGTCTGCTGTTAATTCCTTAGTGAAATATTATCCTCCTGGTGAGGAAATGTTAATGTAAAGTATGTTGAGTGAAGTATGTAGGGAGTTAATGTAAAGTATGAGGAACTGGGTTCTGATGTAAAATTTCTTAAACAGAACAATTGGTCAAGGTTCGAATTTTGAATTTGTAAAATGATTAGGGTTATAACGATTAGAAATGGTAACTTAAAATTGTGCTAAGGTAACTTTTGTAGGAGAATGGAAAGAAAGCTGGTTCCTACAAGAAGGCAAGAAGAAGATGCTGGAGATGGCTGGAACAAATACCAAGGACCAGAGGACTTCACTGATGTTGTTCCCTGCCAGACAGCTTATGGGAAGAGACTTTTGAATCTTAAAGGGACAGTTGCATTATCATTTTCTTTTGGGTCTCTGTATCTGTATTTACAAAGGGGACTGCCCCCTTTGATTTTTCAATGCGTCGATCAATCCTTCCCATATTTAGGGGGGTGATGATTAAGGAGAAAAATTCAGATAAGAAAGAGTAAGGGAATATTAAAAATGTGGAAACAAAAATTTGAATAAAAGAAGAGGGGGAAATTGTAAGAAATGGGAGGAGGAGTTTTGTTTCCACAGAAGTAAAGGTGTGCTTCCCTGCCCTCCCCCACCCCAGCTTTAGCAGAGACCAGGCCTCAAGGTCGATCAGGTGAGAGGTCAGAGGCTTGTACGCATGTGCATACTTTTTGAGAAGGCAGTCTGGGGAATTAGAGAGGCCAAACCCACTTGAACCTGTTCAAGCTTATCTAGGGTCTGGTCTTGGTCAAGAATCCAGGCCTACTGATTTGCATAATTTGCATATGTTGAAAAGGGAAAGTAGGGGAAGTAAAAGAATATAGTTTAATCCTAAACTAAGACAAGGAAAATCTAATTAACTTCACTTTTGCTTCTGTATCCTTATTATCCTATTTATATAAACTATATAACCTAGGAAAACTATGTAAAAAAACAAAGATTGTAAACTAACCATGACTCTAGCAGGAGTGGAGGGAATGGTTACCCCTGCTCCTGCAGCTGTATCAGTGTGAGTGTTCCCGCGAGCACTGCACCCGCTCTCCCGGGGAGCGTAATAAAATGCCTTCCTCTGCCCACTCTGGTCCTGAATTCTTTGGGTGTCAATGGGCAAATCACATGGACTTTCCTAAGGTCAAGTGAAGGGAAGCAACAGGCAGCGGAAGCTCGCCAGGCTTACTCCTGGATCTTGTCTTGGGGTGTCCTGTGATCCCCACTGTGGTGTTAAGAGGGCTACCACTCTGGATTCCCTTGGGGAACCCTGTGGTCTGCATGGCCTTCTTAAGGGGACATCACATGGGACTTCCGGCCCTGTCTCGGGAGCCTTGTGATCTTACTGCTGTCCTAAGGGGCCATCACTTGGGTCTTCTTTAGGGTCTGACCCCTAGGAGGCCCTGTGATCCCCACAGATTAAGGGATGGCTACCACTTGGTCTTCCTCTGGGAGTCCTGTGGTCTGTACAGCCTTCCCTAGGGATTATCACAGGGTTCTTCTTCAGGACTTTGGCCCTGCCTAGGAAGTCCAGTGATCGCCAAAACCATGTTTCTCACATTAAGTATTTACTTTGTGTAAATCATGCTAGGCTCTGGATGAGATAATATTTAGATAAGATGGTCCTTGTTCTCATGGAGATGATAGTTTGATGGTATGTATTATACATACAAATAAGACAGATTTTGTGTATATTACACAATTTGGGTGGGACCAGGACTGAGATTTCATTGATATGGAGAACTCATGGTGTGGAAACTCCACCTACCAATGCAGATGGACATTTGTTTTAAAATTTATAGTACTAAAGAGCTACCTCAGGCCTAAAAGGATTCAGTACCTTGTCTAAAGTCACATAGTGTGGAGGCAGGAAAATGAAGCCAGGTCTTGACTCTGAGGATGGCTCTCTCTCAGCTGTATCATACCACTCCCTAAAAAATAAAACATGATAAATGCATTAGAGTTAGAAAATAGATGATACATGAGGTCTAAACCAACACATATGGTCCATTATTAAAAGGGAAATCAAGGAATGCTTTGTGAATCAGAAGGCATTTGAATTTATGTTTAATGCATGAGTAGGGAATGCAAATGAGAATGAGAGGATATTCCCAGGATAAGGAAGAACATAAACAAAGGCACAGAGGTGGAGAGTGAAGGACACTTTTAGGGGTGAGGATGAGGCCATAGATAGAAGTTAGTTGGGCTAGAATGTAGAGTATGTTTCATCAAAGAGCAGTACTGTCAATCAGTCGGCAAACATTGATTCCTACTTCTGTGCCAGGTGTGTGCTAGGCTGACAAAATTTTGGGAAGGTAGGGTGGTGCTAGATTATGGAGGGCCTTACATATCGGGTGAAGGAGCTTAAGCTTTATGTGGTAGTCAGTCAGGAGCTGCTGAAGAACTTTGAGCAGAGGAATGACATGACCTGATTTATACATTTAAAAAATATTGTGTCCTAGAAACCATATGAAGAAATGAATTGTAAGAGTGAGAGTAGAAGAGGAAAGAACTTGTAGAAGGTTCCAATAATCCAGGCGGGTGGTAATTAGGGTCTGTCCTAGTACAGTAATGAAGAAGGCTTTGAGAACTGTGAGGGTGGTGGTAGAGGTTTTAAACATGGGAGATCATGTAAATGGTGGTGCTACAGACAGAAATGGTGAAGTAAAAGGGAGGAATAGCTTTAGAGGGAAATGCAGTGAGCTCATTTTTGCATATACCAAATTTAAGGTATTAGTGGGACATTTGGATGTGAATATCTGGCATTTAGAGATGTGAGTCTGAAACTTCGAATATATGTCAGTACATGATTGTTCATGATTTGGGGCGTCATCTGCAATAGGGGTGGTAGAGGAGTTGTATACTTTGAACAATCTCTAGTAAAGTAAATATGCTCAATTAATATTATGACCTTGACCCTGCAATCTCTTTTCTTTTTTTTTATTGTGAACTTAACACTAGAAGGACCATGCTTATCAATTTTATCAGTTGATGCAAGAATTTTAAAATAATTTTAAAAATTTTTGTTATTTTACTGTAATTTACTATATCTATCTGTGCAAATGTACTTTACATAGAAATACAAGAATATATTTTAATTATATTTTGAAGTAAGCATTTTCATCCTGTTATCTCTACATTTCATTTTTAAAAGAAGAAAGAGGCTTATATAGGAAATGAACTTCTTTGTGTACAATTTGTTTTTTTAAGAAGAGTACAAATATAAATCAGTACATGCATATTTACACACATATGTACATATATATTTAATGTAACAAGGTGGTAACAAAGTTGGTTTATTTATTTGTGCCCCTTTCGGAACATTTTTGTTTTCTTGTGTGCATTAAAAAAAGTTTTTCTGCATTTCTCTCACTAATGGCTAACCCAGGGGTGGGGAATCAGTCTGTGGCCTTGGGGCCAGTTGTGGCCTTGATTTGTTCTCTGAAGTTTAGATTCAGTCAAAGGGCCACTCTTGAGGACCTAAACGGCCACATGTGGCCTCAAGGCCACAGGTTCGCCACCCCACCTATAATCTCCCATTCATGCAGTAGAAACATTCCCTTGTAACAGATCTGTGTAGTTTGGTGAACCAAATCAGCTCATTGGCCTTGTCTGAGAATATATATTTCAGTCTGCATCTCTAATATGTTACTTTTTTCTCAAGAGGTAGAAAGTGTATTTCATCTTCATTCTTTTGAAATTAATATTGTTTGACGCTTTCTTCAGAGTTCTGAATCTTTCAGAGTTGTTTTCTTCATATCATTGTTGTCTTTGTGTAAATTGTTCTTCTGGTTCTACTCATTTCATCTTCAATTTGTACAAGTCTTTCCATGCTTTTCTTAATTTATCTTATTTTTCATTTCTTTAGGTGCAACAAAATTCCATCACAGTTATATCTCACAGGTTGTTCAGCCATTTTGTAGTTGCGGGTGCTTACTTTGTTTTCAATTCTTTGCTCCTATAAAAAGTGTTGCTATAAATAAGTATTCGCAACCCTTCCCTCTGCCCTTCATCTCCTTGGGATATGTGCTTAATGATAGTATTATTGGGTAAAAGGGTACTTTCATTTTAGTGACTTTTGAGATATGTTTTCAAGTTGTTTTCCAGAATGGTTGAATCAGTTCTTACCTCCACTGTCTATTAGTGTTCCCCTTCTTCCACAGCCTTTTCAAAAATTGCTATTTTCCTCTTTTGTCGTTTTGCTACTTTTAAAGTAAAACCACAGGATTGTTTTAATTTGCATTTCTCTAATTAGTGATTTGGAGAATTTTTTCATATGGTTGTTAATAATTTGCTTTTCTTTGAAAACTATTTATGTCATTTGACCTTTTACCAACTGGGAAATAACTTTTATTAAATGCTTTTATTAATTCTTTCTAAAATCTTGAATATTAGACCTTTATCAAAGAAATTTGCTGTGAATCTCTCCAAATATCTCCCACCTAACTATATTTCTCTTGTTCAAAAGCTTCGAAATTTTATAGGATTAAAAATTGTCTGCTTTATTTTTTATGATTCCCCCTATCCCTTGTTTAAGTAGGGCTCCTCTTCCTAGCCATAGTTGTGAAGGTTATTTATAGGCGGCTGGGTTAGCACAGTGGCTAGAGCCCTGGGCCTCAAGTCAGGAAGACCAGAGTTCAAATTTAGCCTCAAGAACTTTCTAGCCCTGGGACCCTGAGCGAGTGGCCTAAACTGTTTGCTTAGGTTTCCTCATCTGAAAATGGGGATAAGAACAGCCCTGGCCTCTTAGGGTTGTTGTGAGGATCAGATGAGATCGTCACGCTGAAGTGCTTAGCACGTAGTAAATGTAAGCACCGTTTAAACGTTAGCTGTTAGGATTTCTCTGCTAATTTTTTGTCATGGTATTTTTTACATTTACGTCTTGTGTCCATTTGGAGTGTGTTGTGGCATGTAATGTTAGGTGTTTGTCTAAATCTAATTTTGTCAGATTGCTTTCCAGTTTTCCAAGCATTTTTTTTTTTATCAAATAAGGAATCCTTACCCCAAAAGTTTTTGTCCTTGGATTTATTAAACACAGTGCTATTGTGTTAGATTATTTCTGCATTTTGTTTACCTAATCTCTTCTATTAATCAACTTTTCTATTTTTTAACAACTGTCAAATAGTTTTGATGATTATTACTTTGTTCCATAGCTTGATACCTGAAACTGCTAGTGCTCCTTCATTCCTATCTTTTTTTCGTATTTCTCTTGAAATTCTTGACCTTTTGTTCCTTCAGATGTATTATATTGTTATTTTGTGTAGCTCTATAGATTAGCCCTTTGGTAGTTTGATTGACATAGTACTGCACATGTAAATTCATTTAAATTTATGTTGGCATGATCCAACTATGAAGAATATTTCTCTAGTTATGAAAGTCTTCCTTTATTTCTTTAGTTGTTAAGTACATACTTATTGGTAGGAGGAACCCCAGATTATTTATACATAGGCATACCTTGGAGATATAATGGGTTTGGTTACACACCACTGCAATAAAGTGTATCACACAAATTTTTGGGTTTCCCTGTGCATATAAAAGTTATGTTTATACTATACTGTAGTCTATTAAGTATGCAATAGTATTATGTCTTAAAAATGTACATACTTTAATTAAAAAATAATGCCAACCATCATCCAAGCCTTCTGTGAGTTGTAATCTTTTTGCTGGTGGAGGGAGCTGACTTGATGTTCATGGTTGCTGACTGATCAGGGTGGTGTTTACTGAAGGCTGGGGTAGCTGTGGCAATTTCTTAAAATGAGACAGCAATGAAATTTGCTGCATCAATTGACTCTTCCTTTCACTTGAACACTCAGAAGGTAGGATTATTAATTGGCCTAGTTTCAATATTGCTGTGTCTCAGGACATAGGGAGTGAGGAGAGGGCAAGAGATGGGAATACCGGTTAGTGGAGCAGTGAGAACACACACATTTATCAGTTCAATTTACCACCTTGTATGGGCCTTGCTTGTTGCACCCCAAAACAATTATAATAGTAACATCAAAGAACACTGATCACAGATTACTATAATAGGTAAAATAATAATAAAAAAGTTTGAAATGTGGCAAAATTACCAAAATGTGACCCAGAGACATGATGTGACCACATGCTGCTAGAAAAATGGTGCAGACAAGCTTGCTTGTCACAGGATTGCCATAAACCTTCAATTTGTAAAAAACGTAATATCTGTGAAGCATGATAAAATGAAGCTCAATAAAATGACCTATGCCTGTGTTCTATAGTTATTTAAATGGGCTTTCTTTTTCTGTCTCTTTCCACTAGATTTTGTTATTAATATACATAAATGCTGATTTTTTCCCCTTCTTTATTTGATAATCTCTTATTCTGGATTGGGGCAGGGGAGAGGGAAGGGAAGAAACATTTATATACTGCCTACTATGTGCCAGGCACTGTTTTAAGGACATTACAAATATCATCTAATCTGATCCTCACAAACATCCTGATAGATAGGTGCTGTTATCGTTCCCATTTTACAAATGAGTAAACTGAGGCAGACAGAGGTTAAGAGACTTGCCCAGGATCACACAGACAAGTGTCTGAGACTGGTTTTGAATTTAGGTCTTCCTGATTCCACGACCAGTGCTCTGTGCACTATGGTGCCACCTAGCTGCTTATTGAAATTATTTTTTTAATTAATTTTTGTTCTCTAGGTTATCTTCCTAAATTTTTATACAGTGATACCCTCCTCTCCTCTACCCTCATCTTCTACCTCTATGTTTTGTCTTCCCCTATTAGAATGTAAGCTCTTTATAGAGACAGTCTTGTTTTGTTTTATTTTATGTATATCCCTAGGTGCTTAGCGCATTGTTTAGCACATAGTAAGCTCTTAATAAAATACTCTCTTTACTCTTCTCTTCTCACTCCTGTCCTCTCCTCTCTGTCTTCCCCCCTCCCTTCCTTCCTCTCTCCCTCTCTCTTCCTTTTCCTCTCTTTCTCTTCCTCTCTTTCCCCCTCTCCTCTTTTCTCTTCTCTCTTTCTCCCTCTTTCTATCTGGACCAGATCACATTTCTAGCTCATAGCTAATGGGATACATAAACACACATGTTATGAGGAAATCTGGTAAAGGATGGAGTGAGTCAAACCTTATTTTGTTAAACAATAGTTTTTGCAAATCAACTGGTTCTTTTATCTGTAACAAATTCATTTTAAATAACGGATTTCTTCATTTATATTTCACTTACTAAAATGCACAGATACAGAACTTGTGTACGTTAGATATAACCTTTTAATGGCTTTAATATATAATACCTTATTGTCTCTGACATTATCTGAGGCTTTCCTCCCTACCATCTCTCAAGTGAGTACAACCTTCCAGCTACAGAGTTAAACTGGGAATACCCAGGGGGTTTGGCATTGAGGGTGATTTTGATTATGATATAATTATATATCTATATTTCAAAGCATTTTGTTAGTTACTCAATTCCTCTGTTAATATCTCATTGTTTTAGATAACTGGATTTTACTCTGAAGCCATGAAGGGCCCAGGGACTCCTTTCAGGTATTATAGTGAGTCAGTGACAGTTGGAATTAGAATCTTAAGGATTTTACCTTTTAGCTTTGGTTTACAGTGCCTCAGGCCTAGACTGTAAATGAGGAGATGACTGAGAAAGGAAGCAGTTAATTGAAATATTGAATCAATAGTTATGCTTTGTTTACCTCAGCATCTCTTAGGGCAGAATTCATGAGGCTGCTGCTTAATGCTTTAACCAACTGCAATAATTGCTGCAAAATGTGTATAAACTACAGCTTAGAGAGAAGGGCAATTTCTGGTATTTTCCAGATCTTGTTATTTTCACTTCAATGACTGAAAGAGGAGAAAAAAATCTTCGTAATTCATGGATTCACTAGGCTTTCTAGATGAAGGTCTATCCACCAGTTTTTGAGTCACTGATGAGGACAGAGTTATTGCATTTCCAATTTTTTCTGTTTAATTGTCTCAGATTTGAATAAATAGAACCAATTTAAAAATTTTTCTTCACCATGGTTCCTTACATATCAATACCTAACTAAAAAATATCCCTCAGGTCAAAATCTCCCTCTTAGTTGAAGCTTCACTTTTTTTAATACCCCATTTTCCTATAGAAATTTTCGACATTCAATTTCTTTCTATAGGCTTAGCTTGACTCTTAACAGCCTAAGACCACTTTAGAGAATTTAGTTGGGGTACTATTTTTGTTAAAACTGAAAAGTAAAAGTTTTATGAACTCACAACATCAATCTTCATTACAGAACAGAATTCTGAATGAGGTTGGCCTAGCTCAGATATGATCCAAATGAATTTATTCAAATTTCAAGAAAGTAAGCTGATCTTCTAGAAGGTATTTCCAGGACATGAACTCTGAGGGAAGCCCTAGTGTAACTATAGTCTTAATGGTAATTATCAGAGTAATTAACACCTCTTTTAAAGAAGTTACTGATATACTTCTTCTCTAGAACTTCAGCCAAGGCAAAGAAGTAAAAGTGTTGTAGTCAGTGTGAATTGTCACAATAATGCCTACTATGTGCCATTGTGCTAAATATTATCTCGTTTAATAGATGTAATGTACTAAAGTATCAAAGTACCTTTGGACATTTAAATTATGTATTGTGTTATACGAAGATGATACCGTTGTTTTTAAAAAAAAAACCCTTTTATATAGCCCTTTGTCTTTGATACTGTCTCTTGATCACAACAACCCTATGAGGTAAGCAAGGATAGGTATCTTCATTCTGCCCCAACTTGCTTGAATAGCAAATGTTAGAGCCAAGATTAAAAACCAGATTTTCTGATTCTTAGTCCATTGTTCTTACTACTACATCCAGATATAGGGAAAAATTCAAAGTGATTCTGAGATTTTGAGCTTATATGGCCTGAAAAAAGATAGCAAATGTATTATTTTCTTTTGTCAGTGTGTCTTCCTACATTATCAATCAGCTTAAAGTACTCTTGCAAAAATTGCCAACAATCTCTTAATAGCCAATCTGATATATTCCCAGTTCTCAACCTTCTTGACCTCTTTACTGTGTTCGATACTGTTGACCATTCTCTTCGGATACTTTACTCTTCTGGGTTTTTGTGATACTGTCTTTCACTTCCTTCAAGAATGAATGAATGAAAGAAAAGTATTTATTAAGCTTTTACTATGTGCCAGACTCTCTGCTAAGTTCTGGAGATGGAAAGATTTAAAAAGATACAAAGTCCTTCTATAAATTTACATTCTAATAGAAGTTGACAGCAGGGAAAGGATGTTATGGAAAGTGAAAATGGGGAAGGGAGAGAAGAGAGGCAGAAGGTAAGACAGCCAGGGTGGGTGGTTAGATGGGATATAAAACCAAAGCATCACCTCATGTTCAGGACCAGCCAGTAGAAATGGTGGGCGCTAAGTACCAGTTTGTATACATTAGTGACCAATCAGCTGCACAGGGCCTTGTGATGGGAGCTCCAGAGATGAATAGAGTAACTTCTCCAGGGAGGGAGCATGGGTTCAGGAACACCTGGGGATAGAGATTAAAGTTTCAGGTCAGGTGTTAAGGACTGGTCTAGTTGGGGCAAAGTAGACAAATGGCAGCAGACAAATGGTGAAGTGGCTAGGGAGTACAGCTGGTGGAAATGACTAGTTCAATCCTGGTGAAGTGTGTAGTACCGCTCAGGCACCACCTTTTACCCAAACCCTTTCTTTATTTCCCTTAAACTGTCATAGCTACCTTGTACTTATTTTGTATATATTTATATACGTACGTGTTGTCTCTCCTAGATAACATAAGCTCCTTAACAGCAAGGGTTTTTTCATATTTTGTCTTTTTATTCCTGATGCCTACCACAGTATCAGGCACAGAGCAGATTCTTAATCATGAATCCTTGTGAGTGATTTAGAAACAGAATATTTTAGTTTCAAGATGAAAATTTTTATTTTTGGACAGAAAATGTAGTTTGAAATGAGAGTTCAGGGCTTGAGTTTAAAAGGCATCTACATAGAAATGATTGTTCAAACCATGGAAATGAATCATGTTTTTGGGAGAGAAAGAGCTAGAAGGCCCTTAGCTATTATTAGGGGATGAGAAGAAGAAAGAAGCTAGTTGGGAGAAAAAAGAGAAGCAGTAAAGTGTGATAAATAGCAAAGGGAGTATTAAAGGAGTCAAACATCACAGATTAGTCACTTTGTGTAATAGATATGTTCTTGAAACATAGTATTTGTTTCACAAGCAGTCTTGTGAATTATCATTTTTAAGACCCTAATCCAGCTAATTCTTTAAAGGAAACTAATTGCACTCTTTTTACCTGCTGATATCCCCTTAACACTTGCAATGGTGTCTTCAGACTCTCAAGAAATACTTGTTGATTGGTTGATTTTGGTTTCTAAGACAGTCTTTTGCTTGAAGTAGATGAAAAATTTTTTTGGCACTTTGCATGGAGATAGCTTCTGTGAAAAGTAAAATTATTGCATAATAGTCATAATTTAATCTGGTTAAATTTTTACCATTTAGAGCTAATTAATAAGTTATCTAAAGCAGCTGTTGGTGCAGTGCATAGAGAACCCGCCTCTGAATCAGGATGATGGACATCTATTTAAGTTCTGCCTTTGCCCCATAGACGTGGGCTGTATGATACAGGTCAAGGTTCTTAACCTCTCAGTACCACAGGCTACAGTTTGCAGAACAGTGGTAGAAGTTGCCTCACTGGGAGTTCCCCATACCGATAAAATCACAGATCTAGATACCGCCCCCATAGGGGGAAAAGTACAGTATTCAGAGCCCCTCAAATTTAGTTTCTATTCAAAAAGTCCATCAGTTTTGTTTTTTTTTTTGCTACAATAGTTCCCTCTGAGGTTCTCCTTCTAAAGATTGTTTTCTTTTTCTTCTTTTTACCCTTCTGGAATTCTTCTGTTGCTTGGGAAGTAGTTAGTTTCTATTTGTCTAATACCTGCCCTGGAATTGGAAATGCAGCTGTTTGCTATTTCACACTCCCCCCTCCCCCTTTTTAACTTCCTCTTCATTTCTATTCCCTTCCTTTCTCCCTCCCTCCCACAATACTTCTTTTCATATATAGTAGCTAATGTTCTTTTCACTGGTTCCATTTATCTTTACCTTCCTGTTAAAGTCTGGCAGTGCCAGGCGACAGATGAACATATTTTCAGAATGTTTTGAAACCTCATAAAATTAGGGGAAAATAGTGGATCAGTGAAATTTTACTATGAGGAGATTGCAAGGAGAAGAAATCAGTCTTATTGGAAATGTTCAGCTTGTGGATTACTGCATGATTTTTGCTGTTGTTAATCACCTGCATTTCCTAAGTGGGAAGTGCCCACTGTATGTAATTAGTATATATTAGTTGTTATATAAGTATTAGTAATTAGTATGTATTAGGTGTTATGTAAGAGAAATAAAAGCTATGGTCTCATTATCTGGGAACTTGTAATATAAAATACTACTAATTACTATTTTTGTTGTTATAGCTGGAGGTGCCAAATCTTATTAGAGGGAAAAGAGGAAATTTAGCTAAAGGCAGCTTCCTGGAAAAATTCTATATGAAACTTGCTCTATGAAGTTACTTTATTTTAAATGGATGTAATTAAAATTCATAGACTCACATAAAGTTGTGAACATTTGAAGAAACTTATATGCCCTTAAAGTATTCCAATCTCCTCTGAGAGAGCTGAGACCCACAAAAGGTTTTAGTGTTTTATCCAAAGCCAAACACCTAGAGTTAGGAAGCAAGACTATAACCTTGCAGGTATTGTCATCCTCATTTTAACAGATGAGGAAACTGAGGCAAAAGGGGTAAAGTGACTTTAAAAATTGTTTTCATCTATACTACCCAGTATTTATTAATTTACTGATAATCTCATCCTCTTCTAGCCCTAAACTCATCAACCTAATTATTCCTCTACAATGAATTCTAGCCTGCTGCAGCCAACTAAGCATGACTTACTTATTCATAACCTCACTCATCTTTGTTCATAGTTCCCTCCTCATTTTCCCAATATTCTTCTCCTTCTCCTTTTCTAAGTCTTACTTTAAGATGGAGCTTGAAACATACTTTTTCCAGGAAGCTTTAGCTAAATTTCCCCTTTCCCCTCTAGATAGTGTTTGGTACTCCTAACTATAACAACAAATGATAAAAATTGTGCTGTATTTCTCATATGGTAAAGAAAATGCTTTGTAAATCTTAGAGAGTTCTAGAAAACAAAGCCATCAATCTATCTGTGCATGTGCAGGTGACACTTAGCACTATATATTCAACCATAGTTTCTCTTCTGAGTTCCAACCGCACATTACCAACTTCCTAGTGGATGTTACTAACTAGGTATCCCATAATCATCTCAAATCAACTAGTCCAAAATAAAACTTATTACTCTGCCTCTCCCTTTCCCCCCTCCACTCCCAAATCTGCCCCTCTAACTTCCTCTTTTCTATTGATGAGGTACCATGATCTAGTCACATTGGATTGCAACCTAGGAGCCATCCACATATCCAGTTCACTTTCCAAATCCGTTCCTCTACGACATTTCTCGATTCTGCCCCCTACTCTGCACTCACGTTGCCGTCACTGTAGGTTAGAACCTTATCATCTCTTGCCACTATTACATAGCCTCCTAATTGGTCTGTGTGACCTTGGTCAAATCACTTAACTCTCTGTTTGCCTCAGTTCCTCATCTGAAAAATGAGTTGGAGAAGGAAATGGCAAATCACTGTAGTATCTCTGCCAAGAAAACCCCAGATGGGGTTATGAAGAGTTGGACGTGACTGAAACAACTGAACAGCGGCAACAACGAAAGTTCCAGACAAATTGGCCTACTGGTCATACCCACCGTACAGGATATTCCATTTTCCAGCAGACTGTGCTTCTTGCCTGGGATGTACTCCCTTTCAAAATTCCTTTCTTTAAGGTTCAGGTCAAGTGCCGCTTCAAAGGAGGCTTATCTTGATCCCCCCTAAACTATTAATGTGTCCTTAATTTACATTATATTTATTTGTAGATATTTTATATTTAATTATTTATATTCATATTATTGCACTATAATAGACTATCAGTTCCTTAGGGGCAGGTACTGATTCATTGGCACATAGTAAGCTTTTAATAAATGCTTTTTCATTCATTACTTTTTTTTGTGTCCCCCCCCCCCCACAATGGTACTTAGGCCATAGATAATAGGTACTTAAATATTTGTTACAGTGATTTGAATTGAATAAATTGAATCTTGTCTTTTCTGGCAATTAAGTAATAGGTTGTCCTTTTACATTAATGTTGCTTGGCAAATAAGCCGTGATTTGTATCCTGAAATGTAAATGTGCTTCTCGTAAAGTGAAGGTTTCTAGAGGTAGCGAGAGGTAGCCTGCACAGTTTAAAGAGGGATTGCCTCAGAGTCAAGAAGACCTGGGATGTGTGACCCTGAGCCGTCACTTAGTGTCTCAGTGGAACAATCTGTTAAGTTGTTGAGCAGTTGCTGATCTGCTTTGGTAGAGTTTCTCCACCAGGAATCCCCTACAACAGTGAATCACAGTTCTAGACCCTCTCAATCTAGACTGGATCATAGCTTGGCTGTGCTTCAGTGTGTATTCTTTTTGGTGAATCACTCTGAAAAATAGATAATGGAAAAGTGAAAAATAATAATTTAAATGAGCATTTATGTTTTAAACAAAAGATGAATTATAATAACCTCTTTATCAGAGGACCTGTGGGTGAGAGAAGACAGTAAGCAGAGGGGAGAGAGTTCAGCTATTGATGAATCGTATCCTTTCCAGAAAGTATTCAGAGGAATGAAAAAGAGGACAGGGTTCATGACCATGAAAGACTTGGGGGAAATAAAAAATTTTGCTTGAGACCATTTTCATAATAGTATATAGAATTGTAAATCACATTTATGAGAACATTTTATGATGCACAATTGACTTCTTATTAAATAGGTAACACGAAGTACTCTTGCTCCAGTTTTGTAGATTAGTTAAGTTGAAGCTCACAGATTCATAAAGTTCACAGGTCATAAAGTTCTTAAAAGACAGGCATTCTAACTTGAAGCTTTTCTCAGTGTACCACATTATTTCTTTATAGAAGAAACAAAAGACACCCTGGTATACTTTCTGTCTCACTTGGATTCTTCTATCCACAGAAATAGTTTATTTCCCCAAGGAAGTATTTTTACTGGCAAAATATCATTTTCACCACCACAGACTTGTCTGTCCCGTGGCCAGGTTCCTTTAACTTGTTTTCCTGAATGCATTTGCTGTCTTCTTGTCTGAGACTAGCCTCTTATTTAGTTTAAGCCAAGCTGTTTGCCATTTCATTCTTCAGGACCCAGTCCAGAGTTTGTTACTTCTTTGAGGAAGCTTTCATTGAATAAGCAAAGACATGTTGGGAAAAACTACATTAATCTTTATATTCCCCCTCTAGCATAAATGTGAATCATTAAACATTTTTGAAAGGGGGTACAAAGAGAGGAATTAAATATAGTGTCAGATATACATACACAAAAATGTGTGCTTGACACTATAAATATTTGATGGCTATTTAACTATATTTTTCAGTTGTGTGGAAACTGGAGCCTAAGCTCCTTCAAGTTGAGGACCTTGCCTTTTCTGGAATCACCTTTTCTTTCCCTTTCTAAAATACTTTTCTGTAATACCAGGAAGTACTAGATATTTACTGCAGTATCCAACAACTGAAATATCAATCATCTCCTCTCAAGTTCAACTATGAAATTAATGATGATGGAGGGGAGACCAGTCACAAAAGTGCTAGATAGTAGTAGAAAACCCCAGGTTGTCCACAGTTGTGTTTGTGCCGTATCTAGTATGATTTTGTTATTGCATTTTATAAGAAACCACATTAGCTTATACTTATCAGTTTATTGATGTACTGGCCATTTTTAGTCTTTAAAGTTAATCTTGCCTAATGCTTATATTTATTAATATATACATACTTTCTCAGTCATTCAATGTACATTTGTGTGTGTGTATATATATATATATATATATATATATATATATATATATATATATATATTTATTTATTTTTTTACTTTCAGGCCTCTAAGATTGGAAAACGTAAGGAGTGTCACTGTTGACCATACTAAATTTTGTGCCTTGGTAAGTAGTGGGAACTGAATCTCCTATGTTTTAAGTTCATTTTCCTCCCTGAATTCCTTCCCCTAGATCTTTCCTATAGTAGATGCTCAATACATATTTGTTGACTTGTTGATTTTTTAAAAAGAGATAGATACTTGGGTTAATTTTTTAAAATACTGTACTATTTAGCCCAGTAAACTCATTTGGCTAAAATGCAAACTTGTCAAAAGCTTAAGTAATTAGATTTCTCTTTGTACACTTTATTCATATGAGATAGAGACAAATAAATAATTTATCAAAGAGATATTGAAAAACAAGCAACTTCTGGGGTATGTAAAATGGCCAGCACAGATTTGATTTTGTGTCTATACGTTCTGCATCTACAGTATTCTAAAATGATAACTGATATTTATGTTGATGACAAATATTTAGGAATGTCTAAGCACTAAGGTACCTTGTGAATTATCAAAGAAAAATTAAATTATGTTCAGTAGTACATAGTAGTAAGTATATTTTTATCTTCTTATTTGAAAATGAATACTCTAAATATGGTTTGTGTGAGTATGTATGTATACATTTTAATATATAAATGTATATAATATGTCTGATAACTGCTTCTTAACCAGAATATTAATATTAACTTGACCTTCTTATTTTCCCTACCATTCTAGATAGAAGCTTGCTGTACTTGTGTTTTATTAAATATTGAGTTAAGAAGTTATTTGTGATTTCTACTGATGATAATAGTCATAGACAAGCAGAGTGATGGGAAAATTAGAATGTAAATCATTCAAAAACTAAGCTCTTTTCAGTTTACTCTCTGTTTCCTCCTTGGCTATTGCATATTTTCTTTTTTTCCTCTTGTCATAATAGACTACCTTTCTTTTTATTTTTAGAGGATAGCAAATAGGATTCTTAAAATATTTCTTTATTGTCTTATGAGCTCTTTATATATCCTCTTAATGATCTGTATTTGTGAGATGAGAAAATAATGTGACTAAATGAAATTACATGGACTGTATTATTTCAGCAAATGGATGCAGTGGCTTTTCTCACCAACCTTTTGCCAGAGTTGCTCAAAGAAGTAACAAAAAAAAATTATCGCTTGCCCTTTTTCTTTCATATTCTTCTGAATGATATCTAATTGTTAACATTGGCTTATGAACACTAGAGTCACCAGAAATAGCTTTTTTTTTTTGGAGGGGGAAAGGCAGAGCAGTTGGGGTTAAGTGACTTGCCCAAGGTCACACAGCTAGTAAGTGTGTCAAGTGTCTGAGGTCCGATTTGAACTCAGGTCCTCCTGACTCCAGGACTGATGTTCTACTTACTGCGCCACCTAGCAGCCCCCAGAAATAGCTTTAAAATACAGTGTGTCTATCTATATTGTTGTATTGTGAAAAGAACACTGAAATTCATCATAGCACCTGGGTTCAAATCCCATCTCTTCCACTTAAAACTGTGTGACCTTGGGCAAATGATGTGATTTTTCTGGGCCTTAAGTTCCACATCTGTGAAATGAAGCATTCAGGAGACTGGGTAAGATGACCTCTGAGGACCCTGCTAACTCTAGATCCATTATCATCCTTTGACATTGATAACACATACCATGGTTGCTTTGAATTTACTTTCATAGAGGGGAAGACATTTTGAACCTTATATTTCAGTTTAACCAAGTCTTTCCTGCATGAGACCAAGTATTTTTTTCCCCTCCATATAGTACTATACTAGTTGCAAAGAGTACTTTTGTAATTGGTCTCCCTCCATCATCATTAATTTCATAGTTGAACTGAATTGAGAGGAGGTGATTGATGGAGTTTTTCAGTTGTTGAATACTACAGTAAATATTTGCTAGCTGTCTAATGATATTGCCACAAAAAGTAACCATTTAGAGTAGCTAAAAAGTTTCAGCGATATCTTATCACTTATGACACATTATTTCAGACTCAAAAAGAGGTTTTCGAAGTTCAAGTGATGTGTGTGTGTGTGTGTATGCACATGTGTGCTCTTTAAATATTGAAAACTAGGTGTGCTTAGCTTAAATGTGGATAGTTCTGTACTTCTTGATTTTTCATTACTGTCACAGAAGATTTACTTAGATTATTTGATCATTTTTGTTGTAACTATATTCCTATGGTTTTTTAGTTTGGGCTTGCAGTAGCACCTAAGTTCCTTAAAGATGTAGTCTGTCTCATCTCTGTATTTTCAGTGACTAGTGCCTAATAAATATTTAACTTAATTTTTAGGTAGTTTTATAAATATGAGATGGAATAGTGATGCCTGGCAGTAGGAATTGTGGGGATTGTGTCCATTTCTGCTAGAGCTTACAACTCCCCACTCTTTAGCTGGGGTCCTCAGGATTCAGAGCAATTTTCATACTTCATGACATAAGCATTTAATATTGGTTTATTAGACTTCATGTGTATAGCACACAAAGAAAAGGATGTGAATCAAAACCTAAATCAGCTATTTGTTGTTTGGATGTATATTACACTGAAAAGCACAAACACATAGATACCTATCTCATCCACAGAATCAAAGAATCTCCCAACTGTTTATTATACTAGAATACTTCCTATAGCATACAAACCTTTGCTTGAAGATCCATTCTACTTTTGGATGGAGCTAATTGTTAGGAAATTTTTTCTTGCATTAAGCTGCAGTTTGACCCTTTGTAGCTTCTCCCCATTGCTATTGGTTCTGCCCTCTGGGGCCAAACAGAACACATCTAATTCATTGTCCACAGCCATTTCCAGACTTGAATACAACTACTATATTATTTCCTTGCTAAGTTTTCTCTTCTCCATCCCTAGTTCCTTCAACCAATTCTCATAATACGTGATCTGAAGACCACTGTCCTATTCATCCTTCTCTGGAAACTCTCTGTCACTTAATTTCCTAGTATCTAGTGCCTCAAACTGAACACATATTTTCAGTTGTTGTTTGACTAAGACAACTAATTAATGTAGCCTCTAAGACTTCATTATTTGACCTATCACACTGACTCATAGTAACCTTTTTCATCTTGTGCATGTGAAATTGCTTTTTTGAACCAAGTATAAGATTCCTGCAACTTTTCCTTCTCCATCTTTATTGCTTCACCTGCTACTTTAGCAAAGGTACAGTTATCCTTAACATGAAGCTTCTTTGCAATGGAGCCAGAAAGATAGCTAAAGTATGGTGTTTATCCATTTGCTTTGTTTGATATATTTTCTTTTGAATACTCTCCATGTGCTCAATTGGAACCTGAACGTCCCCTTAATCCTGTTCTTAGTCATTAAGCATTTATTAAGTGTCTGCTGTGTGCCAGGCACTGTGCCAAGTGCTGGGGATACAAAGAAAGGCAAAAGACAGCCCCAGTCCTCAAGGAGCTAACACGATCTCTAATTGGAGACAATCTCTCTAAGGAGAGACTACAAGCAGAAACGTGTGTGTGTGTGTGTGTGTGTGTGTGTGTGTGTGTGTGTGTGTATGTTTTCAAATAAGCTATATACATTACAGTAAGAAATAATTAGCAGAAGGAAGACACTAGAATAAAGAGGGATTGGGAAAGGCGTCTTATCATAACACTAAGATTCCCTTGTACCCCTATACCCTCAGAGTATATTGCAACAATTCGGCTAGCAGTTGCTGTGGGGGTGAAAAACAAACACAAGCCCAATAACAGGAGTGCTGCAAGCCCAAGTTCTTTTGATCTGCTTTTCTAAGGAAAGCAACTAGGGGTTAACAGGCTTACTTTAATCCAGCATACAAATATCATTCACTTAGGTAAGAGCAAACACAAACAAATTACAAACATCAACAGACAGATCTTGTCTGATTCAAATCTTGATTCATAGTTACCAGAGTTTAACAAAGTCCCAACATCCGGGTTTACAAGCTGGAGGTCTGTTAGGTACAGCTGCTCAGAGTCTCCACATCAGCACTCTGCCAAGAGTGACAGCCCTAAGCAAATAGCTCTGTCTTCTCTTTTTATGCACTCTTTATCAAACATCATCTGAGCCACCAGAACTTAAGCTCTTACTATTGGCTCTGGTATCAGCAACTCCTCTTAGGACCCTGGGGGCTTCACCCTCACATCGGCTTAGCACCTAGTAGCTAGGGGTTTTGGGCCTACTTGGGATATAATCAGACCTCCCTTCACTGGCTCCACCAGGAGCCCCACCTTAGTTACCAATGCAGAGTAAAAAACAAAACAAAACAAAACAAATGAACTCATGTTCCTTTTCTTGCCTTAAACCCTTCCACGTTTTGTTTTATTAATTTAATGAAATAGTAGATCCATACTTTCCCCTCTCTGGATCTTCCATAATTTTTTCCTTTCTTTTTTCTTCCCTTCTGCCTGAAGCACAGATAATTCGTACAGTATTACTACATTCCCTACTAAACAAAGTCTAGGAAGACAATGGGAGAAAAATATTTTACAGTCTCTTAAATCATGAGGGACTTTGCCTATATGTCCTCAGACCTAAGTTATTTCTTGTTTAACACTACTTTAGTCATCCCAGCCCTGTAGCCAGTTTAACACTTCTGCACTCCTTGAAACTCTCCTATACCTTGCCATGTTTTTAGAATCATAAAAAGTTATTATCAAATTTCCCTTTACATACTATCATCAATTCAATAGGCTAGTCTTTTAAATATTTCATTTAAAGGCTTTTCTGAATTTTATATACTCAAAATTTAAGTGAGTTTTATTTAGTACTTAAAAAGTTCTATAATTTTATGAGTGTGGATGTTCTCTTTACCAATGCAGGTTATATCTTAGTAGGCATACTAAGTAGATAGTCTTTCTGAATTGCTCTGGCCAAAAGAATTCAATACCTCTTAGTGATAAGACTCCAAACTTGCTAGGCTGATCCTCAGGCAGCAGGCATAGTGGTAGACTTTTCTTTCATAGTCTTTAAAATTCAGTTTTCTAGAATGATTTATCACACCATTTTTGTTTTTTAAAGGAAGAGGGTTTTATCCAAGAAATAGGGAATCTGATTTTTGTCAGTTCATTTGTTGCAATGGGGTTTTTCTGAATGAATGAACAAGGATTTATTGGTGCTTACTGTATGCCAAGCACTGTGCTGTGCATTGGTAATACAAATACAAAAATGAGACAGCCCTTGCTCTCAAGGATCTTTTTCCTAATAGAAGGGGACAACACATAGAGGGGGGGTGGTGGTAGCTTTGGTCTAAGAAATCATGTGAAGGGTGAATATAATTTTTAAGTGAGTTGATTAACACACTTTCCCCAGTAATAATGATGGTATTGAGTGATACATATCCCTAGATGTCTAAAACTTGTATGTGCATATGGAGTGTTGTGGGTAAGGGAGAGGTATGTGCAGTAGCAAAGGGGATAGCAAGAAGATGGCTGGAGAGGATGGGTACTCCTTATTATTTAAAGAAGGTCACAGTGTTCTTTTCAATATTGAAGCACTCTGTCCTATAACCTAAAACTTTAGTTAAAAGTAATTTTAGAGGTGAGATGGCAAAAGTAGAGGAGCACTCAGTTGAGCTCTTCAAAATTCTCCTCGCAAAAACTCTAATGCCTCAAATTGAATTCTGGAGTGGTAGAACCAGCAGAAGGTTGGTTGACACACTTTTCCAGCCCAAGACAAATTAGGAAGTTGTCAGGAAAGGTCTGTCTCACCAGGGTGGTAATCAGGTCTGGAGCCCAGTGCAGACCATGTAGTGCAAACCATACTGCCAGCAGTGACTGCATTGGTAGCAGCAGCAGCTTTGGGAGTTCTCAGCCCCTAGATGGTGTGGGGGGGCTGGACCCCTCTTTGGAATGAGATAACTGTACCCTTTGCCAGTGCTGGCTTCAGGACCCTGTTGCATTACCGATACACAGTTCTGGGTTGCAGCCTCAGGGCCAAAAGAAGTGATAGCACTTGTAGCTACAGGGGAGCAGTGGCCCTGGTTGTGCCAAGGTGTAGAGGAGTGCTTGTGGTCACTCATGGGGGAGTAGGAATCTTGTTATCAATTCTAAGACAGAGGTGAACACTAGCAATTGTGGTTCCAGGAGAGTGGGGTACCTGGTCACAGTTCCAGGGCCAGGAGGAAAGCTAGTGCTGGTGGCTGTAAGGAAATAAGGTCCCTTCCTGGGTAAAGACCAGAGCACAGGCCAGGAGAGCAGTGACCACGCCTCTCCTTAGATCATACTGTCTTGCAGGCACCAAAAACCTACAGACCCCCAGAACTAGCTCTGAAAACAGCAGCATAAAGGGCCTGAAACTTGGGACAGTGCCCCTTCCATCCTAGGGGCTTTAAAATAAAGTTTAAAATAAACTTTAAAATAAAGTTAAATGAGCAAGCCACAAAAAAAAAACCTTATTATAATCAGTTATTATGGTAACAGGAAAGATCAAAACACAAACCCAGAAGAAGACAATGACATCGAAGAAGCTACAAGCATAGTCTCAAAGAAAAATGTGAGGTAGATATAAACTCAATAAGAATTCCTGGAAAAACCTCAAAAAGAATTTTAAAAATCAAACAAGAGATGGAGGAAAAATTGGGAAAAGAAATGAGAGTGATGCAAGAAAATGATGAAAAAAGAGTCAACAGTTTGGTAAAAGAGGGACAATAATTTACTGATGAGAAGAACATAAAGTTGGACAAATGGAAAATGAGGTACAAAATCTCACTAAAGAAAATAATTCCTTAAAAATTAGAATTGGGCAAGTGCAAACTAATGAGTCCATGATACACCGAGAAACAATAAAACAAAATCAAAACAATGAAAAAAATAGAAAAAAATGTGAACTATCTCATTGGAAAAACAACTGACCTGTAAAATAAGTTGAGGAGAGATAATTTAAGAATTACCAGTCTACCTGAAAGCCAGGATTAAAAAAAGAGCCTAGATATCACCTTTCAAGAAATTATCAGGGAAAACTGCCTTGATATGCTAGAACCAAAAGGTAAAATGGAAATTGAAAGAATCTACTGATCACCTCCTAAAAGAGATCCCAAAATGAAAACTCCCAGGAATATTATAGTCAAATTCCAGAGCTACGAGGTCAAGGAGAAAATATTGCAAGCAACCAGAAAGAAACAGTTTACATATCTTGGAGGCATTGTCAGGATCACACAAGATTTAGCACCTTCCACATTAAAGAAGCAGGGGGCTTAGAATATGATATTGCAGAAGGTAAAGGGGCTAGGATTATGACTGAGAAAACCTACCCAGAAAAACCTAGTATAATCCTTTTAGGGAGAAAATGGATATTCAATGAAATTGAGGATTTTCAAGCTGAATAGAAAATTTGACTTTTATCTACAAGACTCAAGAGAAACATAAGAAGGTAAACATGAAAGAGAAATCATAAGGGAATCAACACAGTTAAATGTTTATATTCCTATGTGGGAAGATAATTATAACTCCTAAGACCTTTATCATTATTAGGCAGTTAGAAGAAGCATAGGTAGACAGAGGGGGTACAAGTGTGAATCGCATGATAAAAAATGAAGAGGTGAGAAAGAGAGATGCATTGGGAGAAGGAAGGGAGAGAAAGAATGGAGAAAAGTGTTGGCAGACAATGCTTAAACCTTACTCTCATTGGAATTAGCTCAAAGGCAGAATTACATATACACTCAGTTGGATATAGAAATCTATCTTACCCTTCAGGAAAGTAGGAGGGAAGGGAGGGGATAGGAGGAGGGAAAGGGGGACTGATAGAAGGGAGGGTGGATTAAGGAAGGTAGTGGTCAGAAGTAAAAACAGGCTTTTGAGAATGGAGAGAGACAGACAGAGACAGAGAGAAGGAAAAATGGGGAAAAATAGGATGGAGGGAAATGCACAGTTAGTAATCATAACTGTGAATGTGAATGGGATGAATTCACCCATAGAACAGAAGCAGATAGCAGAACAGATTGGAAACCATAATCCAATAATATGTTTAGAAAAAACACTTGAAACAGAGAGATACACACAGAGTAAAAATAAGAACCTGGAGCAGAATTTATTATGCTTCAGCTGAGGTAGAAAAAAAAGTAAGGATAGCAATCATGATCTCAGACAAAGCAAAAACAAAAGTAGACCTACTTAATGTAAGCAAGGAAGCTACAGTTTGCTAAAAGGTACCATAGACAGTGGGGCAGCTAGTTGGTGCAGTGGTTAGAGTGTTGGACCTTGAATCAGGAAAACTCTTTGTGAGTTCAAATTTAGCCTCAGACGCTATTTGTGTTACCAGTTGTGTGACCCTGGGCAAGACACTTAATATTGTTTGCCTCAGTTTCTTCATCTGTAAAATGAGCTAGAGAAGGAAATGGCAAACCACTGCAGTATTTCTGCCAAGAAAATCCCAAATGGTGTCACAAAGAGTTGGACATGACTAAAAAAACCCTGAACAACAGCAAAGCACAGACAATGAAATAATATCAATACTGAACACATATGCACAAAATGGCCTAGAATCCACGTTTTTAAAGGAAAAGTTAAATGAATTACAGGAGAAAATAGATAGTAAAACCCTACTGGTGAGGAACCTCAACTTTTCCTTCTCGGAACTAGATAAATCTAACCATAAAATTAATAAGAAGTTAAGGAATTAAATAAATTTTAGAAAAGTTAGATATTGATTGATCTCTGGAGAAAACTGAATAGGAGTAGGACGGAGTGTATCTTTTTCTCAGTTGTATATGGCATCTTCACAAAATTGACTGTATATTCGGGCATAAAAACCTCACAAATGCAAAAAAGCAGAAATAGTAAATGTATCCATTTCAGAACATAATGTAATAGAAATTATATTCAGTAAAAAGTCATGAAAGCATTGATTAAAAATGAATTGGAAACAGAATAATTAATTCTAAAGAATGAGTTGGTCAAGGAACAACTCATAGAAACAGTAATTTCAACAACCTATTCATATCAGTAACAAAACCAGCAGAAATCATATGACTGTCTGAACAGCTTTTTGAGAAAACACAACACTCATGGCTATTAAAAACTCTAGAAAACACAGGAAAAAATGGAACTTTCTTTAAAATGATAAGTAGTATTTATCTAAAACCAACACCAACTATTTATAGCAGGATAAGCTAGAAGCCTTCCCAGTAAGATTAGGGGTGAAGCAAGGATGCCCATTATCACCACTATTATTTAGTTTTGTACTAGAAATGCTAGAGCTATTGCAATAATGGAAGAAGAAGAAATTAAAAGAATTAGAATAGGCAGTGAGGTAACAAAACTAATACTCTTTCCAGACAATATGATAGTATATTTAAAGGATCCCAGAGAATCAACTAAAAAACTAGTTAAAATAATTAACAATTTTAGCAAAGTTGCAGTATGTAAAATAAACCCATATAAATCATCAGCATTTCTATGTGTTACCAACATAATCCAGCAGGAAGAGATAGAAAGAGAAATTCCATTTAAAATACAGTATAAAATACTTAGGAGTATAGTTGTCAAGATAAACCCAGAAACCATATGGGCACAGTTATAAAATACTTCACATACATAAACACAGATCTGAACAATTGGAGAAATATTAATTGATCATGGGTAGTCTGAGCCAATACAAGTGACAATTCTGCCCAAATTAATTTACTTATCAAATTCCAAAAAAATATTTTATAGAGTTAGAAAAAAAATAATAAAATTTATCTGGAAGAACAAAAGGTCAAGAATATCAAGGGAACCAATGACAAAAATGTGAAGGAGGGTGGCTTAGCAGTGCCATATCTGAAACTGTATTAATAGCTTTGTTGTTTAGTTAAGTCATGTTTGACTCTGTGTAACCCCATGGACCATAGCATGCCAGACCCTTCTATCCTCCACTGTCTCTTGAAGTATGTTCAAGTTCTTTGTTTCCATGACACTATCCATTTTATCCTCTGCCATCCCCTTTTCCTTTTGCCCTCAATCTTTCCCCACATCACGGTCTTTTCCAGGGAGTCCCATATTCTCATTATATAGCCAACATATTTAAGCTTCAGCTTTAGTATTTGACCTTCCAATAAATAGCCTGAATTAACTTCTTTAAGTATTTACTGATTTGATCTCCTTGCTGTCCAGGGGACTCTCAATCATCAAAACAATCTGGTACTGTCTAAGAGATAGAGTGGTGAATCAGTGGAATAGATTAGGTACACAGTAGTGAATGACAGTAATGTTTGACAAACCCAAAGATCCAAGATTTTGGGACGAGAAATAACTATTTGACAAAAATTGCTGGGAAAACTGGAAAGCACTTTGGCAGAAACTAGGTATGGACCAAAATCTCACACTGTATACTGAGATAAGGTCAACATGGGTATGTGATTTAGACATAAAAGGTGATATAAGTAAATTAGGGGAGCATGGAATTATTTTTCTTATCAGATTTATAGATAAGGGAAGAATTTATGACCAAACAAGAGATAGCATTATGGGATGTAAAATGGATAATTTTGATTACATCAAATTAAAAAGTTCTTGCATGAACAAAACCAATGCACCTAAGATTAGAAGGAAAGCAGAAAGCTGGGAATCAGTCTTTACAACAAGTATCTCTGATAAAGACCTCATTTCTCAAATATATAGAGAATTGTCTAGAATATCAGCCTACAATTGATAAATGGTCAAAAGATATGAACAGGCAATTTTCAGAAGAAAAGATCAAAGCTATCTGTAGTGATATAAAAATTCTCTAAATCACTACTAATTAGAGAAATGCAAATTAAAACAACTCTGAGGTACCACCTCACACCTCTCAGATTGGCTAATATGACAGAAAAGGAGAATGGTGTGGATGTGGAAAAATAGATATTATTGCCAATGTATTATTGGTGGAGTTGTGAACTGATCCAACCATTCTGGAAAGCAATTTGGAACTATGTCTAAAGGGCAAAGAATTGGAAATTGAGGGGGTGCCCATCATTTAGGAAATGGCTAACAAGTTGTGGTATATGATTATGATGGAATACTATTGTACTATATAAATGATGATTAGAATACTTTCAGGAAAAAAAAAACCTGGGAAGACTTATTGTTCTAAAGTGAAATGAGCAGAACCAGGAGAACACTATACACAGTAGCAGTAATATTGTATGATGATCAACTGTGAATAACTTAGTTATTCTTAGTAATACAGCAATCTAAGACAGTTCTGAAGGACTTATAATGAAAAATGCTTTCACCTCCAGAGAAAGAATTGTTGGAGTCTGAATGATAATTTAAGCATAGTTTTTAAACTTTAACATGGCTAATATGGAAATGTTTTGCAAGACTGACATTGTATAATCTGTATCAAATTGCTTACCTTCTCAAGAGGGGTAGAAGGGAAAGAGGGAGAGAATTTAGAACTCAAAATTTTAAAAAGTTTTTGTTTACTTGTAATCAAGAAAAAAAATGTAAAAAAAAGTGATTTGGTCTAGATTTAGTCTAATCTCCTAATTTTGTAGATCAGAAAGTTGTGCCCCAGAGATCACAAAGCTGGTATCAGTCTGTCAGCACGAACTGTTCGTTTATTCACTGAATATAACTTAGATACTAGGAATATAAAAGTTTTTTCTTTGAAAAAATTTGTCTTGGTATCTTTTGGTTTTTATCTCCTTAAAGTCTGATCATATTCTTTCCCCTTCACTTAACCAGTGAGTCATCTCTTGTAAGATTAAAAAAGGAGAAAAAGAAATTCAGCAAAGCTAACCGACATGTAAAACTAGTCTGATAGTATATATGTTGTTCAGTACCATAGTCTCCCACCTACAGATAGGAGAAGGAAGCGTACTTTCTCATTTCTTCTATGAACACTTAGTTGAAGATAAGAGCATGCTGCTCTTGGAGTCGAGAGATTGGTTCCAATATGACCTAGGGGGATTTATTAGCTGTGTTACCGTGTATTGGATATTTACCATATCTGAATATCAGTTTTCTCATCTATAAAAAGAGAATAGTATTATTTAATCTCAGAGTTATTGTGAGGAAAGCATTTTATTTAAATTCAAATTATTATTATCACTAAGGAAACAATCTTAAGTTTCACCTAGTTAAAGGGCTTCTTTTTAGAATTGGACCAGGGAACAAGAGTCCTGTATTTGACCTTAAGTGACTTACTTAATAAAATGGGAATAAGATTTCCTGTCCTTCCCTCCCTATCCCTTATATAATGAACAAAATTACTAAGGGAGGTTGAGGAGGTTATTGAGATAAAGTTTGCATAGAATTTTAAACTCTGCAAAGATAAGTGTTATTAAATAGAAGGTCTTATTATCAAAGAAGTTACCTGTGTTATAATTATGAAACATAGTAGATGTGCATAAGAATTCTAATTACAAAACTGACCCTAATTAAAAGGCTGGGAAGGTTGTGTCATACAATTATTTCATTATTGCTTGCTCTTCATAATGGGAAGGTGAATAATGAGTATCATTTAATATTCCAGAAGCCCTTATTGCTGCTCACAGTGTTTTCTGACGATGAGGATGAATTGAATTTAGGAGAATTTAAGTTCAGATAGACTTACTCTGAAATCATAGAACTAGAAAGGTTTATAAGAGAATTAGTCACCTTTTACTATATAACATGTTATCTGTAATGGTCTTTAGGAAATAAGATTCAGTCATCATACTAACTACTTCACTGACATATTCAGAAGGATCATTCTTTTTCTCCTTTCTTGCAATTTTAGAGCTTTTTAAAAATTCTCAGTAAAAATAAAGAATATTTCTCACCATTGAACTTAAGAATATTCTTTTTAGACACTTAAAAGCTTTGTGTCACTGGGCAAGTCGGTTATTCTGTGGACCTCAGTTTTATCATCTGTAATGTGAGGGAATTAGAGTTCATGGTCTCTGAGGTCCTTTCTAGCTCTAAATATATGATTCTGTATTTTGACCGTGTGAAAGAACCCAGCCAGAGTTACCTCAGACCTTCACAGTAATGCCAGTTGACTTCACTTGTGTGATCTTTAAGAAGGAAAATATTACCGGGTCTTAAGGAAAACAAACTTCCTGATTCTGAATGAATGATTAAAAGTGAGGGTGGGAGGGGGTCAGGGGTGGAGGAGAAAGGAAGAAAAGAACTAGAATCTAAAGGAGTGCCTTAGATTGCCTCTGAGACAATTGGGAAATACCTAAACAAATGGTGTTATATTAATGTCGTGGAATATTATTTTATTGTAAGAAATGACAAAAGAGATGATTTCAAAGAATCTTAAGTAGTATGAAATGATGCAGAGTAAAGTGAGTAGAATCACTAAAACAATTTATACAGAAGCAGCAAAATTTTAAAGAAAAATATCTTTAAAAAGAGGACCTTCTAAATCAGAGGACCTATTATAAGCATGTTAATACTTCTCCTGACAGGTGATGGACTCAAGGTTCAAAAAGAGGTATATAATTTTGAACATGACCACATGTAGATTTATTTTTCTTGACTATGCTTATTTGTTATAAGGGTTTTTTTCTTTCTCTTGATTCATTTAGAATGGATGGGGCATGGCGGAAAAAGAATTAGCAATAATTTTGACTCGTGCACCATCCCTCCCTCCCCCCCCAAAAAAAACCAGGAGAGTCATTGAAACATTTTTAAAATGCATAGAAAAGAATAGAAGAGGGAAATGGAGCCAAGATGGTGGAGTGTTAAAAAGGAGTACAGCTAAAATTATACACATGCGCGCGCGCACACGCACACACACACACACACACACACACACACAGAGTTCCTCAAAACAAATCTAGAAAATGCACTAGACGGAATCCTGATGGGAAAATCTAGAAAAAGTCACAGTGAATCATTTGTCCAACCTACTTCAGCACAGTGCAATAGACAGGAGATAAGGTTAGGCCAGGAGCATACCTGTGAGCCCTCCTGTTCCCAGGGAGGACTGTACACCAGGGCAAGATGAGGTTCCAGACCCATACCAGGGTATCGCCAGACTCATACTTGGGCACTGCAGTGGAGACAGTTGTGAGCTGCCAGCTTTGTCATCCAGTTCTGGGTCATAAATCCAAAGTAAACTGAGAAAGGAGACCTATGAACTGGGGTAGCTTTCCAAAGTAAGGAGGCCCTGGGCAGTGTACTGAGAAAGAAAGAATTTCAGAAGCCAGCAGTAGCAGCCATGTGTCTCAGACCTCAGGTGCGGAGTAGGGTCTTAGTTCCAGTAGCTAGCCTAGCCTGCTGAAAAATAACTAGGGTTAAATCTCAGACCAAAGGGAAGCCTACAAAACTGACACAAACTACAAAAGCAACCAAACTTCCCAGCCATCTGATAGGGGCTGATAGCAGCATTATTCTCTTGATGAGAACCAAACTCAGGTCAGAAACTTACAAAGCTCAGACTAAGAGGGCAACAATTACGCTTTGCCCGCAATTAGACTCTTTTGGGAACACTGAAAGTGTGCAGGTCCCTAACCTGCCCTTGAGATCCTGGAATAACAACACTAAATACCTTGAGAAAGCACGCACAGGACTAGCCAGCATATTCCCTCCAGAAATGCAGCAGAGCCAGCCTTAAGTAGAAATCCGAAATTAAGTAGCTGGAAGAATGAGCAAACGAACAAACAAACAGAATCCAAGCTATAAAGAGCTATTATAGTGGCAAAGAAGCTTAAGACACAAACCCCACAGAAGAGACTCCAAAACATCTACAAACAAACCTTCAGAGAAAAACAGTGCTTGGGGAAAAATTCAACTTTAATTCCTGGAAAAGGGGGAGCAAAAGTAGTGGATGATGCCATTTTCATTTTTTTGGAGTTCAAAGTGGATCTCCTATGCAGGGTAGGAAAAAAAGGACCTGAAGAAGTACCAGAAACACCAGACCCACAGCTTAGATGTACTCCTGTAGTACAGTAAAAGATTGTTCTCCCAATGTGAGGCAGTGATGATGAATAGGACCAGCTCCAAGAATATCAGGGACTTGGTATGGATGATAACACTTCCAATACAGTCACATTTTTTCATCACACTTCAGGGTCGACTGTAGTAAAGTGGCTAAGAGGTCACAAGCCCCTTACATGTAACCTGTTTTGGGATCTGAGTAGATGCTGAGGCTCTCCCAATACCACCTGCTCACTATTCCCTGATTTACTTGCCAAAACCTCCCCCTCCCTGAGGAATATAAGGGGAATGATATCAAATCTTTGCTCCCTTTAGAGGTCTCTTCAGAGAGTCTACCCCTTTACTTCATAGGGGCTAAATTAGGACTCTCCCTCACCTCTATCCAGTGACTCAAAATTACTGCCAAGTCCGTGAGAGACCCTTTTTCTTTTCAATAAATATACATTTACCATAATCATTTATCAACAGTTTCACCTCCCCCATTCTATTAGAAACAAGGTACCTCCCACCAGTACTACCCCTTGGTCCCCCAAATCCCTTCTGGGAAGGACTTGTCCACATGATTCCAGAAGAAAGGAAGCTTGCCATTTGAACAGGACCTCAGTTATTTCTCCAAGGTACATAGGGCACTCTGATGGAGCAAGGACCTTAAGGCCAAGGTTACTTTGTTCTGAGGAAGGAATAAGGAAAGATTAAATGGGGTCAACTGGAATTATGTCCAAAAACAATCTATTATTATCAATTAAATCTTACAGGAGATTGGATCCCAGAAACTCACCTGGAGTGCCCTTCCCCTTCCCAGGGCAGTATTGATTTGTCTGTCACAGGCATGGCTTTGGGGAGGTAGATACTTGTCGACATGGGCAGTAAGGTACCCGATGATGTAACTCTTGATTAGCAGAGCCACTTGGGTTATGTGGGTGATCCAGTAGGTATGAGGAGCCCAGTGGGGCAGGAATAGCTACCTCATCCTTAGGGGTATTATGTAGTCCTGTGCCCAGAACAACTTAGCATCATTACCTCAGTGTCCATATTGGCAATGGGTCCACTCCACTCTCCAGCTTGTGCTGTTTTTGTGATGGCTCCAACCTGGTCGTTTAGTCAGTGATGTTTCTGATGGGTCTCAACCTACCCCACAAACGACTATGTATTGGGAGGTGTCAGCACACTTCCTCCACTGGTTCTGACTCCAAAGGTGAGAACGTGCCAGCCCTGCAGCCTGCAGCACAGCCTTCTGAGAGGACTTGCTGGGAACCTGATTCCCTAGAATGTTTTCTGTTACTGGATTAGTGGCTGCTGAAGGCTAGTTGCATATGCCTTTCTCATAGCAGATGGAATTATCGGCAGAGGGGGAAAATGGTGCCAGTCTATGTTTGGGAAGGGCACTAACACTAGGGAACCCAGGTAAGTGAGATTTGAAGTGAGATTTTTAATCTATTTCCATTTAGCAATAGAAACTTCCTGTGTCCTGTCCATCTTGTTAGAGGAAACATCTTATATCAACCAACCCATAATGAGCAACTCTAGACAAAGGGTGACCGTAGCACCCCATACCATCTCTTCAGTAGTAACTATGGCTCAGTAAAAGGCAAGCAACTGCTTTTCAGAATTGGTATAATGAGTGGCTATTCTGGGGAACTTGGAGCTCTACAAGTCCATTAGTTGTTTATTCTGGCCACTTCTTGATGCCTGCTAAAAGCTTCACTCATCTTTATGTCTTTATGGACTGAGGCCTCTGGAAACATGATTAGGATCATAAGGGCCCAGGAGGAGAGGCTGGGACAATCTGCTTTACATTTTCCAGTGTTCTAGCTTGTTCCGTGGGTGACTTGGTAAGTGTGGGACTTTAGGTGAAGAATGTGGATTCTCTAAAAATGGAATAAAGTCCACTAAGTCTCTAATTTTCTTTCTTAGATGTCAGGAAGCAAATGTTAGCAGCTTATTCCTAACTGGGACTGGAGTCCTCTGGGTTCTCTCAAAACTTGTTTGAGAAGCTGAACCCAGGCTTTTATTAGGGTTGATTTCCTACTCAGATATCCCTGATATAGTGGCCACCATCTGTTTTAGGGCTTCTGACACTGCGGCCTCATGCAGTCTAGTCAGTATTCTGTCATTAATGTGGTAGTGTGCGTTCAGTGTTGTGAGGAAGGCGGCCTCTTTCAAATGTCTGCTCGCCATATGGTGACGGTATGGAGGGTTCAGGAAGGATGGTGAAGATATGTTGGACTCCTTCACAGATGAAAAGAAATTGTTCCTGACTAGGCTTATTCTCACAGCAGCCAGGTAGCACAGTGGATAGAATGCTGGGCCTGGAGTCAGGAAGATCTGAGTTCAAATCCTGCCTCAGACACTTACCAGCTATTTGACCCTCAGAAATCACTTCACCCTGTTTGCCTTAGTTTTCTCATTTATAAAATGAGTTGAAGGAAATGGCAAACCACTCCAGTATCTTTGCCAAGAAAACCCCAAATGGGGTCACAAAGAGTTGGACCTGATTGAGCAACAAGTTTTATTCTCAGAAATAGAGGAAAAAACATTGGTAAGGTTGATGGCCTTATACCAGCCACCTTGAACCTGGGCTACCTGATGTACAACACTGACAAGTGAGATAGGCATGATAACATTGTTCATTTCCCAGGTGCTATCTGCCTTCTTAACAGGTAGCACAGGGTAAGGGGACTTTGTATAACAAGGGGCTCCGGCTTCATTCATCTCCATCATTAAGAGAAGATGTATCTTCCACCCACCCTGGACACTCCTCTTTCTCTTTTTAAATGGTCTTTTACAAAAAATAGTTAATATTTTATTTTCCCCCAATTATATGTAAAAACAAATTTTAACATTCATTTTTAAAACTTTGAGCCCCAAATTTTCTCCCTTCCTCCCCACATCCCTCATTGGCAAGTAATTCAGTATCGGTTATACATGTATAGTCATGCAAAACATGTTTCCATGTTAGTTATGTTGTGAAAGAAAACACAGACCAAAAAAAGGCATCAAGAAAAATAAAGTTAAAAAAATGTATGCTTAAGTCTGTATTCAGACACCATCAGTACTTTGTCTGGGGATGGAGAGCATTTTTCGTCATGAGTTCTTCAGAGTTGTCTTGGATAATTGTATTGTTGAGAATAGCTAAGCCATTCACAGCTGATCATCTTACAATATTGCTGTTACTTTTTACACAATACATTTCACTTTGCATCGGCTCATGTAAGTCTTTCCAGGTTTTTCCGAGAGTATCTTGCTCATCATTTCTTATAGTACAATAGTATTTTATAACAATCACACAGCACAATTTGTTCAGCCATCCCCCAAGTGATGGGAATCCTCTTGGTTTCCAACTCCTTGCCACCAGAAAAGGGCTGCTGTAAATATTTCCGTAGCTATAGGCCCTTCCCCTACCCCCCTTTTTTTTTTGGAGGGAGGAGGGCCAAGGCAGGTCACACAGCTAATAAGTGTCAAGTGTCTGAGGCTGGATTTGAACTCAGGTTCTCCTGACTCCAGGGCTGGTGCTGTATTCACTGCGCCACCTAGCTGCCCCCTTTTGGTTTTTTATCGCTTTTTGAATAGAGACCTAGTAGTGGCACTGCTAGGTCAAAGGGTATGCACAGTTTTATAGCCCTTTGGGCGTAGTTCTAAATTGCTCTAAAGAATGGTTGAATCAGTTCACAAGTCCACCAATGGTGCAGCAATGTCTCACTTTTCCCATATCCCCTCCAACATTTGTCATTCTCCTTTTCTGTCCTGTTAGCCAATCTAATATGTATGAGGTAGTACCTTAGAATTGTTTCGATTTGCATTCTTCCAATCAATAGCAATTTAGAGCACCTTTTTCATATGGCTATAGATAGCTTTGATTACTTTATCCGAAAACTGTTCATATCTCTTGATCATTTATCAATTGGAGATTGGCTCCTATTTTTTTAAATTTGACTCAATTCTTTACATATTTCAGAAATGAGACCTTTATCAGAGAAGTTTGCTTCAAAATTTTTTCACTGTTATTGCTAAATTCAACCATGAGTGATCAGTTCACAAGTCCACCAACCCTGGATAAAAAACAGGGTTGGAATATGATATTCCAGAGGACAAAGGAGCTAGGATTACAACCTACCCAGCAAAACTAAGTATAATCCTTCAGCAGAAAAAATTGACATTTAATGAAAGAAGACTTTCAATCCCTCTGATCTTTTTCTGCTGTTTGCTTATTTTCCAGTCTATTTCTTGACTTTTAAGTCTTCGTTAAAGTGAGACTCTGTTTCCAGGTCAGAGGATGCACTGTCCCAAGCTTCAGAGGTTTTGTGCAGGTGTTTTCAGAGATAATTCTAGGGACCTGTAAATTTTCAGCTCCTCCAAGGTGGTATGATCTAAAGAGAGGTGTTAACTACTCTCCTGCCCTGTGCTCTGGTCTGAGTGCCCACAATCATTCTTTTCTGCTCTGTAACTGTGACAGGGGGCCCTGCTCCACTGTGGCTGCAAACTAACTGAACTAATACCTCTGCCTGAATGGGAACCTGCGCCATGCACCTTAGAAGGACTCCCCATGTATGGAGAGCTCTTGTCCCTGGGAACAGTCCTTTATCTCACTATCCAGTTACCTCACACAGTTTCATATTTGCAGGGCTCTTTCCCCAACTCAATTAGGATGTGAGCCACCTACCTTACCTTACCCTAACTGCAGAAAGAGGCATAGCTTTAATACCTAGCACTCTTAGTTCAGGTTTGATGTTGAAATGAAATGAGACAAGTCATTGAACATTGAGCATTGTAAAGATGTGCACTGAGGATACTTAGCTTCTCTGGGTACAATCTGCCCCTCATTTCCATAGGGAAGTGTATCTGATCAAAGGGGCAGGATAAAGTGACTCATAAACCAGCTTCTGTGAGGCCCTAGAACTAAGAATGGTTTGTACATTTTTATTTATTTTATTTAAAAATGTAAAAACCTTTCTTAACTTGTGAGTGGTACAAAAGCATGCAGTGGGCCAGATTTGGTCCTCAGCAGCCCCTTTCTCAGATGACTAGGAAGGTGTTAGGGAATGCAGGGCCAATCAAGTCCTTCGGGAAGCTTTGTCTTTTAGGTAAAAGCTTCCCCATGTGTGGGTGAGAAGAAAGAATCTGCAACAGGGAATTACTGGTCATATCAATTTTACTTATAGTCCTCATATAATCTATAAGGCTATTTTAAAGGCACATATTTTTACAAATATCACTGAATTAAAATTTAGTACATATATAGGTTGGTACCTGCTAAAATATAAATATGAAATTTCACATTTGTAAGAATGAGAAAAATCAATTTTCAAGTGAAAAATTTCATACCTACACAAGCCTACTTTCTTTACCTGCTTTCATTATAACCATCTTCCATTTTCTCCTTATTTTGTTTTTATTTTAAATTAACAAATAAAAAAATTAATCAGTTCTTCCTTCTATGCCCTTTTCTCCTCCCTATTGAGCAAATCTTTTAAAAAGCATTCCTCCCCTTCCCTCCCCCCCCCCGGCCAAAAAAAGCCTTCAATACATACTTGCACAATCTGGCAAAAACAATTCTGACACTAGCTATGTCTGAAAATATGTCTCTTTCTACCTTTTCAATTAATTATTTTTCTCAGGAAGTAAATAGTGTGTTTCATCTTCATTCTTTTGGAGTTAGATTGGTCAGAGTTTTAAAGTCTTTCAGAATTGTTTTTCTCTATGATGTTATCAGTGTATGGATTGCTCCATTTTTTGGAGCTTATCCTACCTTCCTTATTGCAGCTTCTCTCCTAGCCTGTACCAGTTTCCATATCCCAGTTCCTCTTAGTGCTGGCAGGGATTGCTCCCCTAACCTCTCACCAAGAACCTTTAGGCCCCAGACCTGTTTTCCTGAGTTCAACTGGCTTATCTGACGTGGCTCTTTCACTAGTCTCTGCTGGGGTTTTCTGTCTGTTTTTTTTTTTTAATATAGTTCTAGACTGGCTGAGGGAGCTTATTTCTCTTTCTCTTAGGTTTTCTTTATCACTGCTGTATCTCAGGTCCTTTTCAGATATTTATAGAAATTTGATGAGAGAGCTGGGCATCTCTACAGCCTTTCACTTTGCCATCTTAACCAGAAGTTTCATAGGTATTTTGATGACATGAAGAAAATGATAATTGAAGATTGACCCTATTGGTTTATAGGAATCTTCTAAGGATGGTGATGGTGGGTGTCCTAGTTCTGTGAATGAAGTAAAGAAAACTTGTATGTGCTTAACTGTTTGTATAATATTGTAGGAATGTATTGTACCAAGGAATGTCAATGTGAATATACTGTTAATTTAACCATGAAAATTATGATTATGTATCCAGCAGTAAGCAAAGTCAAGAAAATTCCAAAGGAAGTCAGAGGGCATGATATTAGTTTGTAAGTTCAGTTCTGATTTTTTGTTCGCTTTGGATAAATTTTCATTGACATTTGTGTTTATATCCTGTGATTTGTATGTAGAAGACACTTTACAAAAGTGTATATTTAATTGAATTGCATGAATAAAGCCTCAATGTGAACATCTGTGTTTCTACTGATGAAGTTTAAGAGGTGTACTAATAAATGGGCCTAGCTGTGAATGAATGAATTTAACAGTAGGTGGGACTTTTGGAAACCCTGTAGGGAAGTGAAAATCCACTTGGGCTTAAATATTTTCTAAAAGAATGCTAGCACTCTGCAAAGCACCATTATGTGCCAGAGGTAGAAAACACCTCTTTGGCTTAGTTTAAAACAACAACAGTTAATGGCTTTTTATAACTGCCTAAACCTTTCCTTTCTTGGAGGGTGACCTTTAAAATGGATTTGCCCAAAGAACAATGTGGTGTTCTTAATGAATATTGAGACACCATGACCAGTGAGTTCTTTGCATATACATTCTGTACCCCCTGGGTAATAGTGATATCTAGTACAGGCACAGGTTAGAATATAATTTTCTTTTATATATAATATCAATAATATTGTATTATACATAATATTTATATTATAATAAATCACATTAACATAGATGATTGATATAATGTTGCTAAATTATATAATTATACTTTAATAGAAATATACTTATGATATATAATTTCTTTTTAAAAATAATTCTCATTGGCTGGGTCTGGTAGCATGTACCTATAATGACCTGCTCTTAGGGAGGCTGACGCTTGTAGATCATTTGAATTTGAGTAATAATCTGGTATCTGTACTGATGTATCTGTACTGTGGTGCCAGTATAGTGAATTCCTAGGAGTAATGGTGCTATCAGGCTGCCTAAAGAGGGGCAAAATGGAATGGGTCATATCTTCTGTGCCTGTCAGCATTGCCTCCTGAACTGCTAGCCTGGATGAAATAGAGAGACCCAGGCACACAAAAAAAATAGTACATAGTAATAATAAGTTATCAGTATATGTGGTAATTGGCTTATATGTCCCACTGTTGAGACAAAGGTTTGGAGTTTAATAAGTAAGTCAATAAATTCTTTTTTTATTGATAGCCTTCATAGGAAAACCTACCAGGAAATCTTAAGTCCATATTCCCAATGATTGATCTATATCAGACCGAACTTTGTAAAGAGTTTTCTAGATGCCTTACCAGGAAGTATTAGAGAAGGGTTCTGTGTGTTCCTTTCCCTGTTATTTATTTATTGATGGGGAAGGGGAAGAAAAAAAATGTTTCCAGTCAAAGTAAATGAAGTAAAAAATATGTCTCTAAGCTAACCAGAAGTACTTGTATTTGTGTGAGCGTGTCAGGAACATTGAACTCAAAACTGTGGAAAATGATCTTCACCAGCTTTGTTGTTAGTCTCCTGCCCTTGGTAGAATTGACTGTTACAACTGTCACATGTCAGTCTTTCAAAGTGAGTGCTGTTAATAAGTTAGGATAAGTTATAAAGAGGCTTTAAAATTAGCTAATATTATCATAGTCACCGATTCCTTTTTCAGATATTGGCTGACCTTTAGAAGTTACTGGGATTTGAAAGCTTTTGTGTCCTGATATGCTTACCCCTTAGAAAGCCTTTTAAGGGTTTTGTATATGCATGTACTTGTTTATGGCATATTTAATTGGTTAGATAACTAGTTATTGCTACAAAACCAAATGCTGAAATATATGCTGTTTTCTTTTAAGCCAATGAAATAGCAGTCTCCCAGAAAAGGGACTGCATTATGGATGGAGCCCTTGAAAGCTTCAGAGGTAGGTTTGCTATTGAAATCTAATTTTAAGGAGAAAGAATGTTGGGAATGTTAGGACCTTTGAGAAAAACTTGATTCTTATCCTACTGACAGTGTTGGCACCTTTATTTCTTCCCTTCAGATGCCCTCATTTCTATCCCATCCTTAATATCTTGTCTTTATCTGACCGTCCACACTGTTTTTATCCTTTTTTATATCCTTCTTCCCCTTTGTGAGAGGCTGCACTTGAGTCTGCAATCATTACCTCTGCATCCTTTCCTCTCACTCTCTTCTAAAACCTCTGTAGTTTAGCTTCCAATCTCATTATTGAACTGAAGCTGCTCTCTCCAAGTTGCCAGTTACCTTTTAATTGCCAACTCTGTTGGCTTTTGCATGATCTGTCTGCACACTTTGATCCTACTGATCACTGTCTTCTCCTAGATGGTCTTTCCTGTCTAGATTTTCATGACACTTCTCTCTTCTGGTTCTCCTCCTACCTATCTGATTGCTCCTTCTCAGTCTTTGATGGTTGTTCAGCCAAGTCATGATTACTAATTGTGCATACTCTCCAGGGCTCTGTCCTGGCCTCCCTTCTCTTTTTGTACTATTTTTGTACTATTTTTGTACTATTTCCCTTGTTTTGTCATTTTTACCTTCACAACATCTGTTGTATATGTCTCCTTCTCTCTACTAAGACATCTGCCACACTGGGGTAGGGCAGCATCTCCCCACTTTTCTCCTGGACTATTGTAATAGCTTTCTGTTTGTTTTAAGCTTCAAGTTTCCTTATTTCGATCTATTCTTCATTGAGCTGCCAAAGTGATTTTCCTAAAGCTCTCTGAGCATGTCAGCCCACTATCTGGTAAGCTTCAGTGGCTCCCTATTACCTCCAGGGTCAAATGTAAAATCCTCTGTTTAGCTTTTAAAGTCCTTCACAAATTGGCCCTTTTCTGCCTTTACAATCTTCCTACATACAATTCACTCTTTCTGTGTTCTCTACTCTAGCAACTCTGGTCTTCTTTCTGTTACTCCCTTCATTTCTTTTTTTTTGTCTTTTTTTTTTGTTTATTTAATATTTTTAGTTTTCAGAATTGATTTTCACAACAGTTTGAATTACAAATTTTCTCCCCATTTCTATCCTCCCCCCACTCCAAGATGGCATATATTCTGATTGCCCCATTCCCCAATTAGCCCTCCCTTCTGTCACCCCACTCCCCCCATCCCCTTTTCCCTTACTTTCTTGTAGGGCAAGATAGATTTCTATGCCCAATTGCCTCTATATCTTAGTTCCTAGTTGCATGCAAAAACTTTTTTTTTTAACATCTGCTTTTAAAACTTTGAGTTCCAAATTCTCTGCCCTCTTCCCTCCCTACCCACCATCCCTAAGAAGGCAAGCAATTCCATATAGGCCACATGTGTATCATTATGCAAAACCCTTCCACAATACTCATGTTGTGAAAGACTAACTATATTTTGCTCCTTCCTGTCCTATCCCCCTTTGTTCAGTTTTCTTCCTTGACCCTGTCCCTTTTCAAAAGTGTTTGCTTTTGATTACCTCCTCCCACTTCTGCCCTCCCTTCTATCATCCCCCCTTTTTTATCTCCTTCCTCCTTCTTTCAGTGGGGTAAGATACCCAATTGAGTGTGTATGTTATTCCCTCCTCAGGTCAAATCTGATAAGAGCAAGATTCACTCATTCCCCCTCATCTGCCCCCTCTTCCCTTCCAATGAACTGCTTTTTCTTGCCACTTTTATGCGAGGTAATTTACCCCATTCTGTCTCTCCCTTTCTGCTTCTCTCAATATATTCCTCTCTCATCCCGTAATTTGATTTTTTTTTTAGATATCATCCCTTCTTATTCAACTCAACTTGTGTCCTCTCTCTCTCTCTCTCTCTCTCTCTCTCTCTCTCTCTCTCTCTCTCTATCTATATATATATATATATATATGTATATATGTATATTCCTTTATATATATATATAAATATATATATGTATATTCCTTTCCATACTATATATGTACATTCAGGTCTCATGAATCATACACATCATCTTTCCATGTAGGAATGTAAACAAAACAGTTCAACTTTAGTGAGTCCCTTATGATTTCTCTTTCTTGTTTACCTTTTCATGCTTCCCTTGATTCTTGTGTTTGAAAGTCAAATTTTCTATTCAACTCTGGTCTTTTCACTGAGAAAGCTTGAAAGTCCTCTATTTTATTGAAAATCCATATTTTGCCTTGGAGCATGATACTCAGTTTTGCTGGGTAGGTGATTCTTGGTTTTAATCCTAGCTCCATTGACCTCTGGAATATCATATTCCAAGCCCTTCGATCTCTTAATGTAGAAGCTGCTAGATCTTGTGTTATTCTGATTGTGTTTCCACAATACTCAAATTGTTTCTTTCTGGCTGCTTGCAGTATTTTCTCCTTAATCTGGGAGATTTGGAATTTGGCAACAATGTCCCTAGGAGTTTTCTTTTTGGGATCTTTTTCAGGTGATCAGTGGATTCTTTCAATTTCTATTTTGCCCTGTGGTTCTATAATATCAGGGCAGTTCTCCTTGATAATTTCTTGAAAGATGATATCTAGGCTCTTTTTTTGATCATGGCTTTCAGGTAGTCCAATAATTTTTAAATTATCTCTCCTGGATCTATTTTCCAGGTCAGTGGTTTTTCCAATGAGATATTTTACATTGTCTTCCATTTTTTTATTCCTTTGGTTCTGTTTTATAATATCTTGATTTCTTATCAAGTCACTAGCTTCCACTTGTTTCAATCTAATTTTTAAGGTAGTATTTTCTTCAGTGGTCTTTTGGACCTCCTTTTCCATTTGGCTAATTCTGCCTTTCAAGGCATTCTTCTCCTCACTGGCTTTTTGGAGCTCTTTGGCTATTTGAGTTAGTCTATTTTTAAGGTGTTATTTTCTTCAGTATTTTTTTGTGTTCTCCTTTAGCAAGTCATTGACTTGTTTTTCATGATTTTCTTGCATCACTCTTATTTCTCTTCCCAATTTTTCCTCTACTTCTCTAACTTGCTTTTCCAAATCCTTTTTGAGCTCTTCCATGGCCTGAGACCAGTTCATGTTTTTCTTGGAGGCTTTTGATGTAGGCTCTTTGACTTTGTTGACTTCTTCTGGCTTTATGTTTTGTCACCAAAGAAAGATTCCAATGTCTGAGTCTGAATCTGAGTCCATTTTCACTGCCTGGCTATGTTCCCAGCCAACTTCTTGACCCTTGAGTTTTTCGTTGGAGTATGACTGCTTGTAGAGTATAGAATACTTTGTCCCAGGCTTGAGGGGCTGCGCAGTTGTTTTCAGAGCTTTTTCTACACAGCAAGCTCTGCTACATCAGTGCTTCTTCTCCCCCAAGAACCGCCAACTTTGACCACGACTCAGATCTGAGCAGTCTATGCACTCCTGCTTGGTTTCGCCACTTAATTCCTCCCACCAGGTGGGCCTGGGGTCAGAAGCAGCTGCAGCTGTAGTTCTGTAGCTGCACTACCTCCGCTGCTCCCAGGGTGGTGGCCGAACTGCAGACTCCTTTCGCTCTGTCCCCGCAGTTTTTTCCCACTAACCTTCTCTGTTGTCTTTGGTTTTTGTGGGTTGAAAAGTCTGGTAACTGCCACAGCTCACTGATTTAGGGTGCTAGGGCCTGGCTCCCAGTCTGGTTGGTCCGGGCGCAGCCCGTGCTGGGCTCTGCTCCACTCTACTCCCAGCTCCACATGATAGACCTTACCCAGTGTTTGGAGGGTCCTGGGGGAGAGCTTTAGGCAAGTCCCTGCTTTCCAGCTGCCATCTTGGCTCTGCCCCACCTCCCTTCATTTCTTGACAGTGATGATTCCAACATCACCAGATGCTTTTCTTCTTCACCTTTGCCTCCTAATTTCCCCCATTTCCTTCAAGAACCAGCTCAAATCCCACCTTTTGCAGGAGGTCTTTCATGGTCCCCCTCACTGCCAGTGCCTTGTCTTTGGATTTCCCTCTCATTTATACTATAAATATCTCATTTTGCACATAATTGTTTGCATGTTGTCTTTCCCTCAAGAATGTGAGCTCTTTGGGGTCTGGAACTGTGTGTTTGCTTTTCTTTTTATCCCCAGCACTTGGCATACTACTTGTCAAGTGGTAAAAGCTTGAAATGGCTTATTAATCGATTGAGTTGGTGATATGCCACTGAAGCTCTGGAGAGATAAGGGATGGATAGATAAATCTGTGATGATAACCCAACCCATCAAAGCTGATAAGGTCATCAAATGAAAATAGAGAGAGAGAGAGTAGAGTAGAGGGCACAGAACAGAGCCTTAGAGAACACTTAGAGTTGGAGGTCATGAGATAGATGGAAAAATAATAATAGCTAGCATTTATCCTCCTCTGAGTTTTGCAGAATGCTTTCCAGATGTTACTTCATTTGATTCTCACAACAGCCCTGGGACGTAGGTGTGATTATTATCCCCATTTTTGGATTTGTTTTACTACTGTATCACCTAATAGAATGTAAACTTCTTGAAGAAAGTGACTTTTTCCTTCACCTAGGTAACTGCCTTGAAGTCGTAGTTGAGTGCTTGTTGATTGGTTGTTTAATACACTTTCATTATTTTGCTTGTGCAGTGGGATGACCCCATCCTTTTTGGTCTGCTCTGCATTTAAGGAGGTCTGTTTCTTGGGAATGGCTTACCACATTCTCTTCCAGCCCATTGATTTTCCTTCCAGTTCTTACTAACAGTTTTTATTTCATTTCTGTCTCTTGTTTCACTTTATCTAGGTATCCATGTAATCCCTGTGGAAAATTCTTTTTTTCCCTTGAGTCTCTGCTTACAGTTGTTGCTGAACTACTCTCTTTTTTGGGAGGATTAATTTGAAATAATTTTTTATATCGTGTGGTGTGTTTTCTTTGATTTACTCATCTCTCCAACTGTAGTTCCTGAGTTGGGATTTTGTTTTAGGGCCAGATACTGCCCCTTGCTGAGCTTTTGGGTAGGATGGTTGGTTCTGCTTGTTCTCATCATGGGTCACCTGGGATTTTGTGCTGACTTCCACCTCCCAGGGTTAGGTCCTCCTTCATCGTTGAAGTTCAGGGTCTTCAGGGAATTTTCTGGCATCTCAGAACAGAGAGTTAGGTATTTTATAGCATCTGGGCCTAGGTTTTCCCAGTTTGCCCTTTGGAACTGGGCTAGTCCCAGGCTCCCTGTATCCCAGGGTGACCAAAGTTCCCATCCTCGTGGCTTTCTGATCACCCTGGGGCTTTCTTCGCAAGGGAAAGGGGTAAAGGATTTCTCTATTATTGCTGTTTTTGGATACAGATCATTAGGCTGACTTTGCTAGTGATCTCCCTTCCTGTTGCTCTCAGGGTTCTGGTTGACTCTCTTGCAGGTTACATTAGATTTCTCATTAGTGTCATTAGACTTCTCAATCATTATTTGGTTTGGCGCAAACTTCAGGGTTTTGCTAGAGTAAGTATGGTAGAATGGGGCAGTGGGAAAATGGGCCTCTGGTTCAGGCAGGCATCTTGGCTGGAAGTATGAACCTATTTTTTTAGGCTTAGGTAATCTACTTCTGACCATGAGGGGAAGTATTCTCACCTGTCTTTGGTAAAAATGAATTCTTCTAACCTTCCTGTCTGAGATTTAGAACTTTGAACCATACTGGATTTCATTTATTTAACTTTTTTCTGTGCCCTGACACAATCTTTTTAGGAAACTTTGCATATTGTAATATGAGTACTTCTTTTCAATCTTTGGGAATTTTTGTTTTTGAAAACAGATAATTAAAATAAGTTTTTATTTTAGAGAGTTCAAGCCTCAGTACAATGATTTAGGCAAACACAAAGGAGTCTCTCATGTGCAGAATAGGGAGGCTCTGAAAATTGGTGGTAAAATGTGTGGTGAAGACAATGTGTTCATTTTATGAATCAGGTGCTAATTCTTTTGTTGTGAGTATTCTAAAATGGCCAAATTGAAAGAAAAAATCCCATGCCAGTATTAATAATTCAGGAAGCTGTATTTCTTTCTGTTAAATATATATTTATGTTAAACATAGCTTCATGAATTATTATATCATGTAGCCCTTTCAAAATAAAAGCCCATGTCAAATAAAGACAGACTTGTTAGTAGCCAGTTTATAATTTCTGTCTTTGTTGAGAAAGTTTAGTGGCATACTTGGTTTGGAGGCCATTGTGTGTATTCATCAGTCATTCATTTGGGTTTCCTTGGCCGTATCTGGAGGGCAGAAACTGTTCTATTTTTGTATTCATGTCCCCATTACTTAGCACAGTTCCTACTCATAGTTCCTGAACCTTCCATTTTTAATGTCTTGGGCTCTCCTCTCTCCCTCCCTCCATCTTGAATCAGTGTTGTATACACACACACATACACACACACACACACACACATACACACATTTCTTGATTGTAAACTTCTCAAGGGCAGTGACTTTTACTTTTATTGTTGTATTCCCAGGGCCTAGAATAGTGCCTGATAATAAACACTTAATAAATGCTTATAGGTTGATTGATTCAGAACCTGTGCCCTCTAGTTAGACACAATGCTTGTTATCTTTGCTGGGGAGACCAGGAAGCAGAGATGATGAGGGAGAGTATTCCAGGCACAGGGAATCTGGAGATGAAATGTCTTGTGAGAGGAACAGCAAGGAGGCCAGTGTCGCTGGATCCCAGAGAACTCAGATTGGGTATTAGGTTTGTGTTGGTGAGAGCAAGTGAGGGATCTAAGGTGATACCTAGCTTACTAACTTGGGTGACTGGGAGAATGGAGAGGGCTTGAGATGATATACAGATGTTAATTGAAGCCATGGGAGCTATGAGATCACCAAGTGAAACAGCATAAAGGAAGATGAGAAGAGGGCCCAGGACAGAGCCTGTTGGGTACCTGTATTTAGTGAGAGCATGGCCTGAATGAAGATCTAGCAAAAGAGACAGAGAAGGAGAGGTCAGGGAGAGAGGAGGAGAACTGGGAGAAAGCAATGTCATGAACATCTAGGGAGAAAAAGGTATTGAGGAGAAGAGAGTGACTCACAGGGACAAAAGGCTGCAAAGAGGTCAGGAAGGATGAAAACTGAGAAAAGGCCATTTGATTTGTAAATTAAGAAATGATTAGGAATTTCACAGAGAGTAGTTTCAGTTGAATGATGAGGTCGAACTATAGAAGAGTCAAAAAGAAAGAGGAGGAAAGTGGAGGCACTGATGTAGACAGCTTTCTCAAGGAGTTTAGCTGCAAAAAGGAGAAGAGGAGATGGAATGATAGCTAGCAACAGTGGACAGTCCAAAGGAGTGTTTTGTTGGTAGCAGTAAGGAAGCAGCCAGCAGCAGCAGTAATCTTACTGAGCCCCAGAGAGCAGTGGCAGGGCCTAGTAGCTGCAGTGCAGTAGTACGGTGCAGGCCTCCTGCATTGCTGTTCCAGCCCAGAGCAGGATCTCAGGCCCTTAGAGTGGCAATTGACTCTGGAAGAGCATATAGCAGGCAGATATGGGGCAGACAGCAGCAGACAGAGGGCCCAGCTGTCAGCCCTAGTGGTATCAGGAGAACTGCAGATCATCTTCCACCAGTAGCTGCATCCCAGCAGCAAAGGAATAGGCATTGGAAAATACAGTGGCAAAAGGCCAGGCCTAATGTAGCCCATTGCTTACTTCAGTGTAAAATTAACTGGCTCCTTTACATTTTCTGCCAGTATATTACCAATTGGTTGTTGTGCAACTCCTCCCCTGGGATGGCTTAGAGGAACATGGGTAGAATTATTGGGAGGGTGCTTGCTTTTTGACAATAAAAGATGTGAAAGTGCTTACCCAGTTCCATAGAAAGGTTGCAATCCCCATGAAGCCTCTAAAGGGGTGAAGATTTTGCATTCTCTTCCCCCACCCCCTTGTTCCCCTGGGGCACCCAGGAAGGAATGATCCTGGCTGGCAAACCAAGAAACACTAAGTTGATGGTGGCATAAGGCAGTTCTCCCTAACCTCTGATGATCAGTGAGTATGCATCCTTTTTATTGTAACTGTGATATTCCTGGTGCTGTTTCTGCTAATGGTCTTTTTTACATGGAGAAAACCACTATCAATTCTAGTCATATCACTTACCACATAGACCTGATTGTTTAGATCTAGGACTCGGTGCTTCCTGGTACTCTCCCAGATTCAATCAGGCCTTCTGGAAACTGCTATGTTGCTTTGTTTTTGCTGTTTCTGTTTTCGTTTTTTACTTCCTCCTTTTTTTGTTGTTCATTCTTTCAGTTGTATCTAACTCTTTGTGACCCCATTTAGATTTTCTTGGCAGAGATACTGCAGTGGTTTGCCATTTCCTTCTCCAGCTCATTTTACAGATGAGGAAACTGAGGCAGACAGAGTTAAGTGATTTGTCCAGGGTCACACAGCTAGTAGGTGTCTGTGTCCAAATTTGATCGTAGGTCTTCCTGACTCCATCTACTGCATCACCTAATCGCCCCAGCAGTTACCGTTGTTGTTGTTTGTCCTTTGTTCTCAAAGAGGACCATGACATCAGGAAGATGACGCCATGACTTGCAAGTGAGCTGTATTTAAGTGAGGGAGGTCTATGCAAGGCCATCACTCTCACTTTCTCCTCCAGAGCCATCTAGGACCAGTGGCAAGATATAGATCAGAATGACTGAAGATGGCCCCTGGTGCTGCTTGTATCAAGTGTCTTGAATACCGGAGGTCAAAGTTGACCAGAATGGGCTTGAACTCATTTAAGTAGTAAAAGGTCTTCTAGAACAGATGTGTTGAGCACACTTATGCCAAGCCGCATGTGGCCTAGGTCACTCCTGAGTGCACTGAACCAGTTTAAAATGCAATTGGGGAATATTTAGCAAAATAAATAAAAACACAACAAAACAGTTAATACATTTTTAAAATAAGCCAATGTGTAGTCCACAGGGATCCTTATGAGTGGATTAGTGTTTCTATTTGAGTTTGGCAGTAATGCTCTATAATACCATAAGAACCTTACTGCCAAGGAGTAGAGTGTGGTAAGAGCAAAATATTAACCTCCCCTCCCTCCCTACCTTCATGCAAGAGATTAATTTTTTTTTTCTTAAGAGATATTTAGGACATCCTAGATTCTCGGTTGGTTCAAGTTCAGGCTGTGGACATCACTTCCTGGTTACCCAAGTACAAAGGAACCATGAGGAGCTAGCTCCAGGTGCCCCGTCTGATTTTGGGCTGATGGATCAGAATAGCAATTTAGGCAAGGAAGCTTTGCTCAGTTGAATCGACTCAAGGCGTGCTTAGTGTCTGTCTTTGTTCGGTATCCTTCTTCTGCTATGGCTAAGGAAATCTCTTTTTGTTAACTATCAAATGACCTATGAGTGTCTTATTTTGTTCCAATATTGAACCTAAAATGTCAGGGGACTAGCTCAAGTCAGGCCCGGCCCAGAACAGCCATGCTCTCCCCTCCCCCCTTCCCTGTACGTATATGTATAACATTTAAAAATAAAGATGTATCTTTTGAGAGCGTGTGCTCAAAAATGTTTTGCTGATAGGTATGTATGACTAACAGGTTTAGAGATCAATGCCCTTTACATTATGATCCAGAAAAACTGGATCTATCACTGACCCCTATTCTCCCTCTATACCTTCTAATTTCTGTGTCTTTGCAAACACCGTGTATTGTTGTTGGGTAATGAGTTGGTTGATCTGAAATGTAATCACAGTGAGCAGTACAGTGTTCTATTGTTTTTTTCTTCTATTCTTATTTTGGGCTAGAAGTAATCGTTGGTAATTCCAGATCACCTCTGATGCAATTAGACATTGCTTTTTTTTTTAAGGCCTCCCTCATATCATATATCCTCCATGAAGCAGATTCTTCAAAGCTGAAACTCTTCAAATTTTTCCAGAACACTTTGAGTCTCTCCATTGTCCCTATCACTTTCTACCTCATATTATTCTCATTTGTACGTAACTTCAGATTTCAAGCCTGAATTGTTTTGTGAGCTGCTTTTTAGGAATGACCCTCTTTATTGGTGGAGAGAATGATGTCTAAACACTTCCTCTCTGTGTGAAAGATGGAGTTGTCTTGAGAGCTTTGAGGTGCTGGCTCCTCTATATGTCAGTGACTTTTTAAAGCCTTTTTACCTTTTCTCTACCAGGTCTCTCCTTAAAGAAAATCTAGAACCACACCTAGCCTAAGCAGAAATGAAAAAAATTTCTCTTCTCCAAAACTCTTCCACTAACTCCTGACTACTTCAATCAAGCAAGCATGCAGCCTCACCAGTCTCTCTATCAGTAGGGAGAACCAAGACCAAACAGTAGCTCAGATGCATGAACTTCACATTATCTGTAGAAGCTTGTGGACCTCATTTCGTTTTTCATCTTTGCGTCTTTAGCATCTAATTCCAATGCCTTGCATTGTAGTAGGTACTTTAATAAATGTTTGTTGAATTAAATTGAATTAGAGTTAGATATGTATTTATCTAATTAAAATTTATTTCTAAAAGATAGGAAGGAAGTATTTTTATAATACTTTATTTTAAAGCCCCAAGATTCCATTGCATCAGAATGCAAAAGCAAACAAAATGCTGTGAGCATAACAATGCATCATAATGTAGCATACACATATTGCTTAATGTGTGAGCTTGGTTGTTTGCCACATGCTAACTTACTATAAGCTTCTTACTGGATTAGAACAAAGGTGTTAGCATACAGCGCTTCTGTGGGGGAAGATATTTCCCAATTTATTATAAACTTCCTAACATTAATCCATTAAGAGACCCTTAAACATGGATTGGTATTTTTATAATTTGAAGCTGGCTTTAGCTGAAGAACGGTTAACATTTCCACTACTCTGTAGCAGTTTTGATGAATTGTAGCAACAATAGCACTTCCATATTTTGCCCCCACTAGCGCTTTTGTCATAATCCCTTCTCAAGGAGACTTGACCGTTGTGTCCTTCTAACAAATAACTATTCCCTCTCTTTCGTTTCTCAGTCCTCTGTTTTCACTTCTTTAAAACAGCATCACGGTCTCACCACTGGACCTCCCCCCACCCTCAGGATTATAAAGATGTTGGCCAACTATTCTGTCTGTTTATTTTCTGCAGTCTGTGCTACCCTGTTTGTGATGGCTTTAGCCTATTACCTTTACTGGTAAGTTTGATTTAGTATGATCTATATGTGCTCGTGTTCGTTGGTTTTCCTAGAAGATGTTTTGTTATTGAGTGTCTCCCATGCAAACTGTTGTTTTCCTGATTTTATTGTTTTTCTATGTCTCTCCCCATCCCCGCCTCACCTTTTCCCTTCTTCTTCCGTTTCTCCTTATCCCCATTTCCTTTTGCAAATCTTGCTACATTCATGTGGGGTCCATGTTTGCGATTCAGTCTTTGTTGTATTTATTAGAATGAAATGTAAGCTCTGTGGCTGACATTTGAAGCCTTTTCCCCTTCATTGATACAGCTCTGTATACTATACAGAGAAATAATGTGTTGAATTCTGACCGTTTTTCTTTGATATCATGCCACTGTAACTTTCTCATTTTTCCCCCTTCAGTGATACACTGATATGGAAGGAAGTTCAATGAAAGCAGCATTGGTCCTGAAGATGTGTGTTCAGGTTCTGGCTTTGACTTTGAGCAAATTGCTTCATCTTTTTGAGCCTTGATTTCTTTCTATGTAAAATGGGGTAATGCACTACCTTTCTCACAGGGTTGATGTGAAGCAGGGATTCTTAATCTGTTTTTGTGCTGTTGTACTCCTTTGGTGGTCTAGTGAAGCCTGGGGACTCCTCAGAATAATGTTTTTAAATATGTAAAATAAAATACATAGCTACCTACACGAAGGAAACTAGTTACATTAAAATACAGTTATCAAAATGTGTATTTTTGAAAAGTTCACTGACCCCAGGTGAAGAACCCCTGAGTGAAGAAAAAACTGGAATTGAAATCCTAGGACCAGAGATTTAGGGCTGGAAGAGATCTTAGAGGTCATATAATCCAATTCACTTATTTTACAGATTTGCTGAAGGTCACATAGGTAAAAAAAAAGAGTAAGGATTTGAACCCAGGTCTTTTGTCTCCAAATTCAGCATTGTTTCTGCTATGTGTAACTTTCTGTATAGATTCTTAGAGCCAGCAGGGACATCAGAGGTTATCTAGTCCAGTCCATATCTAAACAGGAATCCTCTTTATAAGATTCCCTAAAATGATCAACCAATTTCTACTTAAAGGCCTCTAGTTATAGAAAATTCAAACTCTCCAAGGCAACTTAAAACTCTTTTAGAAAATTGTAATAGTTGTCAATTTTTATTTAAAGTTTATTGAAGCCTTTTAATGTATTTATTTTAAAATAGTACTTTCCCCCCAATTATATGTAAAGAGAATTTTTAGCATTCATTTTTATAAGATTTTGAGTTCCAAATTTTTCTTTCTCCCTCTTTCCCTTCCTCTCTTTCTAAAATGGTAAGCAGTTTGACATAGGTTATATACGTGCAGTCATGTAAAACATATTTCCATATTAATCACAGTTGTGAAAGAAGAAACAGACCAAAAGGAAAAAACCATGAAAGAAAAAAGTCAGTTCACAGTATGCTTTGATCTGTATTGACTCCATCAGTTCTTTGTCTGGATGAGGATAGCATTTTTCAATATGACTCCTTTGTAATTGTCTTGAATCATTCATTGTGTTGGTGAGAAGAACTAAGTCATTCATAATTGATCATCACATAATGTTGTTGTTACTGTACCATGTTTTCCTGGTTCTGCTCATTTCACTTTGCATCAGTTGGTACAAATCTTTCCTGATTTTTCTCAAATCTGCCTGCTCATCATTTCTTATTGCGCAGTAGTATTCCATTACATGCATAAACCACAACTTGTTCAGCCATTCCCCAATTGATGGGCATCCCCGCAATTTCCAGTATTTTGCCGTTATGAAAAATGCTGCTATAAATATTTTTGCACATCTAGGTCCTTTTCCCTTTTTAATAATCTCTTTGAGATACAGACCTGGTAGTGATTTACACAGTTTGGTTGTCCTTTGGGCATAGTTCCAAATTAGTCTCTAGAATGGTTGGATCAGTTCACAACTCCACCAGCAGTGCATCAGTGTCCCAATTTTCCCCACATGCTCTCCATCATTTGTCATTTTCCTTTTTTGTCATATTAGCTAATCTGATAGGTGTGAGGCAATATCTCAGACTTGTTTTCATGTGCATTTCTCTAATCAAAAGTGATTTAGAGCACTTCTTCATACACCTAGAGATAGCTTTGATTTTTTTTAATCTGAAAACTGCCTGTTCATATCCTTTGACTATTTATCAATTGGGAAAATAATCTTATAAACTTGACTTGGTTTTCTTTATATTTGAGAAATGAGGCCTTTATCAGAGACACTTGCTGTAAAGATTGTTTCCTAACTTTCTGCTTTCCTTCTAATCTTGGTTGCATTGATTTTGTTTGTGCAAAAGCCTTTTAATTTAATATAATCAAAATTATCTGCTTTATGTTTTGTAATGCTCTATATCACTTGTTTGGTCATGAATTCTTCCCTTCTCCATAGATCTCATAGGTAGACTATTCCTTGGTCTTCTAATTTGTCTATGGTATCACCCTTTATGTCTAAATTATGTCTAAATGAAAATGGTGCCCATTTTTACCTTATCTTGGCATACAGTGTGAGATATTGGTCTATACCTAGTTGGTGCTCAATTGTTTTCCAGTTTTCCCAGAAGTTTTTGTCAAATAGTGAGTTCTTATTCTGGAGGCTGGAGTCTTTGGGTTTATCAGATATTAGGTTACTATGGTCATCTTATGATATCTTATTACCTAATCTGTTCCACTGATCTACCAATCTACTTCTTAGCCAGTACCAGATAGTTTTGATGATTACTACCTTATAATAATAGTTTGAGATCTGGTATTACATTACTTCCCTGGATATTCTAGACCTTTTGTTCTTCCACGTGAATTGTATTATTTTTTCTAGCTCTGTCAAATAAGCTTTGGTAGTTTGATTGGTATGGCACTGCATAAGTAAATTAGTTTAGGCAGAACTGTCATTTTTAGTATATTGGCTTCACCTATCCGTGAGTAATTAATATTTTTCCAATTGTTTAGATCTGACTTTATTTGTGTGAAGTGTTTTGTCATTGTGTTTATATAGTTTCTCAGTTTGTCTTGGAAGGTAGACTCCCAAGTATTTTATATTGTTTACAGTTATTTTAAATGGAATTTCTCTTTCTGTCTCTTGCTGCTGAGCTTTGTTGATCGTATAAAGAAATGCTGATGATTTAAGTGGGTTTGTCTTATATCCTGTAACTTTGCTAAAGTTGTTAATTATTTCAAGTAGTTTTTTAATTGCTTCTCTAGGATTCTTTAAGTATACCATCTTGTCATCTGCAGAGTGATCATTTTGTTTTCTCATTGATTATTTTAATTTCTTTTATTTCTTTTTCTTCTTTTATTGCTATAGCTAACATTTCTGTTACTATATTGAAAAATAGTGGTGATAATTGGCATCCTTGCTTCACCCCTGATTTTATTGGGAAGGTTTCTAGCTAATCCTCATTAATGATAATGATTGCCGATGGTTTTAGATAGATACTGCTTATCATTTTAAGGAAAATGCCATTTATTCCTATGCTCTCTAGTGTTTTTAATAGGAATGAGTGCTGTACTTTGCCATAAGTTTTTTCAGCTTTTATTGAGATAATCATGATTTCTGCTGATTGTGTTATTCATATAGTCAATTATGTTGATACGTTTTCTAATATTGAACCAACCCAGCATTCCTGGTATAAATCCTGCTTGGTCATAGTGTATGATCCTTGTGATATATTGCTTATAATCACCTAACTAGTATTTTATTCAAAATTTTTGCATTGATATTTATTAGGGAAATTGATCTATAGTTTTGTTTCTCTGTTTTAGCCCTTCCTAGTTTGGATATCAGCACTGTATTTGTGTCATAAAAGGAATTTGGTAGGACTTCATCTATTTTTCCAGTAGTTTATATAGTATTAGAATTAATTGTTCTTATAAATGTTCAGTTGAATTCATTTGTGAACCCATCTGGCCCTAGGAATTTTTTCTTAGGGAGTTGATTAATGGCTTGTTCAGTTTCTTTTTCTTTTTTTTTTCTTTTTTAAAATTAATTAATTAATTTTTATGTTTAATTTAATTTAATATATTTAGTTTTCAGCATTGATTTTCACAATAGTTTGAATTACAAATTTTCTCCCCATTTCTACCCTGCCCCCACTCCAAGATGGCATATATTCTGATTGCCCTGTTCCCTAGTCAGCCCTCCCTTCTGTCACCCCACTCCCCTCCCCTCCCATCCCCTTTTCCCTGTCTTTCTTGTAGGGCAAGATAAATTTCTACGCCCCATTGCCTGTGTATCTTATTTTCTAGTTGCATACAAAAACTTTTTTTTGTTGTTTTTGAACATCTGTTTTTAAAACTTTGAGTTCCATATTCTCTCCTCTCTTCCCTTCCCACCCACCCTCCCTAAGAAGTCAAGCAATTCAACATAGGCCACATGCGTATCATTATGTATACCCCTTCCACAATACTCATGTTGTGAAAGACTAACTATATTTTGCTCCTTCCTAACCTATCCCCCTTTATCCAATTTTCTCCCTTGACCCTGTCCCTTTAGGAAAGTGTTTGTTTTTGATTACCTCCTCCCCCATTTGCCTCCCTTCTATGATCCCCCCTTTTTTATCTTCTTCTTCCTCCTTTCCTGTGGGGTAAGATACCCAATTGAGTATGTATGGTATTCCCTCCTCAGGTCAAATCTGATGAGAGCAAGATTCACTCATTCCCCCTCACCTGCCTTCTCTTCTCTTCCTACAGAACTGCTTTTTCTTGCCACTTTTACACGAGATAATTCACCTCATTCTGTCTCTCCATTTCTCTGTCTCTCAATATATTCCTCTCTCATCCCTTAATTTGATTTTATTTCTTTTAGATATCATCCCTTCATCTTCAGCTCACCCTGTGCCCTCTCTCTCTCTCTTTCTCTCCCTCTCTCTGTATGTGTGTGTGTGTATGTGTGTGTGTGTATGTATGTGTGTGTGTATATATATATATATATATATATATATATATATATATATATATATATATCTATAGGCATATTCCCTTCAGCTACCCTAACACTGAGGTCTCATGAATCAAACACATCATCTTTCCATGTAGGAATGTAAACAAAACAGTTCAACTTTAGTAAGTCCCTTGCGATTCCTTTTTCTTGTTCTTTTTCTTGATTACCTTTTTATGCTTCTTTTGATTCTTGTGTTTGAAAGTAAAATTTTCCATTCAGCTCTGGTCTATTCACTGAGAAAGCTTGAAAGTCCTCTATTTTATTGAAAGTCCATATTTTGCCTTGGAGCATGATACTCAGTTTTGCTGGGTAGGTGATTCTTGGTTTTAATCCTAGCTCCATTGACCTCCGGAATATCGTATTCCAAGCCCTTCGATCTTTTTCTAAGATGGGATTACTTAGGCATTCTGTTTCCTGATCTCTTAATCTGAGTAATTTATAAATTTGTAAATATCAATTTTGCTCAGATTGTCAGATTTATTGGCATATAATTGGGCAAAATATTTCTGAATAATTTCTTTAATTTCTTCTTCATTGGTGGTGTTTTCACCCTTTTCATTTTTGATACTAGATATTTGTTTTTCTTCTTTCTTTTTTTAAAAGGTTTTTAGTTTTTTTGGAGGGGGGAGGGCAATTGGTGTTAAGTGACTTGCCCAAGGTCACAGAGCTAGTAAGTGTGTCAAGTGTCTGAGACTAGATTTGAACTCAGGTCCTCCTGACTCCAGGGCTGGTGCTTTACTCACCGTGCCACCTAGCTGCCTCTTCGTTTTTTTTTTTAAATCCAAGTAATGAATGGCTTGTCTGTCTTATGGGTTTTTTTTCTTTTATAAAACCATCTCCTAGTTTTATTTATTAGCTTAATAGTTTTCTTTCAGTTTTATTAATCTCATCTTTGGTTTTCAGGATTTCCCAGTTAGTGCTCAATTTTTAATTTGTTCTTTTTTCTGGTTTTTGTTTTTAGTTGCATACCAAATTCATTGATCTGCTCTTTCTCTCTTTTGTTGATATAAGAATTTAGAGAAATAAATTTTCCCCCCAAGTACTGCTTTGGCTGTATCCCACAAATACTGGTATGTTGTCTCATTGTTGTCATTCTTTTATTGAAATTATCGATTGTTTCTACTATTTGTTCTTTGACCCACTTATTATTTGGGCTTAGATTATTTAGTTTCCAATTAATTTTTAATCTATCTTTCCACTGCCCTTTGTTGAATGTAATTTTTATTGCATTATTATCCCAGAAGGATACATTTAATATTTCTGCCTTTCAACATTTAATTTTGAGGTTTTTATGCCCCAATACATTGCCAGTTTTTGTGTAGGTTAAAAAAAGGTATGTTCTTTTCTGTTCCCATTCAGTTTTCTCCAGAAGTCTGTCATATCTAACTTTTGTAATATTCTCTTCACCTCCTTATTTGTTTCTTATTTAGTTTTTGGTTGGATTTATCAAGTTCTGAGAGGGGAGATTGAGGTCCTCCACTAGTATAGTATTGCTGTCTATTCCTTCCTATGATTCATTTAACTTCTTTAAGAATTTGGATGGTATATCACTTGATGCATATATATGTGTATATATATATATATATGTATATATATATATGTATATATACACATACATACAGACATTTAGTATTGATATTACTTCATTATCTATATTACCTTTTAGCAAGATGTAGTTTCATTCCTTATCTCTTTTAATTAGATATATTTTTGCTTTTGCTTTGTATGAGATTGGGATTGCTCCCTCTGCTTTTTTTACTTCCACTGAAGCATAATAGATTCTGCTTCAGTTCCTTTTATTCTGTGTGTATCTCTCTGCTTGAGGTGTGTTTCTTGTAAACAACATATTGTAGAATTCTAGTTTTTGATCCACTCCGCCATCTGCTTTGTTTTTATGGGAGGATTCATCCCATTCACATTAACAGTTATGATTACTGTGTATTTACCTCCATCCTATTTTTCCTCCTCTTTGTCCTGTCTCTTCTTTTACCCTTTCCTTCCTCACCAGTATTTTACTTTTGTCCACTGCCTCCCCTGGTCTGCTCTCCCTTCTGTTAGTCTCCCCTCCCCCCTGCCCCCTTGCTTAATCTCCTACCTTCCTACTTCCCTGTTGGGTAAGATAGATTTCTATATTCAACTGATTGTGTATATTTTTCCCTCTTTGAGCCAATTCTGATGAGAATAAGGTTTAAAAGAAGCCCACTGCCCACCCTCCCAATATTCCTCTCCACTGTAATAGGTCTTTCACACCTCTTCATGTGAAATAATTTACCCTGTTCTACCTCTCCCTTCCTTTTGCACCCAGTATACTGCTCTTTCTTATCCCTTAATTAAATTTTTCCATGTCATTCCCTCAAATTCACCTTATACCCGTACCCTCTCTATCTTCTAGCTGCACTATTGGTAGTACAATTCTTAAAATTACAAGTATCATCTTCCTTTGTAGGGATGTAAGGAATTTAGCCCTGTTGAATAATCCCTTATGGTTTCTTTTTCCTTTTTACCTTTTTATGTTTCTCTTGAGGCTTGATGTTGGAGATCAAATTTTGTATTCAGCTCTGGTATTCTTATGAAAGCTTCTATTTCATTCAATTAACATTTTTTCCCTTAAAGTATTATGCTCAGTTTCTCTGTATAGGTGATTTTTGGTTGCAGTCCTATCTCCCCTGCCTTCCAGAATATCATGTTCCGTGACCTCCACTCCTTTAAGGTTGTAGCCGCTAAGTCATGTGTAATCCTGATTGTAGCTCCCCAATATTTAAATTGTTTCTTTCTACCCTCTTGCAGTATATTTTTTCTTTGACTTGATAGTTTTGAAATTTGGCCACAATGTTCCTTGGGGTTTTTATTTTGGGATCTTTTTCCTGAGGTAATTGGTAGATTCTTTCAATGCCTATTTTGCCCTTTGGTTCCAGGATATCAGGGTAGTTTTCCTTGATAATTTCTTGAAAGATGTTGTCCAGGTCCTCTTTTTGATTATGGCTTTCAGGTAGTCCAGTGATTCTGAGATTAACTTTCCTGGATCTATTTTTTGGGTCACTTGTTTTTTCAGTGAGGTATTTTACATTTGCTTCTATTTTTTCATTCTTTTGATTTTGTTGTCTCATAGAGTTATTAGCTTCCACTTGCCCAATTCTGATTTTCAAAGAATTGTTTTCCTCAATTAGCTTTTGTATCTCCTTTTCCATTTGGCCAATTGTACTTTTTAAGGAGTTGTCTTCTTTTTTCAAAGTGTTGACTCTTTTTTCATAATTCTCTTTCATCACTCTCATTTCTTTTCCCAATTTTTCTTCTACTTTTCTTATTTGATTTTAAGCTTTTTTTTGGAGCTCTTCCATGAGTTTTTTTTCTGGGTTTGAGACCCAATTCTCATTCTTCTTTGGGGACATTGTTGTCCTCAGGACCTCCTGCTGCTTGTTTCTGCCTTGCTGGGATGCTTCCTGTGCTGGACTGAGTTCCTTTTTTACATGAGTAAAACAGACCTTTCCTGCCAATCTTCCAGATTTCTTGATCTAAAAGATTGTTTCACTCCATCTTTTTGCTGGTTCTGCTATTCTAGGATTCATTTTTGGGTGCTATTTTGTGGTATGGAGGTTTGGAGGTGAATATGGGAGAGTTAAGGTGATTTCCTGCTTACTAATGCCATCCTGGCTCCTGGAAGTATCCTTGAGGCCTTTTTAAAACAAAACAATAGCTATTTCCTCACTACCACCACCGCCACCTTCTCACACGCACCCTTTCCTCAGTTTTCCCACCTACCTGCCATCATCAAACCTTCCTCTATAACAAAGAAAACCATATAAAGAAAATCATCATTCCCATTGTTTAATCTTTAAGCATGTCCTATAAACTGAATTCTTCCCTGCAACCTCTATAGTTAAAAAACCATCACTGGATCTTACCATGTTTACCACTTACTTTCCTCTATCTCTCTTCCCCCTTTCAGCTAAACTCTTTGAAATATCTGTCTACAACCAGTGCTTCTACTCCTCTCTTCTAAAACCTCTACAATCTAGCTTCTAGCCTCTCTTTTCAATTGAAATTTCTTTCTCCAAATGAGACTAACAATTTCTTGATTTCCAGATCTAATATCCTCTTCTAGATCTTGATATTAATTGACTTCTGTAGCATTTGACAATATTGACCACCTTCTCCGCATGAATATTCTCTTATCTCTGTGACACCATTCTTTCTCAGTTCTCTTCCCACCTGTCTCTGACTACTTCTTCTTAGGCTCTTCTTCTGGGTCATCATCCATACCATGCTCAATCAACATAGGTGTTCCCCAAGGCTCTGTCCTAGGGCCTCTTCTCTCTATACTCTCTCACTTGATGATGTCATCAGCTCTCCTGGGTTCAGTTATCTTCTCCAGGGAAATAATTCTCACATCTGTATTTCCAGCCCTAGTCTGTCTCCTAAACTTCAGTTTTACATTAATCAACTGAATTGGACATTTAAAAGTGGATGCTCCATAGGAATTTTAAGTGCAACATGTCCAAAACAGAATTCATTAGTGTTGGCATTTCCCTGTTATTGTTGGGGGCACCACCGTCTTTCCAGTCACCCAGGTTCACAATCTAAGGGTAATCCTCAACTCCTCCCTGACTCACTCCACCTATCCAATCAGTTGCCAAATCTTATAATTTCTTTCACTGTTGTAATAGTCTTCTAGTTGGTCTCCCTGCCTCATATCTCTTCCTATTCCAATCCATCTTGCACACAGCTGCCAAAAGTGATTTTCCTAAAATTCAGCTCTGACCATGTCATCCTTTCTACTCAGTCAACTCAGTGACTCCCCATCAACTCCTGTATCAAATATTATATATATAGTCTTCTCTTTAAAATTTAAAGTTCTTCATAATCTGCTCCCTTTCTAATTTTCCTGCATTCTACTTACCTACCTGTACTCCACAATAGGTCCACTTGTTGTTCCTAAGAAATGATACTTGCTTTCTTATCTACAGGCATTTGTATTGGCTGTCTCCCATATTTAGAATGTTCTCCTTGTCAGCTTCCATTTCTTTGAATCCCTTCTTTCCTTTAAGACTCATCTCAAATTTTATCTCCTTCGGGAGTATTCCAGGTTCTCCCCAGCTTCTAGTGCTATCCACTCTAAGATTATCTTCCACCCATTCTACATTTATCTTTTATGTTATAATTTATATATTTTGTTTCCCCCCACCCCATTAGAATGTAAGCTCTTTGAGAGCAAGAACTGGCTTTGCTTTTTATTGTTATCCTTAGTGCTTAACACAGAGTCTGGCATGTGGTGAGCACTTAACGTATGTTTGTGGACTAATTGATCGATTGCCAGCGTGGTCCACATTCCGCATTCGTAGCATCTCTCTCTGTACTTCAAGGACACGCCTATTTTGTAATTAGTACCGTGGGACCATGATTGGCCATTACAGTTCATCAGAGTTCCTTTTAGAATTGTTTACATTATTGTAGTAACTTTGTATATTGTTTCTTGGGCTTGTTTAGGTCTTCTGTACTAGCTCATAAAGGTCTTTCTATATTTCTCTGAATTCTCAGAATAAGTTTCATTTGTCATTTCTCATACCACAGTAATAGATCTACATATTGTATTTGTTCATTCATTCCTTAATTACCATTTACTTGTTTCCAGTTTTTTCTTACCTAAAAAAGTTTGGACTACTTTGTAACTTTTGTACTCTGATGTTACTGCACGCATTATTAAAAAAAAAAACAAAACCAAAAAACCTAATCTGTCAGATGCTGAAATGAAAAAGGAAATGGTGGAAATGGGGTTGAGAGAAGACAAAATGGGAATGAAGGAAATAAAAGGGAAGATGTATGTGATATTTCTGGAAACCAGAGGAAACATCCTGACCTCCCTCCTGTTCTCTTCTCTCTCCTGTCCTTTGCTCCTCTGTTCATTTCTCCTTTTTCCCTCCCTCTTTCCCCTCCCCCTTTCCCCTTATTTCCTCTTTGAGTTATGAAGACCTGCCTCTGGTAAAGCTTGCTTATTTTTTTAATCCTTGAGTGCATGATCTACTTGCATTCTCCTGCTAATGCAGCTGCTCCTATTCCTTAGACCCCAGATTCCCAGTTGAATAAGAGTTTCTGGGCTGGCTTTCCAGGTAGGCAGAGTTAGCAGCAGTCCCTATCTGCTGTCTGATCCTTAAAATGTTTTTAATATGATAACAAAGTCTTTTATTCTGCAATGAGAGCTAAAATTAAAAATGGGAATACCCTTGAGAGAAGTAATACATTGACCTAATTTGCTTTTTGGAGGAGGAGATTTTTATATTGGGAAGGATAAAGGAAACACTGCAACTCCTAAAAGTGAATAGAAAAGGAAGCATTCAACATGAAGAATGCAAAGTGAGGCTGGCAGCTGAAGACAGACTTAGCTTTCTCAATATCACATTGCTGCCAGAATAGACAAGAATAGACAAGCTCTCTACCTGGCCTGCACAAACAGGAAAGGTTATCCTCTATTTGTTATCTTCCAACTTCATCTGATTAAAACATTCTACTAAAGCAATAGTTTTAAGAAAAGAATTCTTAATGTGAAATTCCATACCAATAGTAATGAAAATATAACTCAAGTATAGGGAAAGTTTCCAGGACTCCAGTTTTAGGTAATTCTATCAGTTCTAGAAAATAAATCTTATTATACATAAACCTACATTTTATTAATACTTCTGTACTTCATTAGATTTGTGATTTATCCTCTAGTGACATCGATTATAACACATCTATGCTTTTTCATATGTATGGCACTTGTCTTTATCTTCCTGTAAATCCTCAGCAGACCCACATGGGTACCTTTCTCTACGTCTCTTAACATATTAGAGAGGTACCAAGGAAGCACACAGGCTAAAAGAAAAGTATCAATAAAACTTATTTTTTTAAAGTGTGTTTTCATTTGGGTAAAAACTTGGGATTATTAAAAGCACGGAACAATTTTCCAAAGGCAGTCCAGTCTGCTCTCTTCCTTCTCTGCAGTTCTCCATCTGTACCATTTCTCTAAAACATATATACTGATGAATCAGTGCAAAGGGCTGTCAGTCTATCTTGCCAATATCCATATTCAGATGGCAGTTGTTTTATTATCTCTAGACTGTCCTGGTATGCTGTAAGTAATGGTAATTTTTCTTATAATTTATTTTCCTTTCCTTTTGGAAACCAAGACATATCTTCACATGAGAAAAGTATTATGATCTATTAATCATTGTGATTATTAATAATAATAATAGCCAGCGTTTATGTAGTGTTTGAAGGTTTCCAGAACATTTTACAGCCTTGTTATTATCCCCATTTTATAGATGAGGAACTGAAGTAAATAGAGGTTAAGTAGCTTATCCAAAGTCTTCACACAGCTTGTACATGTCTGAGACTGGATTCAAATTCAGGCCTTTCTGACTACAAATCTACTTTTTTACCTATTGTTCTACCTAGCCACCAAATATATGGGGGAGGGGGAGGGGAGGAAGAATGAAGAAGAAAGAATGTTTCTGATGTTGTGAAACCCAGCTGACTAGAAGTACCCACAGCAGAAGCAGAGAATTTGGAAATAGGGCCGGACTGCAGGAGTACGGAAGATGATGAGTTGTATTTTAAATATACTGAGTTTGAACTGACTATGGGACATTTAATGGGAAAATATCCAATAGGCAGTTGGTAGTCTCATGTTAGAACTCAGGAGAGACAGTTTAGGACTGGATATATAGAGATAATAGCTCAGCTGATGAGATCACCGCTTGAAAGGATGGATGTAATGAGAAAGAAGAGGGCCCAGGCTAGGGACCTTGGGGAAGACTCACAATTATGGGAGTTGATGGATGGTGATCTAGCAAAGCAGACTGAGAAGCTGCCATCTGCACAGGAGGGGAGAACTAAAAGAGAACAATGTCACAGAAACACAAGATAAAGAGAATATCTAGGTGGTTCAAGTCATCAATAGTGTCATTTCCTAACAGGATTAAGAAGGAGGAGGACTGGGGAAAAGAAGTCAGATTTGATAATTAATAAAGCAGTTTCAGTTGAGTGCTAAGATCAGAAGCCTGATTACAGGGGGTTGAGTAGGAGTGAGAGGAAAGGAAGTATAGGCAATAAATTAAATAATTGTGGGTATATTAACATATTCCTAACATTTATCCCTATATACTTGGTAGTAAATAAATTGGTTGACTCTATATAGGTGTCAAGAAAAAGTTATTGCAACAAAGAAAATGCCTAAATTTAGTCTAGGGGCAATAAATTATACACTAGCAGATGATGAAGGCTTGTACCAGGGTTATGGTAGTTGAGAGAAGAGGGCACATAAGAGAGATGTTGCCAAGCTAGAATCTGTAAGACTTGGCAATAAATTGGCTATGGAGCATGAGAGAGAGGAGGTGAGGAAGACACCTAGACTATAAACTTGGTGGCTGGAATACATTGAAAAAGTTTGGAAATGCATGCAATGTTCTACGCCCCCCACCTTTGTGAAGGTGGGAGGGGGAAGAGGATGAAAGAAAGTATCCTCTTATATAGCTCTTTTGAGTACCCTTGTTCTTTGTAACTCTTAAGACATTCAGTTTCTTTTCTTTGCCTTTTTATTATTAGAAACATTACAAAATCAATAAACGTGAATGTTTTCCTTTACAAAACAGAGCAGAAAAAATGCTGCATATGAAACAATCTGTACTGTATACAGCTGGGAATGCCTTTGAGATAATTCACTTTCAGTTGTTTTGTTGTTACTGCTCTTTCCATTTAAATTGTAATCATTGTGTATCTTGTTTTCTTGGTTCTCCTTCTTTCTGTATCAGTTCATGTAAGAGGAAAAACAATCACCAAAATCCATCAGTAATCCATCAATAGAACATTTTCATACTTCTCTATATTCATGTATTTGTCATTTCTTACAGCACAGTAATATTCCATTGCATTAATGTACTACAGTTTATTTAACCACTCCCTAGGTGATGGGCATCTATTTTGTTTCCAGTTCTTTGCTGTTATAAAAAAGGGCTACTGTAAATATTTTGGTCTGTATGGGGAATTTCTTATCAATGACCTCCTTGGCATATAAGTTTAGCAGTATAATCTCTGGGTTAAAGGATATGGGCATACCATTTAGTCATTTTATTTGCATAATAACAAATTGCTTTCCAAAATGGTTATACTTATTCACAGCTCCACTGATAGTGGAGTAATGTATCCATCTTTTCACGACACCCCCAGCATTGAATATTGACGTCTTTTCTTATCTTTACCAATATGCTGAGGGTGAGGTGAAGCCTCCAGGTTGTTTTAATTTGCATTTCTCTTGTTGATAATGAAATGATTGCAATAGTTTATTTAAGGACTGCTCAATCATATTCTTTGACTGCTTCTCTATTGGGAAATGGCTGTAGGTTTTGGTGTGTGTGTGTGTGTGTGTGTTAATTTATATAGATCTTGATAACCCTTTCCCTTCTTAATCTTCATGCATTAGTTTTGTTTGTGCAGAAAATTTTCAGTTTTACGTAATCAAGATTACTTAGTCTTTTATTGTTTCCTTTATTTCTTGTTTGTTTAAAACATAGGTGTTAAAGTTATATGATTTGCTTCTCTTCTAATTTTTCTAGAGTAAGATCTTTAATATAAAGGTCATGTATCTATTTAGAATTTATTGTGAAATATGGTGTAAGATATGTATATCTAAGCCTAATTTCTACCAGACTGCCTTCTAACTTTTCCAGAAGTTTTTTTTTAATCAAATAGAGAGTTTTTTCCTAAATAATTTATATTTTCCAGTTTATCAAATGCTGGGTTGTTGAGTTCCATTGTTTATGACTCTCCCTTATGCTGTTCCATTGATCTACTTCTCTGTTTTTAAAACTAATACCATGTTTAATAGCATGTTTCTGATGACCACTGCTTTATAATGTGTTCTAGAAGTGCTGTTCTTCCTTCATTTCTACTTTTTTCATTATTTTCCTTGATAGTCTAGATCTTTTGTTTCTCAAAATAAATTTTAATTCATTGAGTGTTGTAAATTATCTCTTTGATAGTTTGATTTGTATAGCATGAAAATGATAAATTAATTCTTAAAGATATAATTAACTAGTTGAGCCACTTATTCTTAGAGTTTAAATGATATAAGTTTCCTGAACAATAAGTTAGTTCGTAAGCAGAGTAGTGCTTGACGTTGGTCTCAGTTCATTTTACATAGGATCAGTTCCCTCCTCTGACCTAGTTTGCTGTTTCATTCTTAGCAGTGACACTTAGCAACACTGTTGTTCTGAAGTGTGTGTGTGTGTGTGTGTGTGTGTGTGTGCTTGAACCACTTCTCTGAGTTCCCTCTGTTGTTTTTTTTAAACAAGCAGACAATTTAAGTAAACAAAGTTAAGTAAACAAATACTGTAGACATAGGAGGAAAACTTACTTCTTTATGTGATTGTACTTTAATTTACTCTTGGAAGATGTGAGACTAATGTAAAATAGGGAAAGATCGACCTGCACTGGTTAAATTCTTAATTATAGGTTAACTCGATACCATTAGCTATTCAATGAAAAAAGCAGCTACTGAGCACCTACAGTATGTAAGGTAAAAAGAATACAAGAACAAAAACAAAACTGTTCCTGCCCTGAAGGAGCTTTACATTCTTCTCCAGGGATACTTTGTTATTGTTCTGTCCTTTCAGTGTTTCAGTTGTATCGACTCTTTCTGACCCCATTTAGGGTTTTCTTGGCAAAGATACTGAAGTGGTTTTCCTTTTCCTTCTGCAGCGATTCCCCAGGGTCATACACCTAGTAAGTGTGTGAGGCAAGATTTGAACTCAGGTCTTCCTGACTCCAGGTCCGGAGCTCTTTCTACTGTGCCACTTAGCTGCCCCACTGCTTATATACAGATAAATATAATGTTATACCAGAAGCGAGCGAGACACACCACAGAGTATAAGTTTTAGGTGGAGAATTTATTAGCCGGCGGCCATTGGGGTACGGCACCACAAATCAGTGGCAAATATGTTGGGGTGATGGCTTGGCTTATATAGGATATGGGGGTACAGAGTGTGGGGGGGAAACAGGAACAAAGGTCCTGGCTGATCAAAAGATTCAGTCAGGTTATCGTACTAGTGGGATAATCTCATTTACATTCCTTGGTGGAGTCACGGAGCCCCAGGGATATCTGCTAGACAGGGTCTGCCAGGTTGTCCTTCAGTGGGATGGTCCCATCTACTGACATTCCTTGGTGGAGTCATGGAGTCCCAGGGGGTTTGCTAAATGCCAAAGATATCTGAGTCCATTCTCTCTGGGGGTGCTTGTCAGTAGCTAGGGGTTTCTCAGGGGTTCCTAATTTTCCTTGTATTACAATAATAGTACCTTGTTTGAAAAGGGAGAGAAGGTCAAGGAATGCTTCACAGAGGAGGTGGCACCTGAGCTGATCCTCAAATAAATATTCGGTTAACATGTATTTAATGAATGCATTTAATAAATAAACTTCATTCTCGGCCTCTATTGTTTTTTAAAAATTAATATTTTATTTTTCTTAATTATATGCTTAAACACATTTTTAACATTTGTTTTTTAAAATTTTGAGTTCCAAAGTCTCTCCATCTTTCCCCTCCCCCCTCATTGAGAAAGCAAGCAATTTGGTAACTGTAGAGTGATGTAAAATATATTTCCACGTTAGTCATGTTGTGAAAGAAAAAAAATATCCACCCTCCCAAAAAAACAACTCAAGAAAAATAAAGTTAAAAAAAAGTATGCTTCAGTTTGCACTTAGACTTCATTCATTCTTTCTCTGGAGATGGATAGTACTTTTCATTTTGAGTCCTTTGGAATTTTCTTGGATTATTTTATTTCTGAGAATAGCCAAGTCATTTACAGTTGATCATTATACAGTATTATTGCTACTGTGTATAGTGTCCTTCTGGTTCTGCTCATTTCCCTTTCCACCAATTCATGTAAGTCCCCCAGATTTTTCTGAGAGCATCCTGCTTGCTGTTCCTTACTAGTATTCCATCACAATCATATACCACAACTTCTTTAGCCATTTCCCAACTGATAGGTATCGACTCAATTCCAATTCTTTACTACTACAAAAAGAGCTGTTAGAAATATTTTCGTACATGTAAGTCCTTTTCCTTTTTGTTTTTTTTTATCTTTTTGGGATGCAGACCTAGTAGTGGTATGGTTGGATCAAAGGATTATATTGCCAATGTGATAACCACAGTGGCTTCTATGAGTATGCCAGCGTATTTCCAGGTTTGAATCACAAGATATAACAGACTCTCCCCATGGAAGACGAAACCAAGATATTTATTCAAACACCAGAAAGCCAAATCTGTCATAGCAACAAAGGAATCTATACACATTATCAATGTAGGGAGCATAAACATCCCCAAGCCTTCCCTCGGTCAAGTCTCCCTACAAACAGACTCCCTTAAGCAAAATCACTCCCTCTCTCACTGCTGCTGCTGCTTTGCTCTCTCTGCCTCCTCTCTCTCCCAGCTCCAACTCACTCCAACTTCTTGCTCATGTCACTCAGGCTTGCATGTGACTCAAGCAGGTCACATAGACCTGTTAGTGGATGGGAAAGATCTTCCCATTTCCATTAACAATACAAGGGTATTCATGATTTTATAGACCTTTGGGCATACTTCGAAATTAGTCTCCAGAATGGTTGAATCAGTTTACACTATACCATAGTGCATTAGTGTCTCAATTTTCCCATATCCCTTCCAACATTTTTATTTTCATTTTCTGTCTTATTAGCCAATCTGATACATGTGAGGTGGTATGTCAGAGTTGTTTTAATTTGCATTTTTCTAATCAATAGTGATTTAGAACATTTTTCCGTATGATTATATATAGCTTTGAACACTTTGTCTAAAAGCTGTCTGTTCATATCCTTTGACCATTTATCAATTGGGGAATGGTTCTTATTTTGATAAATTGGATTTAGTTCTCCATATATTTAAGATATGAGACCTTTATCAGAGAAACTTGCTGTAACAAATTTTTCCATGGTTATGATTACTGTGTATTTCTCTCCATTCTGTTTCCCCCCTTGTTTATCCTACTTTTTCCTCTCCTTTCACCCTGTCTACCCTCAAAAGTATTTTGCTTCTGACTACTGCCTCCCCCATCCTCCTTCCCTTTTTTCCAGCCGCTTCTCCTCCTCATACCACTTTCCCCTCCTGCTTTCCTAGAGGGTAAGACAGATTTCTATACCTGAGTGTGTATATTATTCCTTCTTTGAGCCAATTCCTATGAGAGTGAGGTTCAAGTGCTCCCCTAATATTCTCCATCTTCCACTCCACTGTAACAGCTGTTGTTCCTCTTTTATGTGAGATAATTTACTCCATTCTGTGTTTCCTTTTCTCCTTCTCCCAGTACATCCCTCTTTCTCACTCCTTCATTTTATTTTTTTAGATAATCATCCCATCTTATTTAACTCACACCTATATCCTCTGTCTATGTATACTCCTTTTGACTGCTCTCATAATGATAAAATTCATAGTAGCTTCAAGTATCATCTTCCCATATAGGAATGTAAACTGTTCAACCTTATTGAATCCCTTAGGATTTCTCTTTCCTGTCTACCTTTTAAAGCTTCTCTTTAGTCTTGTATTTGAAGTCAGATTTTCTATTCAGATCTGATCTTTTCATCAGAAATTCTTGAAAGACCTCTGTTTCATTGAATAGCCATCTCCCCCCCCCCCACCCCAAAGTATTATACTCAGTTTTGCTGGGTAGGTTATTCTTGGTTGTGACTCTAGCTCCTTTGCCCTCTGGAATATCATATTCCAAGCCCTTCATTTCTTTAATGTGGAAGCTAGTATATATCTTGTGTAATCCTGACTGTGGCTCCATGATATTTGAATTGTTTCTTTCTGGCTGCCTGCAATATTTTCTCCTTCATCTGGGAGCTCTGTAATCTGGCTATAATATTCCTAGGAGTTTTCATTTTGGATGTCTTTCAAGAGGTGATTGGCAGTTTCTTTCAATGTCTGTTTTATCTTCTGGTTCTAGCAAATCAGAGTAATTTTCCTTGATAATTTCTTGAAATATTACATCTAGGCTCTTTTTTTTTGATCACAGCTTTCAAGCAGTTCGTTAATTCCTAAATTATCTCTCCTTTATCTATTTTCCAGTTTGGTTGTTTTTCCAATGACATATTTAACATTTTCTTTAATTTTTTTCATTCTTTTGATTTTATTGTTTCATGGTGTATCATGGATTAATTAGTTTCCACTTGCCCAATTCTAATTTTTAAGGAATTAATGTTAAGGAGCTTTTTTTTTTACCTCCTTTTCCACATGGCCAATTTTGCTTTCTCTGGAATTCCTCTCTCTTCTCTTCATTGGACTTTTGTGCTTCTTTTACCATTTGGCTTATTCTGTCTTCTTAAGGTATTATTTTCTTCAGTATTTTTTGTGTCTCTTTTACCAAGCTGTTGACTCTTTTTTCATGATTTTTTTTTGTGTTAGTCATTTCTTTTCCCAATTTGTCCTCTAACTCTCTTATTTGATTTTTAAAATTCTTTTGGAGCTCTTCCAGGAATTCTTTTTTTTGGACCTTGGACCAATTTACACATTTCTTCATGGCTTTAGATGTAGCAGTTTTGACTTTGTTGTCTTCTTCTGAGTTTGTGTTTTGATCTTCCCTGTTACCATAGTAACTTTTTTATAGTCAGGATCTTTTTCTGCTCTTTGCTCATTTTTCCAGCCTATTTCTTGACTTTTAACATTATGCTAAAGTGTAGCTCTGCTTCCATAGAGGAGGGGGCACTGTCCTAAGCTTCAGGGGTTTTATGTAGCCATTTTCAGAGATAATTCTGGGAACCCATAAGTTTTTAGTTTTTCAAGTCAGTATGATCTAAGGAGAGGTGTCTTTACTACTCCCTTGGCCAGTGCTCTGGTCTGTGTGACTCCAAGCACTCTTTCCCACCCTGGAGCTGTGACCAGGCTTCTTGCTCCATTGTAGCCACAAGCTCTGGTATGCTAGTACTTCTTTTCCCTCTGGGATTGAGACCTGGGACTGCAACCCAGATCTGCATATGAGTCCTACATCCAGTGCCTGCAAAGGAAACCCTGCAATCTCCTGACCAGTTGTCCGACCCCTTTAGCCTACGTTGGCTGAAAACTGCTAGCTCTTGCTGCTGATTGAGTTGCCCCCAAGGCCTGTTGCTGGCTTGCCAAGGCTTGCTAATGCCATGCCTTGCTGCTGTCTTTCCACAGTGTTGCCTGAGCTGGACTGCACTCTTCTCTAGCCCCAGTGGGAAAGACCTAAATTATCTTGGGCTGGAAAATTGTTTAACTCTGTCCTTTTGTGGGATCTGCTCCTCCAGGATTTGTTTTGAAGCATTATTTAAAGTTTGGAGGGGAATTTGAGAGAGCTGCCTTTTCTCTGACATCTTGGCCACCACATTCTCTTAAATTCCTTCGGCTTCCATCGAGAAGTCACTGTCACCTTTGATGACACTTATCTGTGGCCATCCTTTCCAGTGCTAGATATACCTTCACTCACACCCTGAACATACTGGTCTTAGAGGGGAAGTAGGAATACTTTTTGTTTTCTACTGCCACTTCCATACTCCCCCTTAACAACTATCACTCAGCATCTCATTTCTTGACTACCCTATACCAGGAGGTCATTTTCTCTCCTTTTTCAAGTAGTTCAAAACCTGGCTTACTACTTCCTCAACACTTGCCTTTATGTGAGGGGACTTTAACATTGATGATCCCTCTAACTCCCTAACCTTCCAATTTCTCAGTCTCCTTAAATCCCATGACTTAATTCTTCACTCCACTTCATCAGGACACATGGATGATCATACCTTGCTCCTCAGTATTTTCTAGAAGTGTTCTACTTCCTTAATCAAAACTCAAATAATTGTCTGTATGATTGTAGCTGCCTGTCATTCTGTATTTCCTTTTGCATCAGCCAGACCACACTGAGATCTCTAATTACCTCCTTGCTCAGTATTTCCTCAGACCATAATGCCTGCTCTGACTTTATCTTTTTTCTCTTTTCAGTCTCAACCCTGTAGTTAGTCAATTCAGTTCTATACCATCCTCTATTCTACAGTTTTTCCTTTGCTCTCTGTCCGAATCCACGAGTATGTCCTTTACCAAATCCCAGCTATGGGTTATTTCTCCCCTTCTGTTCCTATACGCTGCTGAATGGAGTTAGATGAAATCATACAACTTGGCTCACTGGGGAAACTAATTTTTCAAGTAGGTCTTTGCTGTAAAAACGCAGTACTTCCCTCCCACCCCAATTCCTATCTCCCCACAAAAACTATCCCGAACCTTCTCTTCTTTCCTTCCTCCCACACTTTCTCTTCTCCTACTTTTTCTCACTTGTCAACCTTCTTTACTGAGAAAATGGAAGCTATTTAATGTTAAAATCCTACTTTTTCCCCTCTCTTCTTCTCAAATCCTCCTGATATCATCCTGTACTCTCTTTCCCCTTTTCCTCCATTGTTTGACAATGAGGTAGGTCTTCTCTTTGTTAAAGCAATTTATCTATTCACTTGATCCCATCCTCTGCAACTCGTCTCTTTCTCTGTCCTTCACCTTCTTCTTATGTACTGGTTCTTTTCAGTCACCTTCAAACATGCCTGTATCCATCCAGTCAAATATTGCCCCATTTCTTTTGTTTCTTAACTCCTGGAAAAAAGCAGCCCCATTTTCTCTCTTCTTAGTCACTTCTCATCTCTCACAATTTAGTTTCCACTCTCTTCACTCAACAGAAAGTAGTCTCCAAAGTTACCAGCAATCTCTTACTTGCCAAATCTGATGGTCTTTTCTCAGCATTTTACCTCAACCTCTCTGCTATATTTGACACTGTTGACTACCCTCTCCTCCCAGATGCTCTCTCCTCTCTGGGTTTTTGTGAATGGTAAGTGCATCATTCTTGGTTCTCCTTGGCCCAGTGGATAAAACATTAGGCCTGAAATCAGTAAACCTGAGTTCAAATCTGGTCTCAGATACTTACTAGCTGTGTGATCCTGGGCAAGTTACTTAACATCTGTCTGCCTCAGTTTCCTTAACTATAAAATGGGGATAATAATAGCTCCTACCTCCCAGAGTTGTTGTGAGGATTAAATGAGATAGTTGTAAAGTTCTTAGCATAGCTCCTGGCATGTAATAGGTACTTAATAAATACTTGTTTCTTTCCTTTCCTTCCTTCCTTCCTTCCTACCTATCTGACCCTTCCTTTGCTGGTTCATCTTCTATATGAGGATCCCCTGAGTGTTCCTCAAGGCTCTGTTCTAGGCCCTCTTCTGTTCTGTGTCTACACTTTCAATGACCATATCAACTCATATAGGTTTCAGTCAATCAGACGTTTATTTATTAAGTGCCACTATGTGCTAGGCACTGTGCTGAAAGGTTTAATTATCTTCTCTATGCTGATGACTGACATATTTATATATGCATTCACAGTCTCTTTGGAGCTTCAGTCCCACATCCCCACATCACAAACTCTCTTGCATCCAGCTATTTCCCTTCACTCACCCAGTATTCAACTTAGTTCAGGACCTCATTGGCAGTCATCAGTAAACATTAAATTATTACAGTAGGCCAGGCACTATGCTAAGAACAAAGAATACAAAGAAAGTCAGAAACACAGTTCCTACTCCTCAAGGAGTCTACATTCTAGTGGGTGAGAAAACACACAGAGTACTCTGTTCATTCAAGATATTTACGATGTAAACGAGAGATAATCCCACAGGGAATGGGAATATAATCCCACTAGCAGTGTAGTAGACTGGGAAAGGCCTATGAAGAAGGTAAAATTTGAGGTGAATGTTGAAGGAAGCCAATAGGCATAGGTGAGGAGAGAGAGCATTTTAGGCACTGGGGACAGTCAGTGGAGACATGGAGTTGGAAGGTGGAGTGTTGTGTGCAAGGAACAATATGAAGACCAGTAAAGCTGAATTGTGGCATGTGAGGAGGATAGTAAATTATAAAGGTAGGAAAGGGCCAGTTTGTGAAGGCATCAGAGAATTTATATTTGATCCTGGAGGTAATAAGGAGTCACTGGAGTTTATCAAGTAAAGGAAGAAACATAGTCAGACCTGTGGTTTAGGACAGTTACTTTTATCGCTGAATGGAGGATGGATTGAAGTGAAGGGACTTGAGCCAGGAAGCCAACCAGAAGGCTACTGCAGTAGTCCAGGTATGAAATATTGAGGGCCTGGACCATAGAGGTGAGTGGAGAGAAGAGGACATAGAAGGGATCTCTTCTGAAGGTAGAAATGACATGACTTCACAGCAGATTTGGACATGTAGAATTAGTGCAAGAGAGGAATCACTGACGACAACAAGGTTGCAAGCCTGGGTTGCAAGCAAAGATGATGCTGTACTTGGCAATAATATGGAAGTTGGGAAGAGGGGAGAGTTTGTGAGGAAAAACAGTGAGCTCTGCTTTGGACATATTGAGTTTGAGGTGTCTACAGGGCATCATTAGAGATGTCCAGTAAGCATTTGGTGATTGAGACTGGAAATCAGGAGAGAAGTTAGAGCTGAATTAATAGATTTGAGAATCATCTGCTTAGACATGGTAATTGAACTTATGGGAGTGATGAAGTGATTAGGTGAGATACTGTTGAGGGAGAAAATAAGAGGGCCTAGGTTAGACCTTTGGAGGGGGGATATCCATGGTTAATGAATGAGATGTGGATGAAAAAAGGAGACTGATGGGAGAAGACAATGCATAAAAATAAGCCAAAAAGTGGAGATTAAGGGGGAGGAAAGTACCTGGGATGGTATTGTAATGGAGAATTTCAAAGAAGTGCAACAGGGTGGGAAATGAATTTTTTTATCAAGAGTTTTTTTTAAAAAATCAAAACCTTTTCATGAATTGTTGATATAATCATGTCACTTTTGTTTGGTTAATATATGTAGTCTATTAAGTTTATGGTTTGCCTAATTTTGAATCCTGTATTCTTGGTTTAGATTTAGTCATATTGTACAATTTATTCTTATATGTTACTATTGCCACTTTGTTAATATATTATTCAGATTTTTTGTGTGAATTTTCATCAGAGATATTGGTCTATTCTTTCTCTTTTGTCTTTCCCTGGTTTAAATATCAAGACCTTATTTGTATCATAATTGAGTAGGATCCCTTCTTTTCCTGTTTCTACAAACAGTTTAGGTAATATTGGATTTGTCTTTTGAATATTTGATAAAATTCACTTTTAGTCCATATAGTCCTTTCTTCTGAACGTTCCTTTAGAACTTGTTCAATTCATTTCCTCCCAAGATTTGGGTATTTAATTGCCTATTTCTTAATCTGTTAATGTGTATGTTTTATATTTTCTATATCTATTTATCTATTTCATTTAAATTAGTGGTTTTGTTTGCATATAATTATAGAAATACTTTCAAATTTACCTTTATTTCTTTATTTTTTCAATTTCTACTTTCCTTTCTTGTTCTGATGCTTCAGGACTATTTTCTTTAATTATTTCTTGTATTATTGTATCAAGATTCTGTTTTTAATCATAGCTTTTTTACTTCAGCTGAAGCATAATAGATAGCCTTTTATTTCAACTTTGTGTGTCTATTTCAAGTGTCTCTCTTGCAAACAGTATATTGTTGTATTCTATCTTCTAATCCACCCTGCTATCTCCTTCCATTTTATGGGTAAGCTCATCCCATTCATATTCACATTTGTGATCACTAGCTGTGCATTTCCCTCTGTCCTATTTTCTTTTGTTTATTCTTTGCTCTTTTTATGCTGTCCTTCCTCAGAATTCTGTTTTGCTTCTGACCACTACCTCCCTTAATCTGCTCTCCCTTTTATCATTTCTCCCCTCACCCTATATCTTTTATTCTCTTCCTCTCCTGTTTCCTACTGGGTAAGATAGTTTTCTACGAGAGAGAGAGAGAGAGAGAGAGAGAGAGAGAGAGAGAGAGAGAGAGAATAGCATTGCCCACCCCACCCTGCTTATTTTCCCCTCCACTATAAAAACTCCTTCTTGCATGCCTCTTTTATGTGAGAAAATTTTCTACATCTTAATTTTTTTTGAGGTCATCCCAATATAAATGAGTCACACTCATGCCCTCTGCTTATGTAGACTCCTTTGAATTGCTCTAATAATGGTAAATTTCTTAGAAGTTACATGCATCATCTTCCATATAGGAGTATAAACAGTTTATCTTTATTGAGTCTCTTACGATTGCTCTTTCGTGTTTACCTTCTTATGCTTCTCTTGAGTCTTTGGTTTGAATGGCAAATGTTCCATTTCGTTCTTAGCTTTTTATCAAGAATGCTTGAAAGTCTTCTATTTCATTAAATATCCATTCCCCCCCCACAAGGGTATATTTCTTGACTTTGAATTTTATGTTAAAGTTAGATTCTGCCCACCATTGCATTGCTGAGAAGAGCTAAATCAATCATAGTTGATCATTGAACAATGTTGCTATTACTGTGTACTCATTCTCCTAGTTCTGTTCACTTCATTTTGCGCCAGTTCAAAGCATACTGATTTTAGATAATGCCCCAAGTCATCCAACTATAGTCTGTTCATTACATGAGAATGTGAGCATGCAAATTCATTAAGATGTAGGTAGAGCTCTCTGTTTATACCACTCTGTGTATGAAGATTTAAAGAAAGAGAGGATATTTTATTCTGGTGTCCTAAAATGTTTTAAACAAAAATAACATTTTCATCATGTAATCAATGTAAGCTTATCTTTAGAAGTGGTATTCAGGAATTTTTTTTTTAATGTTTAAGATTTTGCTTTCTGTAACTACTTCATCACTTTGTAATGAACTTGAATCAGAAATACATTTTTCTTTTCTTTTCCTGTTATATTACATTCATAAAACTTAATTTTTAAAGTTTTTTTATTTAGTTTATTTAGTTCTTGTAACCTAGAAATTTTCATTATATTTCCATTGGACTGGAACTAATTACCATATCTTTCATGTTGTTATAACTTTGAATAGTGTGAATTCGAATAATGTGACCACTTCATTGGATTCATTAGTACATTAATCAGTACCTAGCTGTCCATTCATATGCCAGAATTTGTTCATCTATTCCATTACCTATTTTTCATGAAGCCATGTGGGCTTTTTGTAATAACTGCTCCCTTTTCTAACTATTCTCAAAGCATTCCCTTATCAATATTATCTGAAGTTTTTCCAGGAATAAAAGTCAAGTATATTGGCCTATGGTTTACAGGCTTTACTTTCTTCTTTTATAAATTGGGATTTTTGCCTTTCTTAAATCTTGTGACATTAGATTTATTTTGCTTGGCCCCAGCTTACAGAAGTAGGACCAACAATTAGAAATTATGGAGAGGCAAATTTGTGACTGATTTAAGAAAAACCTTCCTAAAAATTAGAGCTATCCAAAAGTGAGATGGACCACCTTCAGAGGTAATGGGTTCTCCCTCACTGAAAGTTTTCAAAAAGCTAGAGGACCATTTATGGAGCTTGTTGTCAAGGACATGCTATATTAAGTTCAGTTTGGACTAGATGATCCCTGAGGTTTCTTCTAACTTTTAGATTCTGTGATTCAGAAAAAAGAAATGCAAATTGAAACTACTGCTGAGATAATACTTTATGCCCATTAAATGAGAAAACATGGTTTAAAATTTTCAAATTCAGTTCTCACATAGCTAGGGGAGAATGTGTGCTATTATACCACTCATAAAACTATTAAGACATGGTCACCTTAGAAAACATTTTGAATTATTAGATGAGAATTAGAAAGCTGTTCATGTTCTTTGGTCCATTATTCCTACTCCTGGGATGTGCCCTAAGGTTATTCTTAGGGGGAAAAACCTGACCTTTTTGTAGAAAAGTATTCCTAGTGGCACTGTTGAAAATACAAAAAATTGGAAACAATTTATGTTTTCATTAATTGGAGGAATGGCTGAATGTGGTATGTTGCTGAAATGGAAATTATTATGCTATTAGAAACTACAAATGTGAAAAATTCCAAAGCATATAAAAACTTATGTGAAATATACAGAACCAAGAGAATAATATACTCACCAGTGATAACTCTGGCCCTGATATCTCCCAGTTCAGAAGAGAAGAGTTTAGAGGCAACTCTTACAGCATTCCTGCCTCTGCTACCAAACAAGTTCTCCATTTCCTCTTTGTTCTTAAACACTTTTATTTGAGCCTATATTATAATTCAATATCTCTGTCTCTGTTTCCCTCTGCAACTGTGTGTGTTTTAGCCCTTCATTTTAACTCTATAGAAAACTTTGTTTCAAGCATATTTTTTTATAAAAAGCATGTTGTAGATTCTTTTTTTCCAATGCATTCTGTCATCCTCTTCTGTTTTATGGGTGAGTTTATTCCTTTTATGTTCATGATTATGACTAATTGTTTATTTCCTTCCATCTTGTCTTGTAACATTTTCTTCCTTTTGCTTCTACCTACCACTTGACAAATAAGAAGAAAGCGGTAAAAGAGAAGGAGTTTATTTAGTTCTTGTAACCTAGAAATTTAATGACCTGTTTTTACCTGTTGCAACTCTTCTCTGCCCCTTGTCCTCTTTCCTCTCCCCGTCCCCCACCCCAGCGTCCTAGTTTTTTTACTCTTATTTTAATCTCTCTTTAGCAGATAAGCTCATCCCATTCATTGGGATGACATTGGAGCTTGTTTGGCTTATGAGTATTCCTCTACATATTCTGCCCCTCCTTTTAAATCCTTCTTTCCCCTTTCCTTGTCCCTGCCCTTTAGAAGTAGCTAGTGATGCAGTGTATTCAGCACTGAGTTGGAAGTCAGGAATATCCAAGTTCAGATCTGACCTCAGACACTTACTAACTGTATGATCCTGGGCGGGTCACTTAACTTCTGTTAACCTCAATTTCATTAGCGTAGACTGGCACGTATATGATAGTAGGGGCTATGAAAATACATATTCTCCCCCTCCTCCCATTTCTGCTATACTGTAATGTTTATGTGTGTGGATGTGGGTATTTGTAATGAAGTTCAATCTTCTTTTATCTAGTTCAGATGAAAGTGAGGGAGAGCTTACCTTTCCTGCCTCTCCCCCATTTCCTCCATGTTTAAACAATTTGGACACTTCTATTATGTGATATAATAATCTCCCTTTTCTCCTACTTCCTACTCTAGTATAGTCTTGTGTCCCCCCATTTCTGTCTTCTCCTGAATCAAAACAGAATTACCTATTCTGTGAATAAAAAGTAGTGTCTTCTGTAGTAACTACCCTGATTTTATTCTCTTCTATATTCCAGATATCCCTGACTCGTAATATCTGATTTTCTTTTTAAGCAAAGAATGGCAAGGCCAGAGGGGGCCAAGGAGATCATCAAGTCCAACTTCTTCATATTACTTATGAGGAAATGGAGATCCATTGAAGTGAAGTAATTCACATAAGCTCTGAAGGGGAATATGAATACATGTCAGGTTTTAAAAGTAGAAGAAAGTTTCATAGGAAAAAGGGAAGAATTGTTGAACATTTGGAGCTTAGGAACACATTTGAGATTCATCATAAGGACAAGAGACCTGGACACTTTAAGAAAGAAGCAGTTGCTTGTTTTCACATTCATAATAACGTAGATACACAGATGCTGTCAGATCCAATAAGAATCAGAGCCAGGCAGTAATTGCTGGTGATTCTTTGCTGAAGGACATTAAGGCAGCTGCTTGTTGGTGTGATAACAGCAAAGAGCCTTCTATCTTTCCAAGGGTTGTATCCATGATGTGGCAACTCTTACTTGGCACAGTGCCTGGCACATAATAGGAACTTGATAATTTTCAGCAACTGGCTGACTGGCAGAAAACCTTCTAAGACTTGTCAGATGGGTAACTACTATTATTCTTCTGATGAATCACGTGGGACCAAATTGTACTGCCAAAATGAATTGAGAAAGCATCGTTAAGATTACATAGTCTTGGGCAGGAACTTGATATTCAGGGCACAATTATGTTAGTAATAATTAACATTTAAATAGTATTTTAAAGTTTGAAAATCATTTTACACACACTGGAAGGACAGATTTTAGAAATGACCCACTGCTTAAGAAGATCACGCATAAAAACAAAATTGGTGTTTCTGAACCACCCACCCCACTTTTGGCTCCAACTTTCAAATTGATAAATTCCTAACAGGAAATTTTCTACCACTAGTCTGACCAACTTGCAAACTATCTTACTTTTGCACACACACACACACACACACACACGTATGTGTGTGTGTATGTACATATATATATGTACACACATATACATATATGAAATATTCCCTTCTCTACCACCTCTTCCTCCTCCACCTTGGAAGGAAACAATACCAAATAGAGCATATAGAAACCTTTGACATAATGTTTTGCTCTCTGAGAATAGGTTGAGGGAATATAATTTAAACTTATTAATCAGTAATACCTTACCTACAATTTTGATTTATTGAGTATCTCAGTGTTCCCTGATTCATAGTCACATATCATCACTGGGAGAATATCTACCCGTCTAAGCCGTCTTTAGTTTCCTTTGCTGAATCATCATCATCTATCCTTTACACTGTGAATATGGAAGTCTCTCAATACTTCTGTCCTGTCCCCCCCATATATTGTGTCCTTTAGCAAGGTCATCCACTCCCATGGATATCATCTCTATGCAGATGACTCTTGGAGCTATGTATCAGTTCCTAATTGGTACTCTTAACTCCAGTCCACATCATAGACTGCCTACCCAGATGTATGAATATGTCCAAAATGGATAAACTCCACTTCAAAAAGCCTTCCCTATTTCTTTTGAAGGCATCTTCCTCCTCTTAGTTGCCCAGGTTAACAATTTATGAGTCATCTTTGACTTCTTTGCACCCCATAAAAAATTAGTTGCTGAGTTTTGTTCAGTTTACTTCCATATAAAATAAGATCAGATTAAAATATATAATCTTACAAAATTGGAGCTGGAAAAGGGGCCTCCAAGGCCACTGAGTCTAACTTCCTTATTTTATAAATGAAAAAACTAAGGTTTCTAGAGGTTAAGTCACATATCGAGTAAGTGGCAGTTAAATTTAAGTCCTTCATCTCCAAATCCAGCCCTCTTTCCATTGCACCATCATTGCCTACAAAAGGGGCCCTAAAGAAACTAAGTCCTGGTTCAGGATCCCTCAGCTTGTTAATGGCAAGGTTGGGCATAGATCCCAACGTCTCCTAGCCTGTGCTCCAAGATGCTTTCCACTGTGGTACACTGGTCAGACCCTAACTAAGCAAAAGTTATGCCTGAAGAAGGGACAGATTCAGGAAGTGTTGAGAAGGTATAAGTAGTAGTACGTCCAGCAACAAATGAGATATGGCCAGTGAAGAACAAAGAGAAGTAAATAGTTACCTTTCTCAGCATCTTGTGTAAGAGGTCAGTGGCACAGCCTTGAGGGTTCTTATTTTTTATTCATTCTGCAGTTCCCCCTTTATCAGCTATTCTAGTTACCTTCTATGCTTGGGCTTGCAGTAATGAGAGAAAATTGGGTTATTAAACAGTAACCTGTTCTTTTTCCAGCTTTTTCAGTTGCATGCCCAATTCATTGACCTCCTCTTTCTCTATTTATTCATGTAAGCATTTAGACATACAAAGCTTTCCCTAAGAATTGCTTTTGCTGCATCCCATAGGTTTTGGTATGTTGTCTCATTATTGTCATTCTCTTGAGTGAAGTTATTAATTGTTTCTGTGATTTGTTCTTTTACCCACTCATTCTTTAGGATTAGATTATTTAGTTTTCGATTAATTTTTAGTTTATCTTTCCGTGGTCCTTTATTACAAATGGAGGGGAGGGAGGAGGAGAGGAAGGAGAGAAAATTTGGAACTCAAAAACTTGTGGAATTGAGTGTTGTAAACTAAAAATAAAAAATAAATTTAAAAAGAAACAGTAACCTGAATGTATGTCATCACTTAGGATTAGAATGTATTTTGTTGGCTAAAGTTATAGGTCTTTCAGGTTTTTCCATCTTCTTATACATTCTCTTTTTTAAAAAATAGAATTCATATACTAGAATTTGTCCCAACATTTTCTCTTTTTCTCTTTTAAAGTTTACATGACGTTTTAGTATTTTTAGTGTAGCGAAAGATCTATATAAAGACTATAGATCACTTAGCTAGTTCTCCTTTACCATTCAGTTTTTCATCTTAATAATTGGTGAAGCAGCTAAATTTTGTTTTCTTATGAAACTGACACATTTTGATCCAGCTGTTTAAAAAAGTATAGCTGATAGCCAAGGGGAAACCATTCTTTCTCCTCAAAGAAGTAATAGTGGTTGTAGCTATTTATACTGTGTCATCCCATGAAATCTGGAAGTGCTTAGTTTTGCATTCTCTCTAGAATTGAGCTAGATAAACAGATGCCATGCTTTTAGAATAAATCTAAAGTGCTAGAAAAATTATACTTAGACCAAAACCTTACACTGTATTCCATAAAACATTCTAAATGGAAACATGACCTTAATTTTCCAAATCATTATATAAAAACAAATGAGAAGAGAAGCAGATTATATACCTGTCATAGCTATGGGTAGGTGATGTATTCTTAACCAAACAAGAAATATGAGGTAATTACAAAACATAAAATGGATAACTAACTGCATGGACCTACAAAGCTTCTGTACAGAAAAAAATTAATGTACCTAGGATAAGAAGTGAAATGGAAGAATGGGGAAAAAATCTTTGTAATGAACTTCTCTGATAAGGGTTTTATATCCAAGATATCTAAACAATAAATAAATAAATATGTGTAGATTAATAGACATTCCCCAATAAATAACTGGTCAAAGAATATGAACAAACAGTTTTCAAAAGAAGAAAATTACAAAGTATTCACAATCTCATGAAGTAATACTCCAAATCACTAATAAAGGAGAGAGGCAAATCAAAATAACCCTAAGGTTTCACCTCACATTCTACAAATTTGCAAAGATGATTAAAAAAGGTCATTATTTAATGTTGGAAGGGTTGTAGAATGATAGGCCCAGCAATACATTGCTGATGGAGCTGTGACCATTTTGGAAAGCAATTTAGAATTATGCATATAAAATGACTAAAATGTCCATACCCTTTGACCCAGACTTTCCATAATGTCATGACCCTGTACCCTAATGAAACCACTGATAGGAAGAAAGACTCTGCATACACCAAAATATTTATAGCAGGACAAAGTGCTGTCATAACACAAATTTCAAAGAATTGGAAACAGAGTAGATGCCCATCAATTGGAGAATGGCTAAATAAATTTTGGTACATGAATGTAATGGAATATTACTGTGTGAAATGATGAATGTGATGATTCCATAGAAACATGGAAAAATCTACATGAACTGGTGCATAGTAAAGTAAGCAGAACCAAGAAAACAATATGCACAATGACTACAATGATGTAAATGAAAAGAGCTACATACCAAAAAATTATGTTATGGGGTGGCTCTCTGAGAGGAGTAGGGGAAGGATATTTAGGATAACTATGATGATGTGAAAAACAGATAACATCAACTAAAACTTATTTTGAAAAGATATAAGGCTCCAAGGATTTAATTATTTAATGATGAAATTTTTAACATTATGGTTTCCAAATTAATGATAATTATAGCCTATGAATGATGAAGCCAAAAACAAAGGTAGAATGATAAAGTTTTGCTGATTGCCCCTGGCTATTGATGCTGCTACCTCCTTACAGTTAGATCTGTTGCAACCCTTATTATCTAGGTAGCAAAGGAAAAGAGGCAAGTAAGGTTGCTTCAGTCCTTCTGAGGACTGAGTCAGCATCTGGTTTGTATGAATGTATAGTTGCATAAATATGAGAAACAGCTATTTGTTACTAAAAAGTTATGAAAATTATTGTCCTTTGATTTGTTTTTCCAGTAGTGCCTAGCCATTCTCCCCCATTTCATTTACTGTGTTTTATGGCCAGGTGCAAGCACACACTTAACGAAGTCTCAGACTTTGGTTATATTAAAATATTTGGTTATAGTGAATTTTATTTAATTTTATTGTAGCTTCTTAATGTTTAGCAGTCCTCACAAATCTATAGATAACATACAGGTTGACTGAAGCTAATGGATGACAGAATGAAGATCTAAAAATTTTTGACAGGTTCAATGAGTGATATTAAACTCAATAGAGAGGATTCTCTCCTTTCCCAACCATATCTCCTGGGGAAAGATGCAGGCTCCCAAAAGAGACTCAGCGCACTGTGCCCTCCAGTCCTGCCACCTTGGGCTACTGCTCCATGAAGTAGATGCTCCCTGTGGTTTCCACCATGATGATGAATGCTACACAGAAACCAGCTGGAAGAGTGTTATGGCAGGCGGCCTGAAACTTTGCAAATGATGCTTCATTTGATATTGACATGTGATCTTTATCAACCCAAACAGGGCTCTCCTGACATACCAGTTCTCACAAGGGAAGAGAGCCTCAAGTACTATAAAACAATGTAGGCTGTCTGTGGGATGGGATTGACAGCAGACTATTTGTATAAGCATAAGATCACACATGGTTTCTGCCACTTGTATGATGGTCAGGAAGCTTGTGGTGTGGGGCTTGAGGCTGGTATAAATCAGATCATCTGATGACAGCCTATTGACTTCTGGTTTTACCTATGCTTATGAACTTCCCATTGGAGAAATTCTGGCAGTTTTCAGGACAAAGAGGAGATTATGCTAAAAGAAAAGGAGGATTGATGCATGTGTATGTTAAGAACTTCTAATGGTGGCAGCGGCATTGTTGGAGCTTGGGTAGCTCTGAGACCTAGTATTGGCCTGGCCTATGAGTACACTGGAACAGATGAGGTCTGTTTGACTTTGTACAGAGAAGGTGCTGCTAATAAAGGTCAGATATTTGAACCTTACAATATGGCAGCTTTGTGAAAATTACCTTGTATTTTTATTTGTGGGAATAATCAATATGGAGTGGGAACATATGTAAACAGCAGCAGCCAACACTGACAAGAGATAAGGGTTTCAAGAACAAGAGTAGATGGTATAGATGTTCTGTGTGCCCCTACATCAGCAAAATTTGCAGCTGCCTGCTGCATATCAGGAAAGGGTCCCAGGTTGATGGAACTACAGACCACACCATTATTATGGATACAGCATGAGTGACCCTGGGTTCAGTTATACTACAGATCATGCTTTTCAAGGATAATATGGTGAACAAAACCTTACCAGTACTGAGGAACTAAAGAAACTTAATGTAAAAGGAAAGAGATTGAGGATGCCTTCCAGTTTGCTACAACTGATACAGAGCCACCTTTGGAAGAATTAGGCTATTACAGAGAAGCACCGTTTGAGATTTGTGATGCATATCACTGGATCAAGTGCAAATCTGTCAGCTAAAAGCAGGGTATATATGTGGAAAGTTAATTATAAGGCCATTAATGGGACATTATCTTGTCAGCTTTAAGAAACTAATTGTTTGTTTAAGTATTCTTAGCTTTCTTAAGGAAGGGATGAAAGCTACAAAAATAAAAACATTTTAAACTGTCATTAAAGGATACTAACTATATACATTAAATTGAAGGGATACTACTCATTACATACCTGCCATATCTGTTAATCATTTTTTTGGGTTTTTTTTAATAGTTCTGGCTCTCCAGGAACTTGAATTATTTTTTTTTTGGAGGGGGGAGGTAGGGCAACTGGGTTAAGTGACTTGCCCAAGGTCACACAGCTAGTAAGTGTGTCAAGTGTCTGAGGCTGGATTTGAACTCAGGTCCTCCTCACTTCAGGGCTGGTCCTCTACTCACTGTGCCACCTAGCTGCCCCTGTGTTTTCTTTTAATTATATTGTATGCCTTTTGAGAGCAGGTACTATTTTACTTTTCTATTTGTATCCCTAGCACCTAGCACAATTCCTCACACATATTATAGGTACTGAATAAATATTTGTTGAATTGAAATGAAATATTTCTGGAAAGAGCTGAATCAATATAGTAAATATGATAATACACCCCGGATTAATATAAACAATTAATGTAATATAAATAAAAATATGAAGAACTGGTTAAAATCATAATGAAATGTATGTGGATAAACACAAAAGTTAGTGAGGGTAGATTTGTATTCTCATACTTTAAACCAATATATAGCATCATATAACTAGAGTTGGAATATTAACCAGTTATCAGAAAACTCTCTAATGCTAGAAGAAAAATAGTAAACCAGGTAACTGTAGCAATGCAGCATTTTTTAGTTAAAAAACTGTTTATACATAAACAATAAACTGTACCAGAAATAAATTTTTAAAAAGAAAAAATTCTTTTTTAAAAATAAATAAATAAAAAGTCACTTTATAAAGCAAAAAAAAAAAACAACTATTTATGATTCAGAGTCCTATACAGAAGTAGAAGACAGGCTTTTGAGACTGGTGGTAGTGGGATGCACATACATACACACATGAAATGAAGGGAAGGGCTGCTGGATTGACAGAGTCAGGACTCTTGGCTAGACATCTAACAGTGTTGGAGAAGTGATTATAAATAAGAGATGTCACAAAGGTGCAATCGACAGGACTTGGCAACTTATTGCAAATGGAGAGGGTTGTATGAGAGAAAGTGAGAAATAAAGGATGACACAGGTTGTGAGATGGGGTGACAAGAGGATGGTAGGACATGCCACGATAATAGGGAAGCTGAGAAGAAGGGAGAGTTTAGGAGTAAAGAAAGTAGGTTCAGCTTTGGATAAGTTGAATTTAAGATGTCTATGGGACAAAGATGTTCAATAGGCAGTTGGAGATGTAAGTCTGGAGATCAGGAAAGGGGTTGGAGCTGAACAAGTCATTCTGATTATCATCTGCTTAAAGACGATAATTAAAACATGGGACCTGATGAGCACACTAAGGGAATAGAGGACCAAGAGAAGAGGGCCTAGGACAGAGGGTTAGGAGCATTGTATTAGCAAGGCAATAAACAAGCATCCATGGTTAGTGGGTGTGGCCTGAATGAAGACCATTAAAGAAAAATGAGGAGTAGTCAGGTAGAAGAATCAGGAGGGAGCACTGTTATAGAAATCTAGAGAGAAGAGGGTGATAATGTCAGAGGCTACAGAGAGATTAAGGAAGATTGAGGATAGAGGTAATTAAGAGATTGTTAATAACTTTGGAGACAGCAGTTTCATTTGAATGATAGAAGCCAAACTTCAGAGAGGAAATAACTGAAAAATTACTAATTTATTAATTAAAAATCTTTGGATGCAGGTAGCTGCAAGGGAAAGGGACAGGTACTAGACCTGTGATTTCATTGGTGCTGGAACTTCTTCTACCAATGTAGGTCAGTTTAAATGATTAGTGTTTTAGTGCCCTCCAAGTGACTTGCCAACCATCACACAGCCAGTATGTGTCAGAGGCAGGACTTGAACCATCTTCTTGGCTCCAAGACCAACTCTATCCACTAAGCCATATTGTGTCTGCAGGATATAGTAGCTGCAAAGGTATTTAATTGATTGTGTTTATGTTTTGTTATTGAGTCTATAATAATTTTTTAAAAGAACCCGATAGTTTGGGATCATTGTCCTAAGGTGAGGCAATAAATAGGAGCCCTTTAAGTTTTTTCATTGTTTACACACTGGCCTTTCAGCTGAAAGAGTCCTAACTTAGTATAAGAAGACCTGGGTTCTAGTCCAGACTATGATTTATTTGCCACAGTCATGTGCATAAATGCTTAATTTCTCTGACCCTCATTGCTTATTTCATTATTGCTTTAACTTCTCTGAACTTGTTTTCTAAATTGTAAAGAGCCTTATGTACTTCTTATAAGATTGCTGTAAGGAGAGTGCTTTGTGAATGAATTATAAAAGTTCTGTATAAATGTGAACTACTAATATTAGTAGTTATCCGTCATTGTTGTCATTGTCGTGATGTCCTGGAAAACATCACTAAAACATTTTTCCTCTTCTTTTCAGGACATCCGTGCTAAGTGAAGGACCCTGTACCCACTACTAAGTGATTACCATGGGCCTACTTGCATTTCTGAAGACTCAGTTTGTTGTACATCTGCTCATTGGGTTTGTCTTTGTTGTAAGCGGGCTTATCATTAACTTCATCCAGCTGCTCACCCTTGTCCTCTGGCCTATCAACAAGCAGTTTTACCGAAGAGTAAATTGTCGCCTTTCCTACTCACTATGGAGCCGTGAGTATTTTTTTGAATTGTGAAAGAGCTAGACATTTTAGATGTAACATAACTGTTGAATTGTTTACAACTGCAGATATATCATTTACCAGCCTTCGGCATGCTGAGATCACTTGAACACAATTTATAATGTGGAATATATTTTTATAAAGCAGAAGCTGTTAAACTTTAGCCAGTAGAAATATCCTATGGCTTTATAGGGTTTAGTTAGTGAGTATTGTAAGTTGAAAAAATGCATTCTTCATCTTAAGAGGTCACTTTATTCCTTTAAAGTTTGGTTCATAACATTCTCTTTGTCATTCTCTACACCATAGACTTGCAAGCAGAACACTTTCCTCTTTCATCAATGACATGCATATCTGTAATGTCTTTCTCTTCACTGCATTCCCTTCCATAATCTCCTCAGTTGTCACACTAGTGACCCTGGCCCCTCAACTTCTTAATCTCTAATTCCACACCTCCATTCTCATTCTGCCCCAACATCTTGTAGGGATGATCACACTCTAGATCTCCACCATCACTCAAAACTCTTCCTCTTCCAAGATCCTGAACTTCAAAATCCCCTTGACCACAATGTCCTACCTCTCATGCAGCTCCCTTCATCTTGCACATGCTGTTCAACACCATTGTGATTATCTGGTTCCCTTGTTTTCCCTGCCCACCACCCCTATGCTAGCATCACCCTCTCTTCCTCCTTAACATTTTGAAACTATAATTAGCTACTTCACTGAGCTCTCCTGCCTCCATTCTCCCATGTACTTCCACTCTTTCTAATACCTGCTAATACCCAAGCCTGTCTTATACACCATCTACCTTCTCTGCTACCATATCTGAGTTCTGCTGGAGAAAGTCAGCAAAGTGTGCTAAGTCCACTAACAATTTGTACTATCAACTTCAATGATATACATCAATCTTTTTATTTTATTTTATTTGGAGGGGGGAAAGGCAAGGTAATTAGGGTTAAGTGACTTGCCCAAGGTCACACAGCTTGAAAGTGTCAGGTGTCGGAGGCTGAATTTGAGCTCAGGTCCTCCTGACTCCAGGTGCTCTATTCACTGCACCACCTAGCTTCCCCATCATCAATTCTTTTATTAATCTATGTATGACTACCTATCACAATCCTTATCATCTGTGTTGAAGTCACAGAATTAAGGAATTGGAAAGAACTTCATCAGCCATCTAATTGATGAAAAAAGCTGAAAAAAGAGTCCCCACTACATCCTGCCTGACAAGTGGACCTATCCTACGCTTTGCCCGAAGAGCTCCAGGGAGGAGGAAACTTTACAGCATTTTAAGGCAACCCATTCCAGCTTTGGATGGCAAATATTTTCTTCACATCAAGCCTAAATTTGCTTCTTTGTAACTTTCACCTATTGCTCCTAGTTTTTGTTCTCTGGAGCCCAAAAGAACAAATCTAATCCTTCTTACACATAAAAGCCTTTCTATTACTTATCATCATCTATCATGTCCCCTTCTCCAGCACCTCTAGAGTGTCCTCTTCTTCAGGTTGGACAACACCAGTTCCTTAAACCATATCTTATGTGGCGTAGGCTCAAGCAATATGGTGTAAGGCAAAAGTTCTTCATCTTTTTTTTGTGTCGTGGACCTCTTTGGCAGTCTGGTGAAGCCTCTGGAACCCTTCTTAGAATAATGGTTTTAAATATATAAAATAAAATACATGGGATTACAAAGGAAACCAATTATTGAAATACAGTTATCAAATATATTTTTTATAAAATATTAACAGAAAGATTACGGCAACTTATCACAAGAATAATACACTATGACCAGGTAGAATTTATTCCAGGAATGCAAGGCTGGTTCAATATCAGGAAAACCATCACCATAATTGATCATATCAACAATAAAACTAGCAGAAACCATATGATTATCTCAATAGACGCAGAAAAAGCTTTTGATAAAATACAACACCTATTCCTGTTAAAAACATTAGAATGCATAGGAATAAATGGAGTCTTCCTTAAAATGGTAAGTAGTATCTACTTGAAACCATTAGCAAGTATCATATGTAATGGGGATAAGCTAGATGCATTTCCAACAAGATCAGGGGTGAAACAAGGATGTCCATTATCACTTCTGTTATTCAATTTGGTACTAGAAATGTTAGCTTTAGCAGTAAGAAAAGAAAAAGAAATTGAAGGAATTAGAATAGGCAAAGAAGAAGCTAAGTTATCACTCTTTTCAGATAATATGATGATACACTTAGAGAATCCTAGAGAATCAAGTAAAAAACTACTTGAAATAATAAATAACTTTAGCAAAGTTGCAGGATATAAAACAAACCCACATAAATCCACAGCATTCCTATATAATACTTACAAAGCCCAACAGCAAGAGATAGAAAGAGAAATTCCACTTAAAGTTACTGTAGACACTATAAAATATTTGGGAGCCTACCTGCCAAGACAAACCCAAGAACTATATGAACACAATTACAAAACACTTCTCACACAAATAAAGTCAGATCTAAATAATTGGAGAAACATCAATTGCTTGTGGTTAGGCTGAGCTAATGTAATAAAAATGACAATTTTATCTAAATTAATTTACTTGTTTAGTGGTGTATCAATCAAACTACCAAAAAATTATTTTATAGAGCTAGATAAAATAATAACAAAATTCATCTGGAAGAACAAGAGATCCAGAGTATCAAGGGAATTAATGAAAAAAAATGCTAGGGAAGGAGGCCTAGCAATACCAGATATTAAACTGTATTATAAAGCAGCAATCATCAAAACTACTTGGTACTAAGAAATAGAGTGGTGGATCAGTGGAATAGGTTAGGTACACAAGATGCAGTAGACAATGAATACAGTAATCTACTCTTTGATAAACCCAAAGAGTCCAGCTTCTGGGATAAGAACTCACTATTTCACAAAAACTGCTGGAAAAACTGGAAAATGGTATGGCAGAAATTGGGCATAGACCAGTATCCTACTCCGTATACCAAAATGAAGTCAAAATGAGTTCATGATTTAGATATAAAGGCTAATACTATAAGCAGTTGGGGAGAGAAGGGAATAGTTTACCTGTCAGACTTATGGAGAAGGGAAGAATTTATGACTAAATAAGAGATAAAGAGCATTATGAAATGCAAAATGGATAATTTTGATTACATTAAACTGAAAGGTTTTTGTACAAACAAAGCCAATGCAACAAAGATTAGGAAGGAGGCAGAAAATTGGGAAAGAATTTTTATAACCAGTGTCTCTGACAAAGGCCTCATCTCTAAAATATACAGGGAACTGAGTCAAATTTATAAGAATACAAGTGATTTCCCAACTGATAAATGGTCAAAGGATATGAACAGGCAGTTTTCAGAGGAAGAAATTAAAGATATCTATAGACATATGAAAAAATGCTCTAAATCACTATTGGTTAGAGAAATGAAAATCAAAACAACTCTCAGGTACCACATCTCTCTTGTCAGATTGGCTAACGTATCAAAACAGGAAAACAATAAATGCCAGAGAAGATGTGGGAAAATTAGAACACTATTGCATTGTTGGTAGAGTTGTGAACTGATCCAACCATTCTGGAGAGCAATTTGGGACTATGCCCAAAGGGCTATAAAAATGTGCGTACCCTTTGACCCAGCAATACCACTTCTAGGGCTGTATCCCAAAGAGATGATACAAGGGGGAAAATGACCTGTATGTACAAAAATATTTATAGCAGCTCTTTTTGTGGTGGCAAAGAATTGGAAATCAAGGGGATGTCCATCAGTTGGGGAATGGCAAAATAAATTGTGGTGTATGAATGTAATGGAATACTGTTGTGCTATAAGAAATGAGGAGCAGATGGACTTCATAAGAACCTGGAGAGTCTTACAGGATCTTATGATGAGTGAAGGGAGCAGAACTCGGAGAACATTGCGCACAACCACAGACACATTGCATCTGTGTTGACTAACTTTTTTTTTATTTTCAAAGGGTATGGGCATTTTATTTTATTTTATTAAGACTTTTATTTTTAGTTTACAACACTCAGTTCCACGTGTTTTTGAGTTCCTGATTTTCTTCCCCTCCTCCCTTCCCACCTCCCCCCCCAGATGGCATGGAATATAATATATGTTCTACATATACCTTCACATTAAACTTATTTACACAGTAGTCAGGTTGTAAAGAAGAATTATGACCAATGGAATGAATCATGAGAAAGAAGAAACAAAACCAAAAAAAGAGAGAGCAAATAGTTTGCTTCAATCTGCATTCAGACTCTGGAATTCTTTCTCTGGATGTGGGTGACCTTTTCCATCATGAGTCTTTTGGAGTTGTCTTAGAACCTTGTATTGTTGAGAAGAGCCAAGTCTGTCAAAGTTAGTCAAGCAAAACAAAATTGTATTATAGTGTTCATATCTGGAAACTTATTAGTTGTGTGACCCTGGGCAAGTCACCTAACCCATTTTACCTCAGTTTTCCCATCTATAAAATGAGCTGGAGAAGGAAATGGCAAAACACTCCAATATCTTTGCCAAGAAAAACCCGAGTGGGTTCATGAAGAGTCAGACACAATTGAAATGACTAAAGAACTGGAAATGTATCTCTCATTCTATATCTTCACCTTTTCCTATAATGTTGGAGGCATGCATCATCATTAGTCTTCTGGAGCCATTGCACTTTTCAAGATTATTTATCTTAATAATGTTGGTCTATGTGTAGTTTCTGCCAGACTAATTTCCAGTTTTCCTAGTAGTTTTTGTTAAATAGTGAGTTCTTGCCCTAATAGCTTATTGAAGTTTCATAGTGGTCAAACTACTAAAGAATGTTTTTATAGGGCTAGAAAAAATAATAATGAAATTCATGAAAAAACAAAAGGTAAAGAATATCAAGGGAATTGATAAAAAAAAAAATGAAAGAAGGCTGCCTCATAGTACTAGATCTTAAACTATACTGCAAAACAATAATCACCAAAACAATCTGCAACTGGATAAGAGTGGTTGATTGATAGAATAGATTAAGTACACAATATACAGAAGCAATTGACCATAGTAATTTAGTATTTGATAGCTTATTATCTTTTGTTGTTTTTGCTATTGGTACGGTCAACTGTGCTGATAGTTTTCCTAGTACTGAACTAGTCCTGAATTCCTAGTATAAATCCAGTCTAGTCAAAATGTATGATCTTTGTGGTATACTGCTGTAGTCTTGTTCCTACATTTGTATGGGAAGTTTTTAATGCTCTACTACATGATCAGTTTTTGTGATATTGCCATGTACAACTAAGTAAAAGGTATATTTCTCTCTATTCCCAATCTGTTTTTTGCAGAAGTCCATATCTAACTTTTATAAAAACCTATTTATATCTTTACCTTCTTTCTTATTTATTTTATGATTAGATTTATCTAGTTCTGAAAGGTATAAACTGAAGTCTCCCATTAGTATAGTTTTACTGTTTTATTTCCTTCTGTAACTCATTGAACTTTTTCTTTAAGAATTTAGATGCGATGCCCTTTGGTGCATATATATTTAATACTGCAATTACTTCATTATCTCTGTGTTTTGTGCAGCATACTATAGAGCTTAAGAAATTTTTATTGCACAGCAATGTATCCCTTGTTCGAATGTACAGAATCTTTTATTTAGTAGGTGACAAAACCCTAACAATATGACTTCTGGATTGGCCTTTCAGAAATCACTTAGTTTGTGGATCCTATCAACCTTATGTGGGTAACTGTGGATTTTCTTGAATAAAATGATAGTTCTGGTTGCAACATTATCCTTTTCCCAACTCCCCAACCACAGAATACAGGTGTAAGATTTTCAAAAGAAGAAAAATCTCCTTATAGCACTGTTCTAGCCATTTATGATAGTGTGCCTTTTGGTTTCACTGTGACTATATAGTGTGACTTGATAACTTAGATTTTAATTATGACTCAGTCCAGATATACAGTGATAGGGCTGTTTCTCTTCTCTTTATTTTGGTGAAAAACCTTTTGAATGAGAGGGAGAATTGGGTTAATTTGTTCCTAATATGGTTTATATAATGCAATTTTTTTGATGTTTGCCTGAGTAGCCTGTGTAGCTATATACAAGGCAAGAGTAACATTAATAAATTATAGTAGGATAGGGAGCTCCACAAAACACTGTTAATGGTATTATTTTACTTTGGTGTATTTGACTTTAGCCTCCACTGGAGCAAATTACAACTCCACCAAACTTTCTTAATTATACATAAAAGTTGTCCACTTTTCCCATTAATACCATATAAAGAATCTACTGAACACATTGTAAATATTTTTCTTTTTTTCATATATCAGGAGTATCAGTGTGTCCCTTATACCATACTTATATTGATTATTATTTTATTACATGATTAGGCTGCCTCTCTTCCTGGTCACAAATGTCCTAAATAATTTCTTTCACACAGCTTCTTATGTATAAGTAATCATTATTATATAGACTGTATATACCCATCCTAGGGCATCTAGGTGACTCAGTGGATAGAGTATTGGGCCTGGAGTCAGGAGGACTCATTTTCCTGAATTCAAATCTGGTCTCAGACACTTACTGACTGTGTGACCCTGGGCAAGTCACTTAACCCTATTTGCCTGACTTTTCTCTGTAAAATGAGCTGGAGAAGGAAATGGCAAACCACTCTAGTATCTTTGCCAAAAAAAGCCCAAGTGGGGTCATGAAGAGTCAGTCACAACTAAAAATGACTGAACAACAAACTGTACATGAGGATCTTAATGGACTTCTTAGTGACTTAGTTTTTAAAATGTAGTATCATCTATGTTCGATTGTATTTATTGGGGTGATGAATAAAGAGGGAGTTACTGGAGTTTCATATGAGAATGAATCACCACCTCTTTTCTAGTTAGGAAAGTCTGGACAAGGGTGATAAGTTTTACAACTGAATGATGAAAGAATGAAAGCTTGTGAAATTAAGAAATAGGGTATGGGAGAAGAAGTAGGTGGAAGTAGGTTGATAAAATGAAAGGAATCATTGATTAGGCCGGGATTTTTTGTTCTTCCAACTTTTTTTCATTGAGTACTTTTGCTAAGTGAGCGGTAGGAAAAAAATATTACAGGCTTTAGGCCATTGTCTCCTGGCCAATTATGGCATGAGGTATCTCAAAATTAGCAAAGAAATTTCAATACCCTTTAATTTAAAACAATATATGTTATTCAGCACTTAGATGACAGAAGGAAAGAGGATATTGTGAAATCAGATTAATAAGAGGTTGTAACAATTAATAAATCATTCCATCTTTATTAAACGCCTACTATGTGCCAGGCACTGGGGTAAATAAGCACTGGGGATACAGAAAGAGATAAAAGACAGTCCTTGCCCTCAAAGATCTCACAGTCTAATGGGGGAGATAACAAACAAATACAAAATATATACAATCTATATACAGGATCAAGAGGAAATAATTAACAGAGGGATGACATTAAGAGGGGTTGGAAAAGGCTTCCTAAAAAGGATGGAATTTTGGTTGGGCCTTGAAGGAAGCTGGGGGAGGCGACAGATGGAGATGAGGAGGGAGAGAACTCCCGGTGTGGGGGACAGCCAAAGAAAATGCCCAGAGCTGAGAGATGGAGTGTGTTGTTTGGGGAACAGCACTGGATCAGAGAGTATTGGCATTAAAAGCCCTTCTAACCCATCTCACTTCAACCTTCTCAGTTTCTAACACTTTACTCCTTGACACCTACTTTTTGAGAGAATAGTTTTGATGGAAAAATAAGGTTGAAAGCTAGTTTGTTAGAGGTTAAGAAGAGAGTGAGAGGAGAAAAAATGAGGTCCTTATTGTAGACAGCTTTTTTTGAGGAGTTTAGCCATAAAGAGTAGAAGAGATACACAGCAGTAGTTATTGGGGATGGAAGGATCGAGTGAAGATTTTTTCAGGATGAGGAAGACGTAGGCATGTTTATAGGAAAGTCGAGAATGAATCAGTAGACAGAGAGAGAGAGATTGAAAATAAGTGATAGAGGGGGGATGCCAGAGGAAGTAGTCTGTTAGAGGAGACAGGAAGGAATGGGATCACTTGTGCAAATAGAAGGGTTTGCCTTGATAAGGTGTAAGGCCACTTCCTGTGAGACTGGGGTGAAGGAGAAGATGGTGGCAGAAGGCACCAGAGTGATAGGAGATGAGGAAGAGGAGGGAGCTTCCTTCTTTGTAGAAGGGCTGAGAAGAAGAAAAAAGAAACAGCTTTCCAGGGTTCACAGTGGTGCTTTTACTACAACCTTAACTCTTGCTCTGTTCACTTCCAGGGTCCTTCAGGTCTGTACAGCTTGTTCCCCTGAGGGGCATAATCCCACATGTTCTTATATTTATCTTTTAATCAAAAAACTTCAAAGAGAACCTCTAAAAAAATTCTTAATTCTGGCTATTTGTAGGGGTTTTTTTTTTCCATGTTTGTGTATTCAAAGTTCCATTGAGAGCTAAAATGTCTTCTATCACTGTAGTTATTAGCTCATCTTTAATCTGTTTGCTGCCCATACTTCTGTTTTGTGTAAGTATCTGTTTCTCCTTCCTCTGTTGTTCCTACAGCCCCAAATGGTCTTAATTGTCTTTCTTCATTTTTCCAATTAATTCTGTGATTTTTCTTCATGTCTTCATATTTCTGGAGTCTTGCAAAGCCAGATTGCTTCTGTAACTGTAACTCTCCTGCTTTATTTAGCTACTTCTGGAGCTGACATTCTCTGTTGGCTTATGGATTGACTAGGTAGTAAACACACATGGCCATGTGGGCGAGCATGTAGTCCTCCATCTTGAAAACTAGCTGCTATGAGTTCAACAGAACAGTTAACACACAGAGGGACAAAAGAATAAACCTCATTTCCTGAGGTGGAGATTCCTCAAAAGTTATCAAACAAAAGACTTCTAATTGAATTACACTCAAGAATACTAGTACCTCATTCCTATTTTTGAAAGGCCTTTAGGTCAGTACAATGTATATACTTAATGTACTCTAGTCACCAGCATGAGATCATACACAGGTATACCTGGCCCACATGCTATGCATGCCTATGTTCTCTGAGTTGGAGATAATGAATAACATGATTTTCCTTCAAATGTGTCATATGTAAAAATCAAATGAGGATGTTCTAAACCTGCCAAACAGTGACATGCTGCCATACATACAGAAACATCTTATGCCCACTCCTTTATTGAGCATAGCTGACTCAGGCCAGTACCCTGTTAGTTTAGGTTTGGTGTTGGAACAAAATGAGAATCTTGTAAGTCATCTAAAAGTTAACAAAAGGAGGTTAATTTGGCTATAGCATAGAAAGGAACGAGAATACTGTAGTACTTAGCTTGGGTAGGCACAGTCTCCCTGGCCTCCTTATGGAAAGCATCTGAGCAGCAGGGCAGGGTCTGGCCTGAGATCTTGAGACATTTGCCAAGTCTCCACCTGCCTTTTTACGTCTACATTATGGCCAAAAGCCACTAAGTAGCTGCGTTAAGGGAGGCAAGTTTAAGCCTTAACTCCCTGGGAACAGTCAAGACTGGGGGACAGCTTTGTTAGAAAAAATTAGGCTTACCCACGAGGGGTAAGGGGACACCTTGGTATATAGTGGTCTTATCACAGGCCCATTTTGTATAATTTTTACATTGGATTGCACTGTGTGTGAATACTGGGACAGACTGGCTGCTGAAGTATTTAGCTACATTTGCCTTGGTTGCTTCCTAGTTCCCAGCCGAGCTGTCACTATCTGTCTGCCCTTGGGCTGTAATCAATAGTGACGCTATTGTCTCTCTGCTGGCCAACTCCTAAACTTCTCTTATAGCCAGAGATAGAATAGAGTTCATTCTCTAGTAAGGCTTGTACTCCTCCAACCTCTGCTGGCAAAAAGTTCCTGGGAACTCGTAACTTATTCTTATTTTTTTTTAAATTTATTTATTTAATATATTTAGTTTTCAGCATTGATTTTCACAAGAGTTTGAATTACAAATTTTCTTCCCATTTTTACCCTCCCCCCCACTCCAAGATGACGTATATTCTGGTTGCCCTGTTCCCCATTCAGCCCTCCCTTCTGTCACCCCACTCCCCTCCCATCCCCTTTTCCCTTCCTTTCTTGTAGAGCAAGATAAATTTCTACGCCCCATTGCCTGTGTATCTTATTTTCTAGTTGCATGCAAAAACTTTGAGTTCCAAATTCTCTCCCCTCTTCCCTTCCCACCCACCCTCCCTAAGAAGTCAAGCAATTCAACATAGGCCACATGTGTATCATTATGTATAACCCTTCCACAATACTCATGTTGTGAAAGACTAACTATATTTTGCTCCTTCCCAACCCATCCCCCTTTATTGAATTTTCTCCCTTGACCCTGTCCCCTTTCCAAAGTTTTTTTTTTGATTACCTCCACCCCCATCTGCCCTCCCCTCCATCCTCCCCCCCCCCCTTTTTTATCTTCTTCCCTCTTCTTTCCTGTGGGGTAAGATACCCAGTTGAGTATGTATGGTATTCCCTCCTCAGGCCAAATTTGATGAGAGCAAGATTCACTCATTCCCCCCTCACCTGCCCTCTCCCCTCCTCCCACAGAACTGCTTCCTCTTGCCACCTTTATGCGAGATAATCCACCCCATTCTGTCTCTCCCTATCCCCCTCTCTCAATATATTCCTCTCTCATCCCTTAATTTGATTTTATTTCTTTTAGATATCTTCCCTTCATCTTCAACTCACCCTGTGTCCTTCCTCTCTCTCTCTCTCTCTCTCTCTCTCTCTCTCTCTCTCTCTCTCTCTCTCTCTATCTATATATATATATATACACACACACACACACACACACACACACACACATATACATGCATGCACATTCATTTATATATATATATACACATAAACATATATGTGCATATTCCTTTCAGCTACTATGATATTGAGGTCTCATGAATCATACACATCATCTTTCTATGTAGGAATGTAAACAAAACAGTTCAACTTTAGTAAGTCCCTTATGATTTCTCTTTCTTGTTTACCTTTTCATGCTTCTCTTGATTCTTGTGTTTGAAAGTCAAATTTTCTATTCAGCTCTGGTCTTTTCATTGAGAAAGCTTGAAAGTCCTCTATTTTATTGAAGGCCATATTTTGCCTTGGAGCATGATACTCAGTTTTGCTGGGTAGGTGATTCTTGGTTTTAATCCTAGCTTCATTGACCTCCGGAATATCATATTCCAAGCCCTTCGATCTCTTAATGTAGAAGCTGCTAGATCTTGTGTTATTCTGATTGTGTTTCCACAATACTCAAATTGTTTCTTTCTGGCTGCTTGCAGTATTTTCTCCTTGATCTGGGAGCTCTGGAATTTGGCGACAATATTCCTAGGAGATTTCTTTTTGGGATCTATTTGAGGAGGCGATCGGTGGATTCTTTCATTTTCTATTTTGCCCTGTGGCTCCAGAATATCAGGGCAGTTCTCCTTGATAATTTCTTGAAAGATGATATCTAGGCTCTTTTTTTGATCATGGCTTTCAGGTAGTCCAATAATTTTTAAATTATCTCTCCTGGATCTATTTTCCAGGTCAGTGGTTTCTCCAATAAGATATTTCACATTGTCTTCCATTTTTTTCATTCCTTTGGTTCTATTTTATAATATCTTGATTCCTCATAAAGTCACTAGCTTCCACTTGCTCCAATCTAATTTTTAAGGTAGTATTTTCTTCAGTGGTCCATTGGACCTCCTTTTCCATTTGGCTAATTCTGCCTTTCAAGGCATTCTTCTCCTCATTGGCTTTTTGGAGCTCTTTTGCCATTTGAGTTAGTCTATTTTTTAAGGTGTTGTTTTCTTCAGTTTATTTTTCAGTATTTTTTTGGGTCTCCTTTAGCAAGTCATTGACTTGTTTTTCATGGTTTTCTCGCATCCTTCTCATTTCTCTTCCCAATTTTTCCTCTACTTCTCTAACTTGCTTTTCCAAATCCTTTTTGAGCTCTTCCATGGCCTGGGACCAGTTCATGTTTTTCTTGGAGGCTTTTGATGTAGGCTCTTGCACTTTGTTGACTTCTTTAGGCTGTATGTTTTGGTCTTCTTTGTCACCAAAGAAAGAATGCAAAGTCTGAGACTGAATCTCGGTGTGTTTTTGCTGCCTGGCCATATTCCCAACCAACTAATTTGACCCTTGAGTTTTTCAGCGGGGTATGACTGTTTGTAGACTAAAGAGTTCTATGTTCCATGTTTGGGGGGGATGCGCCAGCTCTGCCACACCAGCACTCCTCCTTCCCCAAGAACCCCCCAACCCGGACTGGGCTTGGATCTTCAGCAGGCTGTGCACTCCTGCTCTGATCCACCACTTAATTCCTCCCAGCAGGTGGGCCTGGGGCCTGGGGCCGGAAGCAACAGCAGCTGTAGCTGCCCCACCTCCGCTGCCCTGGGGGCAGTGGCTAAACTGTGAACTCCTTCCACTCCCGCAGCTTTTCGCACTAACCTTCTCTGCTGTCTTTGGTGTTTGTGGGTTGAGAAGTCTGGTAACTGCTTCAGCTCACTGATTCAGGGCGCTAGGGCCCACTCCGCCCGGCTCCTGGTCTGGTTGGTCCGAGCCGCTCACGCTGGGCTCTGCTCGGCTCCACTCCCAGCTCCCAGCTCCCAGCTCTGTGTGGGATAGACCTCACCCAGAGACCATCCAGGCTGCCCTGGGCTGGAGCCCTGCTTCCCTCTGCTGTATTGTGGGTTCTGCAGTTCTAGAATTGGTTCAGAGCCATTTTTTATAGGTTTTTGGAGGGACTCGGTGGGGAGCTCATGCTAGTCCCTGCTTTCCAGCCGCCATCTTGGCTCTGCCCGGTAACTTATTCTTTCTATGACTAAACACTCCTTCAGCTTGGACATAAAATCATTGTGATTGTAATTTGCCCTGAGAAAAGCATAATTTGTGATGATAATGTTAGTCTAGGCCAGTGAAGTATCCAACTGTGCATATATCAGAGATGGAAAATGCTTTGCATTGCAGATCATCACTTTCTCTCTTTTGTGGCCTTTTGTTCTTAATACTTAGGTGCATTTTCACCTGTTTTAGTAATCCTTTTGTTGCAGGATTCATGCCTTCTTATCCTGTAGTGTTCTTGTTCGTGTCTTTACATGTCTTCATAGAGAATATATACTCAAAAAATCTTCCTTTGTTCTTTTAATTTCTCAGGGTTATCAGTATGCCATCAGGCTGCCAGTCTGTTGTTATGGCCAGCCCATCTCTTTTTCTGATTGTACATACCTTTGATTGCCTTTTGTTTAATGTAGCTCAATGGTTATCTCTCACCACCCCCAACTATGACCATTGTTCTGGGGAGCACCGAGCAACCAGGAGACTTTAATCAATCTATCAGTCAACATTTATTAAGTGTCTGCTGTGTACCAGGTGCTGTGCTAAGTGCTAGAGATATACAAAAAGAGATAAAGGATAGTCTTCTGCCCTCAAGGAACTTACTATCTAAGGGGAGAGACAGCAAGCAGACAAATATATGGAAAAGAAGCTATAGTAGAGAGAAATCACTGGAGTTAAGGGGGATTAGGAAAGGTTTCCTATGGTATAGCTTTATTCACCACTCTTGGACAAACACAAGGTGAGAGAGTCAAATTCCTAATGCTGTTTTACCTGGTGATTGGAGTATCACCTTTTAATATGATCCCTAAAATTAAGCTTCCTTAAAAACTGGCAGGAAGGAAGTATGCACTACGAACTGTTTATCTTTTGTTTTTGTTCAACCTGTTTCACAATGAAGAGCCTCCTTGCCTTTGAGGTTCATGACCATTATTTTTTGCAGTACTAAAAAAATCTCTATTTGCCTAATCAATATTTATCTAATTTTAACACTCCTCCACTTTTTATTCTATTGATTTGTTAATATAAATTCTTACCTTTTTTCTGTGTGGATCCCAGGTCGTCTCTTTGATGACACAGGACTACAGTGATTCCTTTTTCCATTATTACAAAGCTCCATATTATTCACCATGCCTTATAGACCTAGAACAAAAGATGAAGTAGAAACACCTGCATAAAATCTCCAACCACTGTGTCTGTTCTGTATAGACCTATAGCCCAGGATCCTCATTTCATGTCATTCCATGTGAATTTTTTTTTAAAACTTATACTGTTACTTATAGTTGTTTTTTTTTTAAATTCTCTACCAATGTGTCCTGGTATCCATGATGCCCAAACCAGCCTGGAAAATAAATCAGTATTTAGACTTTATTCCACGTGGTTCCCCTTTCAATTGTGACAGATGTAGAAATCAAGTTCTTCCATCAGACAGGTCACAAACTCTTTCCCCTGACAAATAACCACATAGGAACTCTCCCACTTAGGTTTAAGAAAGGGGACATATATCAGCCATTGACACATAACCCATTCTTTTGTTGTTGTCCAAAATCTTTAATATAACAAGGAGGAAGGGAATTAATTAGTTTTTGTAGCCTTGGCTGGCATGGCGGCCCCTGGCACACTCGAACTTTTGGCCTTTGGATCGGACATATGGTTTGGTGTGGCTATTGGGAATGCCTGGTGTCTTCCCAAAATGCCTGTACACCTCTCGGCCCTTTCGGGAACCAGACAGCAGGGCAGTGCCCCAGCCCTTGGGTGAGCTCATGGCCAGCTGGTCAAAGGTGAGGATCTTCCCACCAGCTTTGAGGATGCAATTGCGAGCATTGCTGGTAACACAAAGGGCACAGACCTTCAGCTTGGGAACACCCTGGATCCTGACATCATCTGTCACAGCCCCAACAACCACAGCTGTCTTGTTTTCCTGGCCAGGCAGCTTCATTTTCCTGATCGTGCGGGACAGGGACAGTCCAACTCATGAACAGCCTTTTCAGGACAACCCTGTTGAAAGTCGAGTTGGTTCTTCAGGCCAGGAACTGGTAGAGCTTCACTAGCAGTCGCAGTTAGATGTCCTGGCTCTTGGGCTCCGTGCATCGAACTTTGCGGTCCTTGTTGTGATGGATGTCGACTCCCATGCTGGCGCCCTACCGAGCACTGGCCCAACCAGGAAAGACCGACGGGCCATGGGGCACACTGGGCTACCCATTCTTTTTCAAAGTACTTAAATGACATATATAGGGGATCCAACCGTGTATGGACCTTGTCCTACTCTCCATACACAGATTCTACCTAAGTCTAGAATGGATTCTCTTTGTGGTGCTCATCCTTTAGGATGTCTGTGAATGTTGCTGAAATGACTATGGGTGGTAGTTCACTACCTCTTTATTTCTAGGACTTATGAAAATTATTTCATTATCTTTGTGGTAAAAGCCTGCCCTTTGGTCTAGCTCAATATGGGGAACTCCCTACTGACAAAAGAGATTCATCAAAGTTTGAGCAGTAGCAACTGCATCATCCTTCCCTGTTTGTGCTGACTTGACCCCATCAGGTGCAAGAATCCACAATCACCAACAAGATCTGCTTCCTCATTTCAAGTAGGCTAGTACAGTTTGCTTGGAACCAGTCCTAAGGTCTGCCTTCCTCTGAACTTCTCAGGGGCCCCAAGAAATTGGGAGATTTGGGGCTCTGACACTCAAAATAATAAAATAATCAGTCTTCTTAAATCTGACCAACAGTCTGTCCCTCACCTTAGATTCACGTAACCTCATATGTATTATCCTTCCCATCCTTGGGGACACAATGATTCTAGTATCTATTAACTCATCCCCTCATTCCAAGTGGTGCCTCCTCAGAAATATAGTATGGATTCTTAGCCAGAATCAGAATCCTTCCTGTGCTACCTCATCTCACATTAAGTTGGTCTTTAACCCCCCCAAATCCCAAACTGAACATTCAACCTATCCTTTGGGTAGGTGGCCTTAGGGTAGAATCTTTTATGGTCATAGCAGAATATTTACCATCTATTATTTAACATTTTTCTCAGCCTTAACCCACCATTTCCTTTCATTTCCATGACTAGTATTTCCCATACCCCCCAAAATATTGTTTCACAATTGCACCTCACAATAGCCAGTCCATCTCAAAAGTATTCCATCAGATTCTCCATTTAACATCTGACAGACTTGTCTGGACAAGATATTCAAAATTCCAGCTCTTCTTAGTTCCCCTGATGCTTCTCATTGTCTGTCCACGGACTAGCCTAATCATCATGGTGGTGAATAACTCTATAAAAATTAGTGGGTACCCCACTCTCAGGGACCCATAATCTAGAGACTGCATGAAGACTATTACTTTGTAGTGTATTTTGAGATGTGATACCTTTCTACTTTTTTTCATCATGAACCTTGAGATACTTGATTTTTTTCCCTCCAGATGAACTTCATAGTTACTTTCTAGTTTTATAAAGTAGTCCTTTTGTAGCTTGCTCAGTATCTTTCCCTCCAAACTTGCCCCTTTTTCTCACTTCCCTATTACTGTCAAAGGTACTACCATCCTCCTAGTCTCCCAGGCTCACAACCCAAGTATTGTCTTCGACTCCTTACTCTCTTGCACTCCCCATATTCAGTCAGTTGCCAAATCCTTTCATGTCTGCCTTTGTGACAGCTATCATACTTGCCTCCTTCTTGCCTTTAACATTGCCACCACCCTAATGCAGGCCTCTTGTCATCTCACACCTGGATTATTACATTTGCCTTTTGGTTGGTTACCCTGCCTCAAGTGTCTCCCCACTCCAGTCCTTCCTTCTCTCAGCTATAAAAGTGACCTTCCTAAAGCATGGGTCTGATATATTACTTCCTAATTGAATAAATTCTAGTGGCTCTCTGTTATTTCCAGGATCAAGTAGAAGACTTTTTGTTTGGCTTCTAAAGCCCTGCATAATCTTCTCCAGACTTCTTACACCTTACTCCTCTGCCTTTTCCCCCAGTGGCTCTGCAGTCTAGTGACACTGGCCTCCTTGTTGACACTCCATCCAACTCTGGGCAGTTTCACTGGCTATTTGGTCCCTCTTGTCTGGAAGTGTCTCCCTCCTCATCTCAACTTCCTGGTTCCCTGGCTTCCTTCAAGTCTCATCTAAAATCCCACCTGCAAGTTACCTTTTCCTAGTCCTCCTTCATCTTAGTGCTTTCCCTCCGAGATGATGATCTCTAGTTTATCATGCATATGTTTTGTTTGTACATAGCTGTGTGCTTGTTGTCTTTCCCCCTTTGGACTGTGAGTTCCTTTGGAGCAGAGACTCATTTTTGTTTCTTGCCTTTCTTAATGCTTAGCATGATGCCTGTCACATAATAGAACCTTAATAAATGCTTGTTGACTTGGTTGCCATTGACTTGACTGAATAAGCGAATTAAGTAATATTATCATCTTGATTATAATACAATCATCCTACCCATGAGCAACTAACATTTCTCCAGATATTTTGCTCTGTATTTCTGTAAAGTGTATTTTATAATTAAATTCATGTATTTCCTATATGTGTCTTGGTAGGTAGACTCCCATGTAGTTTATACATTCTGTGGTTATTGTACAGGGTGTCCCTAAAGTCTGGACACACAGGCAAAAGTGCAGATTTTCAAGAAGTGAAATGAATGAAATTTTCAACAACATTTTATTTAATTGGAATATTAACAGATAACATCTTCAATATGATTTCCATGATGCAAAGGTTGATGCTGTTTGCAAGATTCACATGAACTTGATGCAGTAACTCCACATTGCCAACAATTTTAGCACATTCACTCTCAATCAAGTGTGTTGCATCTGTGATTTTCTTCAAGTACACCTTCTCCTTTAGCATACGCCAGAAAAAAGAAGTCAAGGGGGCTAAGGTCTGTTAATATTCCAGTTAAATAAAATGTTGTTGAAAATTTCATTCATTTCATTTTTGCCTATGTGTCCAGACTTCAGGGACACCCTCTATATAGAATTTCTCTTTTTGGTAATATACAGAAGTGCTGATGATTTATATGGATTTATTTCATGTTCTGTGACTTTGCTTAAACTATTATTTATTTCAGTTAATTTTAGTAGACTCTCTAGGGTTCTCTAAGGTATGACAGTATTAACAAAAAAGTAATGATTTTATTTCTTTTGCTTATGCTGTTCCTTGAATTTCTTGTCATAATGTCATAACATTTTTAGCACTATATTAAATAGTTGTGCTGACAGTGGACATCTTTGCTTTATCCCTGGTTTAGGACTCTAGTTTATCCACATTATATATAATACTGGCTCTTGGTTTTAGACACTTACTACTTACAATGTGAAGGAAAGGTTCAGTGAATTTTCATATTTTAATTGAATTTTATATTTTTAATAGAAATACATGTTTCTTGTCAAAAGCTTTTTATGTGCATATTGATATTATCATATATGATTTTTGTTATTTCTTTTCTTATTATGTTTTAAAACTGTCTTTTGATAAGAAAATTGAAAAGCCTAGAATTCTAGAACACAATGCTCTAAAGCAGGGTTTCTTAACCTGTGTCTGGGAACTTGCATTTTTTTTTTTAAAAATTTGATATCTGACTTTCATTAGAATTGGTTTCCTTTGTAATCTTATGTGTTTATTTTCTGCATTTAAAAACATTATTCGGAGAAGGGATCCATAGATTTCACTAGATTACAAAGGTGGGGTGGGAGGGGTTACTTTAAAAAAAAGCTTTAAAGGGCTATCAGCTGTACTATGATAGAGCAAAGAGGTCAAGCGCAGAAACTTTGTATAATTACACTATGCTTTATATTAACGACCTTCCTTTCCTTTCTATTCTCTAGAGTTAGTCATGCTTCTGGAATGGTGGTCAGGCACAGAATGTACTTTATTCACAGATCAGGCAACAGTGGACAAGTTTGGAAAAGAGCATGTGGTCATCATCCTTAATCACAACTTTGAAATTGACTTCCTCTGTGGCTGGACCATGTGTGAACGATTTGGTGTGTTGGGGGTGAGTACCAGGAAAAGGTGCTTCAAAAATAATTTAGTTAAAATGAACAATAAGTAAGTAAAATGTTTGCTTCTGAGAAGTCCTCAGAATTCTCTGGGTGTTCTCCTTTCGTGCTTATTTCCCTCATTCTCAGAAGATAGAAAGCAGGCATGTGATTGATAATAAAACCTAGCATTTATGTAGCACTTTAAGTTTTGGGAAGCACTTTACATATGTTAAATGCTTTACATTTTAACTCTCACAACGACCTGTGAGGTAAGTACTTTTAATTTTCCCATTTTCCAAATGAGGAAACTGAGTTTGAGAGAGATTAAGTGAATTGCCCAGATAGTAAGCTTATAATCTAAGGGGAGAGGCAACATGCAAATAAATATATACAAAGCATGCCATATATAGGATAAGTCAGAAATAATTAACAGAGGGACTATAGTACAATTAAGAGGAGTTGGAAGAAGCTTCCTATAAAGGTGGGATTGGGGTGGGGGGTACTTGAAAGAAGCCAGGGAGGTTAGTCATCAGAGGAGAGAGAGCATTCCAGGCATGGGGTGCCAGCCAGAGAGAATGCCTAGAGCTGAGAGATGGGAGTGTCTTGTTTGGGGAATAGTTAGGAGGTCGGTGTCACTGGATAGAAGAGTACATGGTGGGGAGTGAGGTGTAAGAAGACTGGAAAAGTAGGAGGGGGCTAGGTTATGAAGAGCTCTGAATGCCAACAGAGCATTTTGTATTTGCTCCTGAAGGTAACAAGAGGTCACTAGGGTTTATTAAGTTGGTGGGTGGGTGACATGATCAGACTTGTGCTTAGAAAATCATTTCGGTGGCTGAATGGATTAGATGGCTGGATGGAGGATGACTTGAATTGGGAGAGACTTGAGGCAGGCAGACCAACCAAAAGACTGTTAGAATAATTCAGACATGAGGTGGTAAGGGCTTGTACTAGAATGATGGAGAGAAGGGGGCGTATTTGAGAGATGTTGTGAATGTGAAACCAACAAGCCTTGGCGACAGTTTGGATATGGGGCATGAGAGACGCTGGGATATCCAGCGTGACTCCTAGGTTATGATCCTGAGGGACCAGGAGGAAGATGTTAAGAGAGCCCACGACAGAATCTTAAAGGACCCCTACAGTTAGAAGGCATGATTTGGAGGAAGATCCAGCAAAGCAGATAGAGTGGTGTCCAGAAACCTAGAGAGAAGACTGTCATGGAAGAGGGAGTGATCAACAACAGTGTGAAAGGCTTCAGAGAGATCAAGGGAAGTGAGTATTGAGAAAAGGCTATTGGACTTGGCAGCTAAGATATTATTAGTGACTTTGGAGAGAGCAGTTTCAATGGAATGGTAAAGTCAGAAGCCAGATTGGAAGGGGTTAAGAAGAGAGTGAGAAGAGAGAAAGAGGAGGCACATATTATAGATGGCTTTTTCAAGGAGTTTAGCTACAAAAGGCAGAAGAAAATAGGAGGATAGTTAGCAGGGATGGAAGGAAGGGTCAGGTGGAGGCTTTTTCAGTGTAGGGGAGATATGGATGTGTTTGTAGACAGTAGGGGATGAGCCAACAGAGAGAGATTGAAAACAAATAAGAATGGGGGATGACAGAGGAGGCAATCTATGGAAGAGAGGGTGGAATGAGATTAGCCTTGGTAAGGAGTAAGGCTACTTCATCATGGGAGTCAGGGATGAAGAAGCAGGAAGTGTCAGAAGTTTGCGATAAGAGATGAGGAAGAGGAGAGAAGAGGGAGTTTATGGTGAATGGCCTTAGTTTTTTCTATAAAATGTGAGGCAGGGGTCTCAATTGAGAGAATAGTGGGGGGGGTGGGGGTGGGCGGTGGCAAGGAAAGGTAAGGCAGAGATAGAGGAGACTTAATGAGGAATGAAAAGGTTTGGAAGGACAGCTGTGGAAAATGGGGTAGTGAGTTCACAAGGGGGTATAATAGTGAGGGCCCAGTTGAGGCTGTGTAACATAAATTTGTAGTAGACCCAGTCAGAATGGTTGTATGATTTTCTCAACCTTTGTTCAGCCGCATGTGTAGGCACAAAGGAATGGTGGGAGTGATCCAAGGTTGAGGTTGGGCTGGATATAACCAGCCATATGATGAGGGGGGCTGGGGATTCAAGAGAAGAGAACAATGTAGAATTGAACTACTTCACCAAGGAGTGAAGATGGGGAGAAGAGGAGAGAGTGGCTAGTGCAGGAGAAGATGGACTGGGAGAAAATTAAGAAGTCAGGGGATTGGAAGTTGTGAGGAAAAGGAGTAGGGTTATGTAAAGGAAGGCAGAAAGAGAAGCAGAGAGCCAATAAAATCATGGTCAGATAAGGAGATTTCAGAATTTTTGAACAGAGGATGGTACATTTGTGAGGGATAGCAAAATCTAGGATGTGACTATCTTTGTGTGTGGCTGAGAATCCATCCCTTCTCAGCTAAATCACTGATAGAAAACAAAGTGGTTGGTTGGTTGTTGTCCTTCGTTCTCCAAGAGGACCAAAATGACATCACTATGTTAGAGTCAAGTTACAGTGTCTTCAGCTGTGGCTGATCAGACCAATACGAGCTCAGCATGCTCTACCACAGGTTGGGCACAAATAGTCCATGTGAACATTTGGGGTAGATTCTCTAAATTTGCCCATCTTACATTTCTTTTGAGCTCAAAACAAATACCATTACAACAAAGATCTGCTTTCACATCAGCATTTATTAAGTGCTTACTATGTGCAAATCATTGTGCTTAGTGGTGAAATAAGATCAGTACTTGCCTTCAGGGAGCTAATCTCCTAGTAAAGGAATCTAAGACATGTACGCAGCAATTTAATATAAAACTGCATGTGACAAATAGGAACATTGGGTTTAAGAATTATAAAGACCCTAAGTGGAGAATTAGAGAATAGCTTTAGGGAGAAGGGAGCATTTGGGTTTCAAATAATGGGTATAATTTGAGCAGGCAGAGATTTTTGGGAAGGAACTGGGAAAAAGGAGCATTCTAAGTAATGAATGAACGAATGAATGAAAGTATGAGATATATTTTGAAAATAATGGATAGACCAGTTTGGCTGGAGTGCATATGATATGAAGGGTAGTAGTAGTGAGAGATCTCTTGATCCTATAATTCAGTTCAATAAATGTTTAAGTGCTTACAATGTAGGAAGTATTGTGCTATGCACTGGGAATACCTAGAGAGAATGAAGACCAGTTTTTGCCCTCAAAATGCTTACGTTCTGCTTGGGAATTGGAGAAGTATACAACATTACACAGATAAATACAAGATCATGCGAGGAGTGAGAAAACATTAACAACCAGGGAAATTAAGAAAGGCTTCCCACAGGAAGTGGCACTTGGGCTGAACCTTGAATGAAACTGTGGATTTGAGTGAATGAATGAACAAGCTAATGGGCATTTCTTAGATATTACTGTGTACTTACTGTGCTAGGTAATGGGGATGAAGATTAGAGGCCAGACAGTCTTTGTTCTCAGTGAATTCACATTCTAATAGGAAGAGTCAACAGGGCAGATAGGCCCATTGGTACTTAGGCTGTACCATTAATAGTAATGTTTCTTTATTGTCACTTCAGTTGATAAAACCGTATCCATTTCTAGTACCAAAACCATTTAAAAGTGCCCAGGACTTTAGTGGAAAGAACTTTTTGGGAGTCTTCAGTAGCTGTGGCTGCAGCTCCTGAAGAGACAGTTGCCAGGTTAGATCTCCACAGGGGTTACTCCTGCGGATAATGGCTGCAGGCCAGGCTTAGAAGTAAGGCTTTGGGTGGAGGAGATGGCAGAGAACCTCTCCTATTCCTCTTGCTCATGGACCCACGGTTCTGGGCAAGTCACTTAACTTGTGTTTGCTTTAGTTTCCTCAACTGTAAAAAATGGGGATAATAATACCTACCTGGCAGAGCTGTTGTTAGGATCAAATGAAATAATATTTGTAAACACTTAGCACAGTGCCTGGCATGTAACAGGCACCGTATAAATGCTTATTCCTTTCCCTGAGCTGCCTCCGCCAATATCTGAGGGCAGGTGGAGGTTGAGGTGGTACTTGGCAACTCCTCTCTCTCTCTCTCTCTCTCTCTCTCTCTCTCTCTCTCTCTCTCTCTCTCTCAGGGGGCATTGCACCTTCAAAAGTGAAGGTGGTATACATTTTATGTGTGCAAGCCAGCCAGCTCATGCAGGTACCTTTCAAGTTTGTGATTAGAATCAGGCCAGTTGGCTAGAGTGCCAAACTGGAGTTGGATCATACAGAGCCTTGAAGCTATAGAATTCAGATATCGTTTAGTAGGCAGTGAAGGTGATGGTTTCAGTGATGGTTTCATGAACAGTGGAATGATTCCTAACTTCTGAGAATGAAAAGATTTGTGCATTAGGAACATCCCTCCAATAACAGTATATAACATAGATTAGCTAGGGGGAGATCCTAGGAGCAGAAAGAATGGGGACTATAACTATACCAGACAAGAAACAATAAGGTCTGGAATAGTGTGGTGGCAGTTGGGTAAACAATGATGAAAAACATGGTGGAAAGTAAAACTGGCAGGACTTGGCAGATGATTAGATGTAGAGAGAAAGGGAAGAATAACGAATGACACGGGTGACAACGTATTAGCTACTAAGGGAAATAGAAAAATCAAGAACAGGAATGTGTTTCTGGGGGAAAGTAATTGCTTTGGGCGTGTCAGAGGTCTCAGTGGGAGATGTAGGTTGCAAGTCTTGGGTTGGGGCTGGAGATGCAGATTTTGGTGTCATCGTCCACAGCTTAAGCTATGGAAGAAAGGAAAGAAAAAAGGAAGGAAGGAACCAACCTGTTATTTACAAGGTGTCATTTTAAGTGCTTTATAAAAATTATCTTATTTGATCCTCATAACAACCCTGAGAGATAAGTGCTGTTATTATTGAGGAAACTGAGGCAGTCAGGTCAAGTTATAATAGGTTAAGGTTAAGTGACTTGCCCAGGGCTGCATAACTAGTAAATGTCTAAGGTTTGATTTGAACTCAGGTCCATTTTACTCCAGAGCCAGTTCTCTACCCACTGTGCTACCTAGCTGCCTCTGTGGATTGGCTTGTCAAGAGAAAGAATGTTGAAAAAGAAAATAAGATAAAAGATAGGAAAAATAGCAGTTAGCTAAGTAGTCAGACAAGTAGTAGATGTAGGAGAAGAGCAAGGAAGAGACTAAAATATAATAGAATTGAGATGACTGGAGAGCATCAAGAAAGATAATGCCATGTGTTGCACAGAGGCAAGGAGGATGAGAACGGAGGAGTGGCCCTTGGATCTGGCACTCCAGAAGTCACTGGAAATCCTTAACCTTTTGAATAAAGTGGTGGAGATGGCAGCCAGATTGCAAGCAATCAGGAAAGCGGGCTCGTTCAGAAAGCACAAACTGCCTCAGCATCTCTTGTTCAGAAGATGGGTTAGCAGCTTGAAGGGGCAGTGGAATTGAAGGAAAGAGTTATTTTAGTGTGGAAGGAACAAATGTATAGACAAGAAGAGAAGGGCTAGATTAGAGGAAGAAACTGAAAATGTAAGAGAAGGAATAACTGATTGTCATAGGGATCAGAGTAATTAAAATGTGTAATTCCTCAAACAGGGCAGCTCGGTTTCACAATGGATAGAGCACTGGGCCTAGAGTCAGGAAGACCCGAGTTCAAATTCAGCCTCAAATACTTACTAGCTGTTTAACCCCAGGCAAATCCCTTAACCCTGTTTGCCTCAGTTTCCTCATTTGTAAAATGAGCTGGAGAAGGAAATGGCAAACCACTCTAGTATCTCTGCCAAGAAAACCCCAAATGGGGTCACAAAGGGTCAGACACAACTGAAAACGACTGAACAGTTCTACAGATAAACTGGGATCTGAAGAGCAGGCAAGAAGGTAATTTTTAATGGTAGACAACAGTCAGTTATTAAAAGATACAGGGGAAAAAGAACATTTTCCCAAGCTTCATCAAAAGGTAACCCAATACACAAAGAAAAAAAATTCAATTCAAAAAGTATTTATTAAAAGCCTGTGCTAATCTTTGGGGATACAAAGATCAAAAAAAAATGCAAACTCTTTCTGCCTTTAAGGTTCTGGCAAAGTTTGTTGGAATTTATCACCAACTACTACCCTAATCCAGTCCCTTATCAATTCTCACATAGACTATAGTAGTAGTCTTCTGATTGGTTTTCCTTCTTCAGGTCTCTTAACACTCCAATTGTTTATCTACCAGTGATTTATTTGATGTGTAGGTTTGACTGTGTCACTCTCCTGCTCAATACAGTCATGGCTCCCTGTTACCTCCAGGATCAAATGTAAAGCCCTTTCTAGCCTGACTCTGTCCTAGCTTTTCCATTCTTCTTATACTTCACTACCCTCTCCATATGCTACAATCCAGCGTCACCGCCCTCCTTACTGTTGCTTTTAGATGACAGTTCATCTCCTATCTCCGTGCTTTTTCACTGACTCTCCTCTACACCTGGAATGCTTTCTTTCTCCACCTTGATCTCTTAGTTTCCCTGGCTTCCTTTCACAATCAGCTCAGAGCCCATCTTCTTCAGGAGACCTTTCCTGGTTCTTCCAGCTACTAGTCCCTTCCCTTCTGAGATTACCTTTGATCTTCTCTGTATATATCTTGTATTTGTTGTTCAGTCATTTTCAGTCATGTCTAACTCTTTGTGACCCCATATATGGTTTTCTTGGCAGATGTTGGCGTGGTTTGCCATTTTCTTCTCCAGCTCATTTGATAGACAGGGACACTGAGGCAAGCAGGGTTAAGTGACTCTCCCAGGGTCACATAGCTAGTAAGTGTCTTGAGGCCAGATTTGAACTCCACAAAGATTAATCTTCCTGACTTCAGACCCACCACTCTAACCATTGTGCCACCTAGCTGCCTAGGTATATCTTGTATGTACCTAGTTATTTACATGTTGTGTTCTGCATTAGAATGTGAGCTTCTTGAGGGGATTGACTGTTTTTGTCCTTCTTTGTATCCTCAGAACTTAGCATGGTGCGCAGGACATAGTAAGTGCTTAATACTTTTTTTGACAAAATGTCTGAATCATGTGGGTGCCCCCAGTCTGTTAATTACTTTAAACCATACCTATATGCACCAAACCTGGGAGCCCCGTGTGGTTCGCCAGGTACATTGATGGAGCAGCATCTTGGGGCAAAGTAGCAAGATATGGAATCAAAGACATAGGTGAAGGAATTAGCATTGGCAAAGAGAAGAACCACCTATTTTCGAAGATGGAAGAAAAGGGAAAGAAAATGATTGAAGATACATAGAATTTTTGAAGTGCAGTGGAGGGGAAGTTGAAGGACATTACACATTATATTAATGATCCTGATCTCAATAAAGTAGAGGGTGCTCATCTGTGCTTAGGTGGACATTGGAGAGGTGGGGAGGAAGGATGTCTTGGCAAAAGATATACTCGCAAAAGAATGTTTGTATTCCCTTGGAGTTTGTTGTAATAGAGTATAGTCTGCACCTTCTGTAGTCCCTGTCCTTTTTTCCATTTTGCATTGACATTTGACACAAATCTGAAATATTATCACTTTCTATTACAAGTTTATTTCCAAGCTTAAAGTCTAATTCATAGGTCTCCAAACTCTTTATGAGAAAGAAGCCATTTTTAAATTTCTCCAAAGTCTTGAGTCACTCTGTTGGTTAGAGACTCTGGAACTAATGGACTTGGTTGAGGATGGTGATATCTTTGAAAAGTTTGCAAGCAGATTGGCTGAAAGGGAAGGAGATGATAGCAGTCTCTAGCCACAGCTCCCATTATTCCTAGGAATTCTGCCAACCTACACAGGTCATGGTGTGGCAGCTTATTGCCTTGCCAGCAGTCAGGTTACAGTCAACCACCAAGTGGTCACTCATGATCTACAGGCTGATGAACCATGTTCTGAAATATTCTTAGCCTTTTTTTCATGTCATGGACCTCCTACTAGTCTGGTGAACCAAATGGACTCCTCAGAAAAATATTTTCAAAATTATAAATTTAAAGACATAGAATTACAAAGGAAACCAATTATATTGAAATTCAGTTATAAAAATATTTTAAAAAACAAATTCATAGAACCAGGTTAAGAATGCTTGCTCTAAAGCAGGCCTGTACTACCTGAGGACTGTGGGGGCTGCTTGCAGCTTGCCAGAGGATTTCAGGGGCCCTTGAAAAATGTAGAGGAAAACTTCCTTTGTATGTAAAGGAAATCTTTTGGCATGCATGGGCCATATGTTATGCAGGCCTGCTCTAAAGGGACCCCTATTGAGACCAATATAGTGGTATCCTCATTTTGCAGGTGAAGAAATTGAGGCACAAAGAAATGATTTCTTGCCTGATATTGTAAGCAAATTATTAGAGAAACTAGCATGGGAATAAAGGTCTTCTGATTCCAGTTCAAGTGTTCTATAGTCTAGACAATCCTACCTGATCTCAACATGAATTTATTTATTTTTTACTTTGCTCGTGCATATATATTTTTCTTCTTTTCTGTCTCTAGAGCTCTAAAGTCCTGGCTAAGAAAGAACTGCTTTATGTGCCCCTTATTGGCTGGACGTGGTACTTTCTAGAGATTGTATTCTGCAAAAGAAAGTGGGAAGAAGACAGGGATACTGTTATTGAAGGATTAAAACGTTTGGCTGACTATCCTGAGTACATGTGGGTAAGTGCCTGCAGAGGTCACAGAGCTGCTAGATGAGGGGGACATCTTTTTAGTTAGAAAACTGGGTCTTAAAAATAATTTGTGTTAAAATTTAATATCTTAGCTTTTATGTGTGATGGAAGTAATCTATAAATGTCATTTAAAAGCAAATTTATGAAAGAGTAGAACTTCATTACATGGTCATATAAAATTGACTGTTATTTAATATTCTGTAACAAAAACAAAAACTCTACTGTAAATGAAAAGGTAAACTGTGTCTTTCCAGATACGTCATAAAAGGTAATCACATGTTTGTGGTAAGCAGAATTAAAACTCATCCAATTGTGAAAAAACAGTTCTTTGCCTTTAATTTTATTTGAAGTTTTTGAAAACTATAAGGTTTCTAAGTTTAAAGAGTAAAAACTAAACCAGAACTTTCTAAAGACCCCGCTTATAAAAAGGTCTTGTGTAACTTTGGGCAGTGCTTTCCAACTATTAGTGTATCAAAACAGCCAACTACCCTTAGCCCATGCTTTTCCTGCTTAGCTTGTGCCCTGAATTTGGTACCAAGCTAGCCCTAGGGCTGCATGTGGTAGGACAGAAGGAAGAAAAGAGCATTCCTCTTCCTTAGAGAGGAAAAGTGCCTCCTCTTGAAACTTGTTATCTCACCAGCCCAGTTCTGGGGGCATCAGCTGTAAGAAAATGGATAAACTAAGGTGTTTTATTTTGCAGAGTTGTTTTTTTTTAAAATCTCTTCAGAGAGGTGGTTGATCAACATCACCCTCCAAGTGGCCCAGCTAATATTATTCTTCACAGATAACTTCTCTTTTTAATGGCTTTATTATTAGAAAGGAAAAACAAATTTTCCTCTCTACGTAGAGGTCACCCATATCACCTATATTTCACATGTCTGATTTTTAGCATCCCTTTTGAAAAAGGATGGGGAAGAAGATTTACTAAAAGGAATCATTTGTGGACATCTGTAATCTATACTCTATCTGATATGGTAAGAATCCCATGGCTAGTCAAAAAAATGAACTGGATGTCTCTTAAAGCCTTGGATTTAACTATGGCATTTTTAAGTCTGGTTCTGTGCTAACCAGTGGAATCCTTTTTTATTCCACTTACATAACTAGGAAAAAAGTTCCTTTCCAAAGAGATATCTTGAAGTTTCATGTCTTAGGGTCATAAATTTTGAGCTAAAAGAAACTTTTAGAAACAACCTAATCCAAACTCCTCATTTTACTGTAGTAATTCAGGCTTTCATGCACTTTCTTTAAGACTATTGCAGTGACCTCCTGGCCCTTTCCAATCCATTCTACACTCAGTTGCCAAAATAACCTTCCAGAAGCTCAAATCACACTCCCTCACTCTCCTGCCTGAAAACTCTGGAGGCTTCCTGTTGCTTTGAGGATGAAACACAAACTCCTCAGCTGTTTGTCATACCACTCTCCTTCACAAATTGTGCCCTCTAGCCAGACTGCTGCAAGCAGCTCCTGAGCACCACATTCCATCCCTGCATTTGCACAGGCCATTCCCCGTACCTTGAGTGTTCCCTCTTTTCATCTCTGGATCTCAGAATCTTTGACTTTCTTCAGGGTAAAAGTCAGGTGATGGATACCCCACAAAACCTTGCTGATCTTCCCCTGTCCCAAGTTAGTGCTCTCTCTCTCACTTTACCTTGTGTATTGCTTACTTGTGTAAATGTTGTGCCCTCTTCTCCCTGCCCCAAAGAGAAGATAAGCTCCTCGAGGGTAGGGACTGCTTTGTTTTTAATTTTGTATCCTCAGTATCTAACATAGCACCTTGTACATAGCAGGTGCTCAATAAATATCAGTCAAATTGAATTGAGTTGAAATAAAAGAAATTATTGGATAGAAATATATGAAGCGTATCTGTAAGACCGATGACGTGTGATCCCCCAACAGTGCAATGATCAAAGGATGGGAACAGTTTTTGAAAGAGGAAAATGATGCTTTTCTAAGAATTTTAGATACATTTCTAAATTTAACAATTTAGATGTTTCTAATAATTTTAAAAATCAAATTAGGAAGACTGTGTATAAGAAAAGTTGTTTTTTGAAATGTATTTGGTGGGTTTCTCTTTTGTGTTTTCCGTCCTAGTTTCTCTTGTATTGTGAAGGAACTCGATTTACAGAGACAAAGCATCGGATTAGTATGGAAGTGGCTGAATCTAAGGGATTACCCAAACTCAAATACCATTTGTTGCCCAGAACCAAAGGCTTCACCACTGCAGTCCAGTGTCTCAGGGGAACAGGTAAAGACAGGTTCCTATTGGCTGATTTCTTCAGGTTACACACAGGGTTTTCAGGCTTGCCCTTCTAGATGATCCCTAAGCAACAGTGCCATTTCTTTGGCAGACTTCGGCATTGGGATTAGGAATGGTGACTTCATTAGTAGAGGGAGCTCCCAATGAAGAACCTCCTCTACCAAAGCAGGTCTGCACCTTCTCTGCAGCTTAGGTCTTAGAGTGACCTGCCTAGAGCACCAAGAGGTCAGGGGACTTGCCCCGCATCTCATAACCAGTGTGTCAGAGGCAGGAGTGGGACCAGGGCTGCCCGACTCCACTGCTTGTTCTCTATTCATTTTGCCATGCTGCCTGTCAGGCGTCAGGGTTAACATGAAATAATTTGTGTGGAAAAAAGTCTTAACTCATATTTAAAATGAAAAAAAAACATGATGAATGGGTGTGAATTAAATGTTTGGATGTGTTTTTTTTTTTTACTTTTGACTTTTTCTGTAGTGTTACTTAAGGTTTGTTTAAGGGCAAAAGCCAGTGTCCTGGCTGTCCTGCAGCGAATTTACTCGATCCTTCTTTCTAACTACAGTTGCAGCAGTCTATGATGTAACACTCAATTTCAGAGGAAACAAGAATCCATCATTACTAGGGATCCTTTATGGAAAGAAGTATGAAGCAGATATGTGCGTGAGGTGAGCGAGATGTGGGCATGAGTGTCTGCAGGACTGCAGGCTGATCGTAGGCCTTTATTCTTCCCTCCCACCATGCCTGTTGGTCCATTCCCTCTTCCATTTCTCTTAGAGCTTCTGCTCCTTTATCCAAGCTGTCAAGGTGTATACCGGCCTCGAGACTTTGTCAGTGGCTGGATATGAATGAAAAGTAGGGACTGAAGAAGAATCACTTAGAACAATGCTGAGGTGTGTGTGCAGCATCTCTCTAGCAGTCTGGAAAGCTGGGGGGTGGGGGGTGTCTGCTCCATCTTAAAGGAGATTTGGCCTGTTTCTCTCTCCTCTATTGTACTTTCTGCTGCCCAAATGCCCCTCATTTTCTAAGTCCGCCCACGTATGTGTCTGCCATTTGATCTTCTAATCCTCTCACATAATTAAGCCAGCCCTCTTTCCTGGGATCTGTGTAGATCCTTTATTTCCTACCTTACCTCAGTTTACTTCCTCTCCCACCTCACACCAAGCAATCCCTTATAACATCTACTTCATATACTCACACACTGGGAAGGCAAAAGCGTAAGACAAAGGCTGCACTACAAAAAGAAACATTCTCTGACCTTAATGGTTCTCTAATGACCAAGACACACTTGATTTGATTTTGGTTGTATGTAATATGATGGTGACTTGGCCCATTTAATTTTATCACCTGGTACCACCAGTGCTTTTCTCATATTTCAGTTTAGGACCTTGCTCCCTTTTCCCTTTAATATTCCCAAAATTAATCTGTGTATCAGTTTACCATGTGTGGAGTACATCAACCATAAAGAACTTTTGAATCTATAGAACCAAAGGATTATACCAAACCTTTGTAATGCTATAGGATTTCCTGGAAACTCTTAATTAAACATTCAACAGCCTGATAGTGATGCTGTATCTTAGAATTTAATTTCCTTAAATAATCCTAGATAGCCGCTAAATAATCAGGCCACAGAGTTTGAAATTCAGCACCAGTGACTCTTCTATCCCTTTTCATACCACATTTCTAAGGAAAAGGAGTTCTCGACCTAGATGTAGATTTTTTTGTTCGGTAATGGAGTTTCCATGTTGCCAGTACTTCCTTCTATCTCTCTTAACTCAAATAGTCAAGACTTCAGAGTAAAGGGTCCAAAGCTGTATTTGAAGGCCTTTTCACCTTCATCTGAAATTCACTAAAATCCTCACGTTGACAGTCAAACCTTTTAGTTTCTTTTAACTCAAAATCACAGGTTATGCAAGTACTAAAACAGCCTTATCTAAAAAAATGGATTGTCTGTATTTCTCCTTACTTGTTGCTAATCTAAACATCTGTAGGCTTATGAATTTTTTTCACCTGAGAGATACTGACATATCTTTTACCTACAGAATAGCCACCTTCTCCAGCAAAATGCTATTTAATTCAACTTCCCATTATCAATTCAAGTTTTGTCCACTAGATGGGCCAAATCTCTGATTGAATACTTAGCTCCTATAAAATAGAACATATATGTGTTCACTGTGATGGCTGATGATGAATATTTAGTATTTCATTTATAGATAATGTAATACATACCTAGATATGAAATTCTGTGCTTGCCTGTGGAAGTTAGAGCCAAATACCAAATTGTTATCATAGCAACCACTGGTCAAATGCTTTCATTTTTTTAACTTGCTCCCCCCAGCCTCTACCTACCACAAAATTCATTTTAGACAATGGAGGGATGGTAATGATAAAATCTGCGTTCTTCTAGACAAGACTACAGTTTAGAAGTCTATAGGAATGAACCTGTGAAAATAAAATAATAAACTATGGGTTACTTTTTTTTCTTCCCTGGAGTTTGTGATGGATTTCCCCATAGGAATTACATTAATAAAATTCCTACCTTGTTCTGAGACTCCATTTCAAAGGATGTGGAGTCATTACCAGCTATTAAGTGTTAAAAGTATTTATTTTGGTCCTTGGCTGTTCAAATTGACTTATGTAGAAATTACCTGGTCAATATCAGACGTGACTGCTATTTGTACTTTGGTTATAATAGGCAAAGACAAAATTCAAGCTAGAGCATGGATAGTCTATTTTGTCCTTTGATTCATTATTTGCTTATTTTGAAAACATTTTTATAGGTACAATCTTAGAAATTCTTAGGTTTTTCAAGTTTTCATTGTGTTTGAGAAAAGCAGACTCTGAGGTCACAAAGCCATTATATTCTCTTACAGAGTCCATTTTTGGTTATTTATGATATTACATGATACAGAAAAATGAAACACACTGATGATCTAAACATTTATTCATTATCATTTTAGTCAGTAGTTTCTCTCTTCCAACACCACATCTCCAGCACCTTATACCTTACACTAGTAAGTCCCTATTAATACAATTGTTGAGTTTAAGCTTTATGTTTTTCAAGTAGCAGAGCGTTTAATTTGAACATCCTATAACAGTAAATAATAAAGGAAAATTAAACTATAGAATCATTTTCTGCCATGCATCCACACATCTACAGGAGGAGCTACAATTTTCTGTGGACTCTTACACCCGGGCAAGAGGAAACACTTCCAGCACAAAAGCCAGACCACCTCTTAGTTTGCTGCTTCTCTGCAGAGCTACTGCTCCCATCTCCTGGAGCTGTGCAGTTTCATTAAAGCTGTTGAAAAATGTCTCCAGACAATCACAACTTCACAAAACTTAGGTGAAAACCAGGTTTATTATGAGAGAAATGAACATGCATGTGGAACCCAAAGAATTCACAATCCATGCAAAAGTTTGTAGTCTTATAACAGCAGGAAAGAGGAAAGAGAAGGGACCAGAAATCTCCACCTAAAGGGGTGTGGCACAGGAGGGGAAAGGTGCAGTAAAGGTGGGAAAAGGACAAAACCCCTCTTGAAGGGGAGGAGTAAGGCAATGGCAAAAGCCACATTAATTTCCCTTGGGAGCGGCTAGACTATGAAGGTAGGATGGTCTGCTTATCTGCAAGGATCTCAGCAAACAGTTTCCCAGACTGGCGCAGACTGATTGGGGCCTGTCTTGACTCCCAAGGACACACAGGGAGTCCAGCTTGGGATGCAAACAACAAATTATGTCAGCTGGGGGAACTTTGTCCTTGACACATTCAGGGCCTTCTGCATGTTCTGAGACCACTGTTTCTAGAAGATACGGCACCTCCAAAAGACAAGTTCAGGGACCCTTAACAGTCCTTGACAAAAGTAAAATGTCCTCTTTTGATCATAGGTAGAATGGACCTTAGATGGTAACCATTTCTCCTTTCCATGTACACTGCAGTCCAGATAAACTGGCCCTTTGCTGTTCCTCATGGCACTCCATCTTCCATCTCAGTGTCTTTGCACTGGCTCTCCCCAAAGTCTCGAAAATGCATTGCCTCCTGACCGCCATATCTCAGAATCCCTAGTTTCCTTCAGTGCTCAGCTGAATACCACTTTCTACATGAGGCCTTTGCTGATACCCCCCAGCTGCTAGTGTCTAGCCCTCAAAATCATCTTTTATATATACCTTTTTTGTATATGCATATTATATATCTCCCCTAGATAGACTGGAAGTTCCTTTGAGGGACTGTTCAGTTTTTATCTTCATATCCCTCTTGTATATATTTTGTCTTTACATACTTAGCACAGTTCCTGGCACGTGGTAGATGCTTAATAATTTCTTATTGATTGAGTGATTGATCTAGCCTAAATCCCTTATCTTACAGATGAGGAAACTAAGGGCCAAAGGAGTCGTTACCTGCCCAGAGTCACACAGTAGTAATAAGTATCAAAGCCAGAATTAGTTTGGAAACTTTGCCTGGATTTGAAGTTGGGGACCTTGGTTCAAATTCCAGCTCTGTTACTACCTTTGTGATCCTGGTAAAGTTGGCTTACCCTGGGCCTTGGTTTTATCATCTATAAAATGAAAGAGCTGCACTAGATGACATAAATTTCATTCCATCTCTTAAGTGTATGATACTATGAGTTATGACCCCTTAAGTGTATGCTGGGTATCAGACCTGACTGGGGAGTGTCTCTCATAAGATCTTGGTTCATGCTCCCACATAGGAAAAGCCGAAAGATATCAGTATCTGTTTAATTTTGCTCGCCTTAGCTGGTGAGAAACCTCTACAAGCCCTTAGGCTAAGACATCAGAAATACAAAAGGTCTTATTTTTATTACAAAACGATAGAAAGGAATGGTGAGAAAATTGTCCCACATGTCAGCGGGACAATGGAAAACACTTCTTCCCCAGCCTCTGTCAGAGCAGTCAACAGTCAAGGAAACTCTTCAGTTTCTTCTGATTTCATTGTCTTTTTCCTGTTAATAGCTCCACGAGTCAGTGGGTATATACAAGGTGAATAACCAAAAAGAAGAAGGAACAGAATAATAGCTCCCATTTATATAGTGCATTTAAGGCTCACAAAGCACTTTCAAAATGACAACCAAGGGCCTTCTAGGTGTGGTGCCTGTATGCTGCTTCTATTTTAAACTGGTACTTTAGGCTATCTCTTCTGGCCAAATTTCTTAGTTACTTTGCAATCGTCATATGGAACATGGTGAAAGAACATCTTTCTGGATGACAAATCTGGAGATCTGGCCAAGAATAATTTCCAGAATGTCCCCAGATCCTCAGATTCCATCATTGTCAGGGTCCTGTGAACATTACAAAATAAACCTGGCCTCTCACTTTGGTAATTAACACAGAGGCAACCCATATTCACCTATTTCTTATGGTTAATTGAAAATGAACACTTGAATTTTCCATTTTTTGGAGGCTGGTGACGTAAATTTGTTCAGCTGTGTCTTAGAACATCTTAGACTTTAAAATTTTTGTGAATTAGTTAATTTGTTGTTGTTCAGTCACGTCCAACTCTCCGTGACCCCATTTGGGGTTTTCTTAGCAAAGATACTGGAGTGATTTGCCACTTCATTCTCCAGCTCATTTTACAGATGAGGAAACTGAGGTAATTAGGGTTAAAGTGACTTGTGCAGGGTTGCACAGCTAGTAAATGTCTGAGGCCCTGACTCCAGGCCCAGCACTCTATCTGCTGCATCACCTAGCTGTCCCTAATTAGTCTGTTGCTTTTGATCTTTAAGTAGACAGACGTTCCTACTTATGCTAAAAATAATAATAATTATCCTTTACAGTGGAACTATAGGTAGGACTTAGTGAATTTGGTACTAATTATTTCCTTTTACCAGATGCCTTTAGACTATGACATATACATACATATATATATATACACACATATTTAAATCCCTATTTGGCTTCCATACTTTTAAATATTTTTTGTTCTATATAGTATATGCATAAGTTTCGAGGAATTGTAAGTGGGGAAGATTCACTTTGTTTTTAACCTTTCTAACAAACCAGGAGATTTCCTCTGGAAGATATCCCACAGGATGAAAAGGAAGCAGCAAAATGGCTTCATAAACTTTATCAGGAGAAGGTAAAGAATTTTTTTTTTTTGGAGTAAAAGTCTTTAAAAGAGAATGTCCAGTGCAGGAGTGGGGAACTTGCGGCCTTAAGGCCACGTGTGGCCTTCTAAGTCCTGAAGTGCGGCCTTTTGAGGATTCAGTTAAAAGGCCACACTTAAGGATTCAGAAGGCCATATGTGGCCTTAAGGCCACAGGTTCCCAATCCCCGGTCTAGGGAGAGATGAATTTTAAAGGGTAAATAATAACAATGTTGTTCTTTCCTGAGAGATGTAGGAATACTGTTTTGTAATCAAGTAGTTCTTCCTGGTTTATCATGGATGTAGTTCTAGTCTCCAAACTTGGAGTCTTCAACCGTGCTTTATTATGGCTTCAAGATTAGCTCTTCTGAAGTAACTGGTGTCATTTGGGAGAATTTGGAAAGCCCTTTTTAATTTTAAAAACTAAAAATTAATTCATTTCTCTCTATTTTTTCCTCACCCCTGTTAGAATCTCATCCTTTTGTGCTGCAAAGTAGTGACAGTTTGAAAGGTCTTTGCATTCATTGATGCAGACGTACCCTCCATGTTCCAAACAGTTTCCACTTTCTTATCCTGCAGAGCTCTTATCCACATCCTCTGATAAATCCTATTCTAAACAGTTGGTGGATACCAGTGGGACACAAAAGCTGATCTTTTCATTCCTCACTCTCATTTTAAAGCAGCCCCATTTATATTCCAGTCTCCATAAAAGTCCTTCTCCAGTGCCTCACTAGAGGTGACCCTGGAAGATGCAGCAGGTTGTACCGTGCTGGATAAGCTCCTGGCAACAGGTTTAAGACTTTGAACCCTATTCAGATATACATATTGTTGAGAGAGTTAAGGCAAAATCAGTCATAGATCACAGACTAAACGCTTAGAGTTGGAAAAGTCACGAGAGTTGTTAAACTCTCTCCTTATTTTACAAATGAAGAAATTGAGGCCAAGAGATGGGTAAATACTTTGCCCAAGGTCATACAGGTAGTTATTTTTAGAGATGGAACTAGAACCCATGTCCTTCTAACTTAGAATTCAATGCTAGCTTTTCCATATGATGAATGGAGAATCTGAGGTGGGCTTTAGTTAATGGAGGAAAGGAGAGAGTGTGTGGACACTGTGGGATGTGTAACCAGATGGTGTGGCATCAAATTAATGGGACTTAGGGTGCTTGAAGAGGGTGAAATGGATGCCAAAGACTGGCCTGCATTAATATCATGTATGGAAGAGTCATTTTTTATTCTGAGAAGGAGGGCTTAAAATATTCCAGAATTAGCTAGGCCTTTGAGAGTCAGAACAGCACTGCACTGAAAATCCCAGAGGTGAGGTTTTTAAAGACCAAAGTTCAAATCTTGCCTCAGATACTTACTAGCTGTGTGATCCTGAGCACGCACTTAACCTCTGCCTCAGTTTCCTTATTGGTAGAATAGGGATAATAATAGCACCTGCCTCCCAGGGTTATGGTGGAGATCAAGTGACATAATATTTATAAAGCAGCATGCAAGCCTTAAAGCATTTGATAAATGCCAGTGGCTGTTATTACTGTGATTCTTAATAAAACAATGTTTAAAACATTGTGGGAGTCTTAAGGAAGCGTAGGAAAGGAGGCTGACTGCCTTTACCCAAGGTAGGGAGAAATGAAGATACGTTGTTGAAAGTGGTTTGTGTTTGGGGGGTTGGGAGGAAAGTTTTTCATATGATTTTTATACATAATTGAGTAGTCATTCTATTGTGAAGATTAAACTATAAAAATGTTTGCGATCTCAACATTATTCCCACAGGAGCAATATTCGCAATGAATATTTTTTCATTTTCACTACTTGTGACATATTGAATATTAGTGAGTCCAGGATACCACCTTTTATATACTTCTCAGGCTTTTTAGCTTTTTTTTAAAAAAATTCACATACCCAACACATGACAAAATATGTGAATATTTATAATAGTAAAATAATTATAAAACAGCCTCTGTTATTTATCTATATATGTAAGGATGGACATTTCTTCCCCTTATGGTTGGATGTTTTTATCATTTTATCTATCTTCCAATCATATTGTAGCAAAGTGGTGTTTTGGGATTTGTGTCATAGGGGTTTTTTAAATGCTTACTTTATTAAGATCAGAGTTTCATTTAGAATGGGTCATTTTTCTTTGCCAATATTTTGCTGCCATATTTAGAGGATGTTTTAAAAGAACCCTATTTATTTCTTAACTTGCAGGATGCTTTACAAGAGATATACAAACAGAAAGGTGTGTTTCCAGGGGAGCAGATTAAACCCACCAGAAGACCATGGACTGTCCTGAATTTCCTCGTATGGGCAACTATTCTTCTGTCTCCTCTCTTCAGTTTTGCATTTGGTGTTTTTGCAAGTGGATCACCCCTTCTGATACTTACATTCTTAGGATTTATTGGAGCAGGTAATAAAACATAAGAAAGAAAAGATGGGTCAAAGGTGAAGATAATCAATTAGAAATGATTTCATGTTGCCAGTCAAAGTTTGTCATAATCTGTCATTAGAAGTAGAAATCCCATGATAGTGACTGAAGCTTTTGTTATCAAGATATTGAAAAAGTAAAGGATGAGATATGTGTGTGTGTGTGTGTGTGTGTGTATGTATTCAAATAGAAGTCCTTTTAAAAAATTAAAGAAGTTGGTAAGCTTCTTGTGGGCCTGGGTTTTTCTATTTCTAAATTTTTATTAAATAAGCCACGATTCAAATCTAGTTACTTCATATGGTTATATAATAGTCTAGAAATCAAGCAGCCCCGTACTGAATTTTTGCATATTTGTTCCCTTGATGAAAGATGTGCATCCCTGGGGTAATCGGTCAATGCCTTTCCCATATCATAAACCAGCCTAGTGCATAAAATAACTGGTTCAGTTTATCTCTGGCTCTCTCAGCTCCTTTTCCGCTACTATCCAGCTCAATCTAACCTAGAAAGAGTTACAGGAAGCTAGGGAGGGAAGAATATGGGGGACACCTTACTAAACTTGGTCAGCCATGAAAACTGCTCGCTGATGTGTCTGACAGTTCTATTGGACCATATGTTTCAGGACCATGATCTTTTTGCTCTGTCCATTCTTTTAATAGAAATCAAGTGAAATTACAGGCCTAAGTCCAGGGATTGCTTTGTGGTCGCTCATGAATGAGTTTGTTGCCTTATTAACATACATGAGTGTTGGACAATATGGGACAAAGTAATCTGATTTGTTTCCTTTTTTCTTTTCTTTTCTTTTCTTTTTTTTAGCTTCCTTTGGAGTCCGTAGACTGATAGGAGTAACTGAAATAGAGAAAGGTTCTAGCTACGGAAACCAAGAATTCAAGAAAAAGGAATAATTAATCGCTACAGATTGAACATGTGTAACCAGATGGTGTGGTATCAAATTAACTTAATTAAAAACAAAACAACAGAAAAAAAAACACTTAGAAACTATCTTTTTTCTTATTAACTGGTGACTAATATTAATAAATAAAACTTGAGCCAAGAGTAAAGAAATTGCAAAGATTGACAGAAGAAGAACATCAACTTTCTACCTGTGTTCACAGTGTAAGGATCTCAGTGTAATTCAAACTCTGGAAGAAAATCTGGGCTTAAAAAACTGGTAATATTTTGCTTTGTTGATGGGAAAGGGTGACGTCGGGGGATTTGAATTCTCCAAATGACCGATCTCTCAAATATGTGTTTTTTTTTAACAAGCCTGTGCTTACAGGAGAAAGTTTGTTGGATGCTTTCTCAGCTAATGTAATTCTTTAAAGAAAAAAGAAAGAAAGGGCTGGGGGTGGGGGTTGGGCGGCAGCATCCCAGCAAGTTTTCCTGCTCTCTATTCCTCCTTCGATACTCAACAAGCTTTTCCCCAGAGGGGGAAAAAAAGTACTTCTTTAAATGAATTAACAGCTATCCCTCTAGTGGCGTTTTGAATAAAGGGTCTTGGGAACAGAGTACCCGGCCTCTTCTGCTCTGATTTTCAGGCAGTACTTGGTAGCTTCTATACTATGGAAGGCACCTATGAAGAAATATCTCTCCTAATCATAAGCACATATTGATGGATTGAAATGGAGTAGAATCTTTCTTTCCACTTGTCTTAGTTTAATGCCTTTATTTTCTAGAGCTAATGTTTGCCCCATTTTCTAAGTGCAGAAATGCATTTTCTAAATACTTATGCCATAGATAATGGTGTTTTTGAAGCAAGGTGACCTTGGGAACTATATCTATAAAATTATTTACTCAGTAGTTTTGCAGCCCTTTTTCCCCATTTCTCTGTTACTACTAGAATCCCCCTTTTCTCTACCGTTGTATCCAGTAGTAGCTACATCGCATGGATTTCCTTTATCAATCAGCCAGCATCAAAAAGCACCTTATTTACTTTTCCTATATGTTGTGAAGTCTAAGGAATAGCACATCTCCAGAGATTTTCTATTACGTGCAATGGAGGCATTCTTTGTTCCTTTGATCAAATCTGTAGGATGCCCTTTCAGTAGTTGGGTCACCGCTGAACCCTTTCTGTCAGAGGAAGATGGAGATACTAAAGACTGGTTTGGTTTTTTCCCCAAGGTTTTTGCTTTTAACATATGTAACAAATGAAAATGTATATGAATTTTGATTTATTGCTGAAAATAGAAGGCAAAGAATTTGGTTTTTAAAATTTATTCTTTCGCTTCATCCATGCCCCAAACAGGTAAGACCTGTTATGTTCCTGAAGGCAGCCCCTCGTTGTATTTAGGTAGGGTAGTTATTAACACACTATGAGTGAACAGATGCAAATTGCTTTGTAGCATTGAAGAAATTGTGTCTAAACCCAAGTTAAACCTTTATCTCAGCTGCATAAAAATTGGAATCCTTTATGTTCTAATTGGGTTTGAAGGATAATAGTGAAACATTTTACTTTTTTCTGTAAAATCCCAAGTCATATTTCAAAGCATTTACTTTAACTTGTGGCATTAGGTAAAGATTTTAGGTCTCTGGGTAAACTGTTCCTCATTGGAGTTGCTGATTTTACCACCCAGCCCATGGAGGTGGCAGGAGAGAGATTATCTCAGAATAAGTGTGTCTCACTCTTCCAGCTAATCCATTCCTCCCCAGCTGAGCACTGTGTTACCAGTCTTTCCTTTCTTCATCATTCCTCTCATAATTTCTAGTCACCTTTTCAGTTCCAATGTAGATATTGTTAACATTCTCTGTCACCTTCTAAGAAAAAAAAAGGTGTTTGTTTTGATATCTTCAAACCAGAATTCAAAATGGATTGAATTTTCTGGGAAAGCAGAAGGTAGAGGGAGGGGGAAAATTAAAGCAAACTGATCAAAACAATTATGTATTGGCCAATGCTGTGTGTTAGAAAGATGTTAGTGAGGTCATATATTTTCTTTATGAAGAAGATATTAAACCTATTTATATTTTCTTGGTAACTTCAATGGAAGGAGGCAGGTGTAGTAAAGGTTGCTTACGAACTACGTTTTAATCTTATTCACAAGCTGGGGGTTTTTTGGAACAAATTTTTTGTTGAGGTGAAGGGGGAAAAATGAACTCTTTTTCTTCTGTGTTCCACTACCTTAGTCTATTTCTCTCTTATTTTTCCTCCCAACTAAACTGGCAATATAGTACTGTGAATAAATAGAGACTATTTTTAATTTTTTAGATCTTCTTTTCATGATACACTGTTTCTGTGTGAATGTATTTAAGATCTTTATATTATCATTTGCTAATTTTACCCTTCTAAATAGTCATATCTGGAAAGTTTTAAAGAAAGAGATAAGATTAAAAAGTACAACCATGCAGAATTTATTACACGAGGGAAAAAGCAACATGGTATATTTTCTATTTAATTGACATTTCTTATTTCCCAGATAGATGTTTTTTCCCTTTTACATTAAAATGCTATGTGTAAATTGACAATGATTCAGTAAATGAATAATGAAGATTAGGAGCTTGGATTGACAACTGAAACAATGGGCATAGATTTTTATATCTTAGACTATTCTTATTTAATAAAACATGGCTTGTATATTGGACTACCAAGCCCTCTAAAAGCAATAATAAACAATATCACGAACTATTTTTTTTAGTCTTTACTTTTCATCCATGGGTTTTCAGGGTTTATTTTGCATAGTTTTAAAATAAAATTAATCATTGTTAGGACAATGAGGCAGCTCCAATATCCTACTTCTTTCCTTCTCCTGATTTCTTTATATTTCTACTCCTAAAACTTCAGTGATTATTGATTGTGTTTATATGAAGATTTGGTCTTTACCTGTGTGTCTAGAACAAAGGTCCTTAACCTAGGGCCCACGAGCCTGTTTAAAAAAAATTGATTACTGTATTTCAATATGATTAGTTTTCCTTTGTAATCTTTTATTTTATACACAAAAACATTATTCTGAGAAGAGGTCCATGACATAAAAATGGTAAGAACCCCTAGTGTACAGGAGGGCTTCTCCAGAGTTTCCACAGTTTTGTGCTCACAGTTTCAGGCAAGAATCAGGACTTGAATCTGAAAACTCTCTGAGCTGCCTCTCTGATGATCAGAGCACAAACACATCTCTGAGGATCAGTGGCCTGTATCATCTTCTATGGCCAAACTAGGCACCTGGCTAATTAGAGGACAAAAACAAAGAGCTCTGCAATTAGGATACTCGACTGGTATCCTAGAGTTTATTGAATAGTTGATGTTTGTACATCGTTTAGTCACTGTGGCTCGCACGTGTGCCAGCTCAGAGAACGCAGGTCTAGCCTGTCCTTTGTTTTTCTCTAGCTCATCTCAGAGGCTTCCTGTTACCTTTGCTCCAGTTCTCTCTCCCTGCCTGACTTCCACAAGGTCACAGTTACACAGTGTTATCACCAGAGATATTGTCTTGCCCAAACCCTTTAACAGGTGAGGAAACTAAGACCCAAGAAAGTGAAATGCCCACCCACAGCCACACAGCGAGTAAGTTAACACAGCCAGATTCAAAACCTGGTTTTCCCAAGTCTCAGCCCAGTGTTTTTCTCACTATACCATGTTGAAGTATATGGACATTATTCTTTACACAGTGGTGCCATAAGGTCATTGTGTGCTCAGTTTGCTGGTGGTAGTGTTTGAAGACCATTCCATTTGGATTTACCTCAGCTGGATTTCAGGAGCTTTCCAAGTTACCTGTTATAACAATATGCTTTTGTTGTTGGTACTACAGACATCTGCAAATTTTGTCTGAATTCTTTGGACAATTCTTTTTGTTGTTGCTACATGTAGCAAGAACTGGAGGCAGTATAGATGAATGAAGAAATTTTGTGGCAATGTAGCTTAGCTGTTACAGAAAGAGGAATGTTTCCATAGGAAAGCATTGTCATGAGGTTGAGAATGCTATCTTTTTAAGCCTCTCTTTTCCTGAGAGATAACCTTGAGAAAGGCTCAAAACAAAGCCAAATGTCTTCAGTTTGCAATGTTAGTAAAAAATTAGACTATCAGTTATGTATTTAACGAGAGCTTCCCTGCTTTGTGCCAGGCAGTATTTTAGGTGCTTGAGGAGATAAAAAGAAATATGTATAAGATGTGGTCATTTCCCTTAAAATACTTGTAATCTAGTTGGGAAGATGTGGCACAAATACATGAAAAGTTAAATAACAGTACCAAAGTATAAGAGAGGTTACAAGTCTATTACTGCCAACTAGATTGAGGAATTGGCAAGCTAAGAACTTTTTTTTAAATACTCTTTCATGTTTCCAGTTGAGACAGGTCAAAATTTATCCTCTCCAACCCAGCTTAGATTCATAAACCTGTCCAGCTTGATGTATAAATCCACTCTATGGATTTCCAAAAATAGCTAAAGCATTTTTGGGGGAAGGTTTTCTCTGGTAGGTACCAACTAGTATTGAAGAGAGTGTGTGAAGTTATGTCTAAATATTGCCATGTGAACTAAACCTTGGCTTGAAGGCTCTTAGGAAGAGGTATTAAGCATTTTCCATTCCCTTCTTTCCCCTTTCTCACAGTGGCAAATATTTGGGTCTATTGCATGCCTCTTCTCCAGTAACATCTCATACAAATCATCCCTCAGGTTATGACATTTCAGACTTAGAACAGGGCATAATGTGGAATTCCTCAGCCCTGTGACACATGACTTCTAATTTTAGGCAGATTATACCATGAGACAGAAGTCACAATTTCATCTGTTAAAATTGTCATAATGGGCTCAAAAGGGTGGTAATATATACAATTTTTGTTCCTGAAGCCCTGTGCTAGGAGATTCTCGATAATTATACATTTGTAAGATTATACTTTTTATTTTTAAAAAATTTTCACAACTATAAACTTGGATTTTTTTGGAAAGAAGATTGGAAATAATTAAGTAGATCACTTTTTTTCTGCATAATTTGGAAGGAGAAATGGTATGATTCTTACCAGGTGCTCAGGTAGTGGGAAGAAAATATTGAACACTTTGGAGTTGAGGCCTAAAGGGTAATGAAAGTCAATTAGGAATTGGAACAGGATAAAACAGACACCTCCCAAGTAAAGTTTATGTTCTTCAGTCTTGTAAAGGTCTATTCCACTCAGATTTTGTTTTGTTTTTGACATATCTGACTTATTAATTTCTTTGTTTTTGCAGAAAGATTTGTTTAATCGGTAGGTTAATTATGAATGTGGTATTGAAATGCACTAAATTGTATTAAACCGACCTCGGATCAGTTATTGCCATGGAGAAATGTCACTGATCCTTACAGTACTTTTAGCATCTCAAAATTATAAGTTGTGACAATCAAATGTTGCTTGCCTAAGTGCCAGGGAATTCAAATGATTTTTTTATCACCAAGATTGCTAAAAAAATGTTATATAATTGTAAATGAAAATATTTATTTTTGGAAAAGCTACACCATTAATCTAAATCTTTTAACAAACTTTTGTGGGTTTTTTTCCTCATGCTATTGTTGGTCTACCATAATTTTACTGTTGGGCAGTTCAAAAAGGAGATAACACTGAATACAGGGTAAAAATGTATCATATGTACATGTCCTTTTTGTGATCCTCATTTTTAAAATTTTGCTACTTACACAGCTTTATGTAGTTTAGGACAATAATGTATTTATAGAGGAGACAGTTGAAAGGGAAAAGCTCATAATAGATCCTGAAAACCGATATCCCAAACTATCGTCTGGATTTTCGTGTGTTAAATGTCATTTACAAATTTAAATCTGCTTAGGTGGTGGTCAATACTACTGAATTTTCAAAATACAAATGATGCAGTAGTCACACTTATTTAAGAAAGCTACTATGAAAAAACAGTAATACAACAAACATGAACAATTTACACATTTGCACAGGGCAAGGAGTTTTAGAGTCACAGTGTGGACTAAACGTTTTCTTTAATCCTCACAACCTCTCAAACCTCTGCAAAGTTATATGCAAGAGTTAAAGTAATTACAGCCATCTCTATAGTCTAGATTAACAAGAACCTTAAGGAGGTTACAACTTGTTACCTCAAACAGCAGAGAGGGCTATTTCCTAACCCTTTCCACACTCAGAACCCTCTTCCCTATTAGCTCTCATGCTCTGGCAGGACTGTACAACAGAACTTACAGGTTTGTGCTCTGAGATCCACTTGGAAATTGCCTTGCTGCTACTGCAGTTTTTGACAGCTCCTCGTTCCCACTTGCCCTCATCCCACTATTCTGAGGCAATAAACGTCAAAAAGATCCTCAATTCTGTCTCTACTCACTGTGCAGAGGAGGTAGAGGTACAGGAAAGTACAAAGATTACTTTGTGACAGCAGCCTGCTATGTTACAGCAATGGTCAGCTAGAAAACTAAGAAACAGAGAAAATTGGGTCAGGGCACCTATGTGGGGGCCAGGGACTCCACTAGGCCTGAAGAAAAGGGAATTGGCATCTAACTAAGCCTAGAAGACCCTTGGGGCAGACACTGAGGCTGATGAAAAGAGATTTCCCTTTCATGGGAGGAGGCTGAGACTGCTTTCATTGACCAACATCGAGAGTTGCTATCAAAGAAGAAGAACTCAGAAAATGAGCAAGAAAGGAATATGAGAGGAAAAAAAGATTGAAATTGTCAAAGGTCTCAGGGGGGAGAAAGTTCAGTTAAAAACTCTGACAGATAAACCAGCAAGGAAGATCTTATTAATGGAAGGGAAGATGGTCTCCAGATCATCGACACTAGCCCAAACATCACTCCATAAGTATTGCAAAAGAAAATGAATCAAGTACCTGAGGTCTCAGAGGACCCTGTGGATTCTCAAGAGAGCATGGAACTGTAGTTCCCAAGTGGTTCAAGAGAGAAATAAGAGCTATGAGAACAGACACAATACAGATTATGAAAGTGACTAAGAGAAAAACCTTCAAATATCAAGGAAGGAAAATTTGAATAACAAGACTATTCTGCATCCACCAGAAAGAAGTAGAAAAATAATGTGTTACAAGTAGTAAAGGTGTTTTAGAGGCAAACCAAGGTAATATGCATACCCTACAAACCTGAGCCCAATCATCAATGAAGAAGAATGAATGTTCAATTTAAAAGAGGCATTTGAAGAATTTCTACAGAGAAAACCAGACCTAGTCAGCTACTTGCTTTGCTAACACTCAAGACAGCTAAAGTATAAGAAAGGTAAATATAGCAACCAAGAAAGGCATAAGTAATAAAATAAATTACCCACAGGGGAAAAAAAAGGAAAAACCTAGAAAGACACGTATGATGTTAAAAACAATAATAACAGTGATTATTAAGGGATTTCTTTCTAAAAGTATGTAAAGAGACAGGGATAGGAGCAAAATGATATAGAAGTGATGGTGGAGGAACAGGTCTGAAACCATGGACTAAACCTCACAACTTATCTACAGGTGAATCAATGATTTTGTGGGATTAAACTGCACAATGGGAGGGCACATAAAAGGACATAAGGGAAAAAGAAGATGGAAGGGAATCTGTGATGGGTCCTAATGAAGTCAGTGGTAAACAATAAAGGGAAAATAGCTCCTATAGTCTCTTAGGAAGAAGAGGAACTATGGGAGAATGGGTGAGGTGGCAAAGGGAGGGATTGAAACATGGGGAAAGGGGAAATCTAAAGAGGGGGTCCCACTGAAAAATACTCCCATGCGGGATATTCCACAGTGGGAGATGGGGACCTTACGGTATTATCAGTCAGTAAGCATTTGGCTCTGTGCAAACAAAGCACAAGGATTTGGTGCTTAGAGAGATCTGAAACGATGTTCCGCCAGTTACAGCAACATGCTTCAGAAAAAGGGAACCAGGGCTCTGCATCAGGGTAGCTGACATACAGAATAATGGGAGAGCATGTACCATGGGGGGGGGGAATAAACTTGGGGTCAGCAAGAGGTATTAATGAAGCAGACAATTGGGGACACAAAATACCTAGCCTGGGGCAATGCTTCTGTCCTTTCTATCTCCTGTAGAAATGGCTCCTTCTAGCAATGAGGCATAATGGGGGGGGGGGGGAAGGTGGGTGAGGTGGAGGGCAAGATCTGTAAGGCAATAACATATTTAGAAGAGGGAACTCCAAATAGGTGTATTAGAAGCTATAATTTTATGAAGAATACAGAGACTGAAAAAAATAAGTATAAAGACAATGAATTTAAAAGTCTAGAATAGAAGAGAATGAGGGAAGGAGATCTATTTTAGAAAAAAAAGTGCAGAAAATGGGGGAGAGGAGGTTGAAGATTTTACTTGACTACATAACTGAGAAGGGGGCGAAAGGAGGCAAATGTCAGATAACTAGATAAAGGAAAGAAATGCATTTAATAAGTTACATAAAATTCTAAAACTAGAAAAAGGGGCAAAAGGGGTGGGGGCTAAGGGGAAGGGGAAGAGAGCCTATGATAATAGGGTTGCCTTCAAGTAGATTAAGCAAAAATAACTGAAAAGACAAAAGTATTGTCTTCACCAAAGAAGAGGAACAAAAATACTAATTCAGAAAAAAGTGATTTATGCTTGCCCAGATGAATCTGAGAATAGAGTTTCTGGGCCTCCAAATCTTGGCATTCTTCTGCCCTTCTATTTCCTTTTCAAAGCATAGGTCAAATAGCAATCTTTAGAGCTGATATTTCCAAACTTGGGGTACCTTGTGGATGTCTTGTGGGTGATCTGAGTTCAAATCAGGCATTATTCTCCTAGAGAGATACGGCTAGTAAGTGTCTGAGGCCAGATTTGAACGTGGATCTTCCTGACTCCAGACCTGGTGCTCTTTTCACTGCACCACATAGCTGCTCGATAAAATTCCAGCATTTATATGGCTATGTAAGATTTGCAGTGTGCTTTACAGATCCTAACAAAATTGATCTTTACAGTGAAGTAGGTGCTATAGCCTCATTTGCTGCATCTCTTGTTTTTTTATGCTCAGGGTTATACAGCTAAGTATATGATGGAAGATCTAAACTCAGGCATTCCTGACTCCAAGCCCAGTGTTCTGTCCACTGTGCCACACAGTTGCCCTAGAGCTAGAAGTATAAATGTAAGAGCCATTTGCACGTAACTAATAATCAAACCCATGTTAACTGATGAGACCACCAGGAGAGAGTAAAGAGAAAGAGGAGGGGTCAAGAAAGAGTCTTGGGGTGCACCCACATCTAGAAGACAGAATATAGACGATGATCTAGTAAAGGGGACAGAGAAGTAGATTAATAGGAGAACCAAGAGAGCATTCTCTTTCTCTTTTCTTTTTTTTCTTTCTCACATATGTATGAGAGAGAGGGGAGGAGGTTGGGGGAGAGAGAGAGGATCCAAAAGGAGAGGATGGTCAATAATATCAAATGCTTTAGAGTGGTGAAGACATATATATGTCTTTATAAAGTATAAACGTGTCCCTCACTTGAAATGGAAGAGGAAATTGCCAATGGCCATTTGAGGCCTGGCCACCCCCACCCCAATTGCCCTTAGAAATCTACCTTGCCAATTCTGCAGTTAGTCCATACAGGATCCAGCAGCTAAGGAAGAACCTAGACCTTGAGGAGGAATCCCTCTATCCCTATCATCTGTGGCACCTCACAACAAATTCACTTGACCAGTAGGAGACATAATTAAGATTCACCCAGTAAAGACAGAGACATGCCCTAACTATAAATAGAGAAGTAGCATTCCAGGCAGGGAGCAGCTTCAGGGAGTGAAACTTCTGCCAACAAACTGGATTCAAGAGAGCAATTACCATGGTAGTTGAGTCAAACTGTGTTAAAGGAATGAACCCAAGGAGCCCAGCTGGGTGAGCTATTCAGTAGACTCTGTCCAAGGGAGGGCAGTGTGTGGACTCCACGAGAAGAGAAAGGACATCTGGGTTCTGCTGTTTTGCAGGTGTGAGTTGCCCTGGCCATGCTTTATTACTAGAGTATTCCAAGTATGTGTCCTTCCTATTGCTGCTGCTGTGTGTTTGTGGGGAAGCACATCCCAGCTGTATTCAGGGGATTATTTTGTAGCCATTGTTCTTACTATGTCATTCTTAGTAAATGTTTGTTCTTTGAGCTAATTATATCTACTACCTGAATATTAAAGGTAAATTTGTCTTGGCGAGGGGTGTCATGAGCTGTAGTTTTGGGAGTACAGAGAAGGTATACAGGTAGGGGGCAGAGCCAAGTTGGAGGAGTGGAGAAACATTCACCCAAGCTCTCCCAACATTCCCCTCCAAACAGCTTTAAAATAACACCTCAAACTGAATTCTGGCATGTTAGAGCCAACAAAAGGTCAGAGTAAGATAATACTTCCAGTCCAAGACAGCTAAGGAGGTCGAAAGGGTTGATCTGTGACATGGAGGTGGAGGCTAGCTTGGAACCCACATGGATGAAACATCAGTGGCAGGGCTAGGTGGAGGCAACAGAAGTAGCAGCAGCTTCAGGAACTTTCAGAAACGTTTACAAGGGAACCCAGTGTTAGCACTGGACACAAGATCGAATAGTTTGTCAGCATCATTGTATATACCCACTCCTGGGTCACACATAGTTCAAGGGGAGAGAGGAGCACTTTCAGTCAAAAGGGAGTGGGAGCTCTGAGGGGCAGCTGTATGGAAACTCTATTGCCTATACTCACCTCTGGGTCATAGTTCAAGGGCAGATAGGAGCATTTTTGGTCAAGAGGGAGTGGAAGCCCTGAGGGGCAGTATCACTTTTTCAGCCCTAAGGGATCAGGGACTTAGTAGAACAGTATCTTGCAATTCCAAGGGATCAGAGGCCCTTTTTGAGTAAGAGCCACAGTTCAGACCAAGGCAGCAGTGACCATGCCTCTCCCCAGATCACATCACCTGAGAAACACTGAAAACTTTCTAAACCTCAGGACAAGTTCTGAACACAGCACTATGAAAGAGCCTGAAGTTTCATGCCCCACCCCATGTCAGAAACAGAGCCCAAAATTAACCGAAAGTTCCAAATCAAATAACAGTGTGGAAAAATGAGCAACTCCACCCCCCCCCCAAAAAAAACCCAACCTGACTTTAAAAACTACTATAGTGATAGGGAAAATCAAGACACAAACTCAGAAGAAGCCAAATGTCTACAAGCAAAGCCTCAAAGAAAAATGTTAATTGGATACAAGCCCAACAAGAATTCTTAGAAGAACTAAAAAAATGATTTTCAAACTCAGAATGGTAGAGGAACAATTAGGTAAAGAAATTAAATCAAAAGAAGAAAATTAAGAAAAACCAACAGATTGGTAAAAGAGGCACAAAAAGTACTGGAGAAAATAATTTCTTAAAAATTAGAATTGGGCAACTGGAAGCTAATGACTCCGTAAGACACAAAGAAACAACACTAAATCAAAAGAATGAAAAATAGAAGAAAATGTGAAATATCTCATTGGAAAAAGCTGACCTAGAAAATAAAGAGAGATAATTTAAGAATTAAATTAAGTCTAATGACTATCTGAAAGCCATGGTCAAAAAAGAGCCTAGAAGTCATATTTCAAGAAATTATCAAGGAAAACTGCCCCAATATCCTCAAGCCAGAGGATAAACTAGAAATTGAAAGAATCCACTGATCACCAACTGAAAGAGATCCTAAAATGAAAACTCCTGGGAATATTATAGTCGAATTCCAGAACTCCTAGGTCAAAGAGAAAATATTTTAGGCAGACCATGGAGTTACAGTCAGGATTACACAAGATTTAGCAGCTACCACATTAAAGGAATGGAAGCCTTGCAATATGATATTCTGGAAGGCAAAAGAACTACTATTACAACCAAGAATAGACTACCTAACAAAACTGAATATAGTCCTTCAATGGGGAAAAAAAATCAATATTTAATGAAATAGAGACCTTTCAAGCATTCCTGATGAAAAGACCAGAGATGAATAGAAAATTTGACTTTCAAATACAAGACTCAAAAGAGACATAAAAAAGTAAATATGGAAGAGACATCATAAGGGACTCAGCAAGGTTAAATGGTTTACCTTTCTATATGGGAAGATGATAAATGTCTTTTAAGATCTTTATTAGGGCAATTAGATTCTACAGAAAAAGAGGGTATAGAATGAGATGATTATGCTAGGATGATTTTTTTAAATGGATAGGCAAGAAAGAAGGACATCCTGGAAAAAAGGGGAAGGGAGAGGAGGAATGGGGAAAACTGACTCACATAAAAGAGATGTGCAAGGAAGGGCTTTTACAGTGGAGGAGGAAATGAGGTGGGTAGGGATGTTCGAACCTCATTCACATCTAAATTAGTTCAAAAAGGGGAAATATGTATATGTGTGTATATACATATATACACATAAACAATTGATAGCAGAACTCTATCTTATTCAAAAGGTAAATAAGAGGGGAAGGGGGATAAAGACAGCAGGGAGTGATAAAAGGAAGGACAAATAAAAGAAGGCAGTGGTCAGAAGCAAAACAGAATTTGGAAGAGGGACAGGATAAAAAGAGAGAAGGACAAACAAGGAAATAGGATAGAGGGAAATGCGCAGTTAGTAATCATAACTGTAAATTTGAATGGGATGAACTCACTGATAAATTGGAAGCAGATAGCAGAATGGATTAGAAACTGGAATCCAACAATATGTTTACAAGAAGCACACTTGAGACAGAAACACAGAGTTAAAATAAGGTGCTGGAGCAGAATCAGTGCTTCAACTGAAGTGAAAAAAGACAGGGGTAGCAATCATGAGGGGTTGGTCACAAAGAATCAGACATGACTAAAATGATTGAACAACAACAAAATCATGACCTCAGATAAAGCAAAAGCAAAAATAGACCTAATTAAAAGGGATAAGCAGGGAAACTATATCTTGCTAAAACAAATCATAGACAATGAAGAAATATCAATACTAAACATATGAACCAAATGGCACAGCATCCAAATTCTTCAAAGAAAAGTTAAATGAATTACAGGAAAAAATAGTAAAACTATTCCAGCGGGACACCTCAACCTCCCCCCATCAGAGCTAGATAAATCTAACCATAAAATAAATGAGAAGTCAAGGAGATGAATAGACTCTTAGAAAAATTATATATGCTAGAACTCTGGAGAAAATAATGGGAATAGAAAAAATATACCTTTTTCTCAGCTGTACATGGCACCTTCAGAAAAGTTGACCATGTATTAGGGCATAAAAACCTTATAACGAAATGCAGAAAAGCCAGAATATAAAATGCCCCCTCTTCAGATCATAATGCAACAAAAATTTCATTTAGTAAAGCAACATGAATGCACAGATTAAAAGCTAATTGGAAACTAAATAATCTGAAAGGAGGGGATCAAAGAACAAGTCATAGAAAAGATCAATAATTTCATTAAAGAGAATGACAACAATAAGACAACATATCAAAATTTGTGGGATTTAGCCAAAGCAGTACTTTGAGGAGAATTTATCTCTAAAGGCATACATCAATAAAAGAGAGAAAGAATAAATCAATGAATTGGGTATGCAACTAAAAATACTAGAAAAAGAACAAATTTAAAATCCCTAATTAAATACTGAGATGGAAATCCTGAAAATCAAAAGAGAGATTAATAAAACTGAAAGTTAAAAAAACCCCATTGAACTAATAAATACAAGTAGCAGCTGGTTTTATGAAAAAAAACCAACAAAATAGATAAACCATTAGTTTATTAGGTTAAAAAAGAAGAAAACCAAATTAGCAGTATCAAAAATAAAAAGAATGACTGTACCATCAAAAAAGATGAAATTAAAGCAATTATTAGGAATTATTTTGCCCAATTACAAGCCAATAAATCTAACAATATTTAGAAAAATATAAAGAACTGAGATTAACAGAAGAAGAAATTGAATACTTAAATACCCTGTCTTAGAAAAAGAAATTGAACATGCCATCAGTGAGCTCCCTAAGAAAAAAATCCCCAGGATCAGATGGATTCACAAGTGAATTCTACCAAACATTTAAGGAACAATCAATCCCAACACAATATAAGCTGTTTGAAAAAAATAGGTAAAGAAGGAGCCCTACCAAATTCCTTTTCTGATACAAATGTGGTTTTGATACCTAAACCAGAGAGGAAAAACAGAAAGAAAATTATAGACCAATTTCCTTGATGGATATTGATGTAAAAATTTTAAATAAAATACTAGCAAGGAAGTATAGCAATATATCATAAAGATCATACACTATGACTAGGTCAGATTTATACCAGGAATGAAGAGCTAGTTCAATATTAGGAAAACTATAAGCATAATTGACCATATCAATAATAATAACAAAAATCATATGATTATCTCAATAGCTTTTGACAAAATACAATACCTATTCCTTTGATAACACTAGAAGGCATAGGAATCAGTGGGACCTTTCATAAAATGATAAACATTATCCATCTAAAATGAAAAGCAAGCATTATGTGTAACAGGAATAAGCTGGAAGTCTTCCCAATAAGATCAGGAGTGAAGCACGGATGTCCATTATCACCACTATTATCCAATATTGTGCTAGAAATAGTAGCTATAACAATAAGACAAGAAAAAGTAACTGAAGGAATAAAAACAAGCAATGAGGAAACATCCTTCCAGATGATATGACAGGATACTTATAGAACCCTAGAGAATCAACTAAAAATTGTTGAAATAATGAACAACTTCAGCAAAGTTAAAGGATACACAATAAACCCACAAAATCATCA